>NC_080168.1:11991656-12288812 GCF_950295315.1 Erinaceus europaeus
GCTTATATATCCATAAGCATACTGGGATGTGGATGGAGAAATGAATTAGGGGTGCTTGTGGATGGATGGATGGATGGATGGATGGATGGATGGATGGATGGATGGATGGATGGATGGACGACGGATGGCAGCAGGTGGACCGGTGCTTGAGAGAGGTGAGTGAGTGAGTGAGTGAGTGAGTGAGTGAGTGAGTGAGTGAGTGAGTGAGTGAGTGAGTGAGTGAGTGAGTGAGTGAGTGAGTGAGTGAGTGAGTGAGTGAGTGAGTGAGAGAGTGATGGGGTTCAGGTAAGAGCCGCCCTCCCCAGTTGCAGCAGTGCCCCCAGCAGGAGGAAGGGGCCGCGCGGGGCGGGCTGCAGGGGGCGGGGCGGGCTGCAGGGGGCGGAGCTAAGCGAGAGGAGCAGGCTCCCGACTTCTGGGGCGAGCAGAGCCCGGGCGGCTGCTGGCGGCGCTGGGCGAGGCTCGGGCAGAGGCTGCGGGCGGGTGGCGGAGGCGCAGAGATGGTGAAGATCAGCTTCCAGCCCGCCGCGGCCGGCGTCAAGGCCGACAAAGCGGACAGGACTGAGGCCGCAGCCCCGGCTGCCGGCCCGGCCACTGAGATCCTGCTGACCCCGGCCCGGGTGAGGGGCCCGGAGCGGGGCGGGGTCCCCAGCGCGGAGTGGGGAGGAGGCTCCGTCCCGTCCTGCGGCAATTGGACACCTGAGTCCAGAGAAGGGGGGTGGCCGGGGTCCAAGTCACTGGTCCACAGGATTTGGGGGTGGCACTTGAGACCTCTCTCCTACGCTTCTAGGGGGGCAGGCGCCTGGCCCTAGAAAAGGGGAGGGGGAGGGGAGGGTCCGGTGAAGTTGGCACTTTGTTGGGGGGGTCGCACCTGGTCCCAATCAAGGGGGAGGGGCCGCGGGGTTCTGGGGGTGGGGGAGGGTCGCCCTGTAGGTCGTGGTGGGGGAGGGAGCCTGGAGGCGACGAGGGGGAGGGGGCCCGCCATCCCCCCCCAGTCCCCTCTCCCCCGGGCTGCGGGCGGGGCGGGGCGGGGCGGGTTGGCACCTGAACTGACCGGCCCGAAATTGCTGGAAATTAGCCAGAGTCTCCCGGCCCCCGCCAGACCGCACTTCCGCGAGTCGGGAATTGGGGGTTCAGAGGCCCAGCGTCCCTCTTCCACCCACCCCCTGCGTTCTGGGCCCCGCTGCTTGGCTTTCCCTTCCCCTCCCGGCTCTGGCCGTAGGCCGCACCCCGCCGGAGGGCCCCCAACCTCCTTCACCTTCCCGGGGCCTGGAGGGGGGATTTCCGCGGTGGAAAGCCGCCTGCGTCGCGCTGAGCTGGCGGGGTGCGGGGGGGTGGGGGGTGGACGCGTGGCGGCTGGATTTTGCGCATCCCGAACGGTTGCACGGCAGCAGCCGAGGCCCCGGCGGTTTCGGGGTGCACCAAGCCCCTCCTCCCTCTTCCGAAATGAGACTGGACTTGCAGAGTCTATGTCGGCACCCGCCTACCCTCCTCCAGCTGCCGGCTGCAGAGTCGTGGTCCTGACTATCCTGGGCTCAGACCAACTTGCACCGGGCCTTATCTGGGGGTGCAAGAGGCGACCCCCGCCCAGGGTGAGGGGCCTCCGAGGAGGTGTCACAGTCTGACCAGAGACCCCCTGAGTAAAAAATGCCAGGAGGCGGGGGTGCTCTCCTGCCCCCTTGTAATCACCCCCCTTTACCAGAAACCAGCTGACTGTAATTGGGGGAATGCTAGGTCGTGCACCTCCCCCAACCACAGCTTAGACGGGGAGGAAGCAGTGCCTAGCTGAGGACAGGGTCTGCAACTTTTAAAATATTATAGGGGTGTTTTTCCAGAACCAGTCTCCTTCCTAACATCTTTGGGGGGGAGTACAGAGTTGCCCCCCCCCCGCGTGTCCCTTCTCCCTGAGGAGGGGGCTGGAGGGAGGATGTAACTCAGACTCCTTCAGAAACTCCTGAAATGCTATGGAATGGCACGTTTTGGGGTCTCGGGTGCCTTGGCAGTCCCCGACTCCCCACTTCTGGCTCCAAACCCGGTGTCAAGTGGCCTCATCCCTGGGGCTGTTTGTCTCCTAACTGGCATTAGGGGACAGATGGGGGGGTCAAGAGGAAGAATAGATCTCTGCTTTGGGGTGATACATTTATTAGGATGAGAGAGGACCTTGGGACAAAGCACCCCCCTCCCCAGTGTCACCTTGTGAAGCTGGATATTAACTTTTCACCTCTACTGATGGGTACACAAAAGAATGCTTATTAGGTCTCTTGTTGGGAATGACCCCAGATATCACATCTTCCCTTCCCCCATGACTGTACTGGACACCCCCCCCCCACCTCCCAAAAAGTGTAAAAGCCCTGGAAGGAGAAGATAAGGTTGAGCAGACCCTGGAGGCCAGGACTGACCCAAGCCTGTGCATCTCCCTCACCCCCACCCCTCTCATGGGGCTCCCCATCCCAGCTGGTGTTGGAAAACCAAACAATCTGTTACGGGATTCACTACTGGAGGTGGGGGCGGAGCCTCGCTATCCTCCCACCTGACTTAAGTGAGGCTCTAATTGGCTGGGCTGAAGCCAGCTTGGAAAGGGGTGCAGAGGGCACCCCCCTTCTTAGAGCCCCAGCCCCATCCTGCTTCCCTTTTGGAGCCCCCGGACAGCCCTGTGCTCTGCCCAGCCCCCTCTAGGCTGAGTGCACACGTGTGCACACACAGGTGTCAGCTCAAAGATTGCTGTAGGCTGGGGCTGTGGAGGAAAGGCTGCTCCTTCCTGTAAGGTCCTCCTTGCTGTCACGTCCCAGTGCTTTAGTCTGTGATTGCTGGCCCATATGTCCCCTCCCAGTATACCTGGGGTCAGGTGTCACTGTGTGTCTGAACCCTGGGCTGGAGGAGCTGGGTAGCTGGGGCAGGGGGGGACCCCCACCAGTAGCTCAGCATCCTGCCCCGCCCCCCTCACTGGACAGTTCCTTGAAAAGGTCCAAGGCCTGCCCCAGTATGTTGTCTGCCTGCCCGCCCTGGGTTTTCCCTGGGTTTTTGCCATTTGGACAGAAATTGAAATTCCCCTGTGTGTGTCCCTGTGCCCCCTGCCATTTCTGATTTTCTCATCACCTTTTGTTCTCTGGAGAGTCAGGTCAGCCTGGTGGGGGGGGAGGGTTCACTTGGCTGGCCCTTAGGAATGTCCTCCTGGGTTCTTGCCCTCCCTTGGGGGACCCAGGACCCCAGGTGAGTGGGGCTCCAGGAGGACATGTCCCCAGATGCCATCTGCACGCCTCCCACTAGGTTTCTGTCTGACACGCACACACCCCAGCACCCTGGGCTCTGCTCGGAAGCCACCCCTGCCCTGTGTGGCCGACTCATCTTATGGTTCATTTGCACATTGGAGCATTTGCCACACCAGTGGGGGTCTGTGGGGTTAGGCTCCAGTTGGCTGGGTGTCCCTGGGGCCTGAAGGAGGAGGCTCCACTGCTGCTTGGTCCCTGGATGTCAGAATCACGTGGCCACACCAGGCAGTCTCTGCCCAGCCTGGTTACCTTGGAAACGGAGCACTGCCTTTCTTTCTAGAAGGAAGGCCCTCCCCATCAACCCCCTCATAGCTGCTGGGGGGGGGGTGGCTGCCCTTCTCTGGGTCTCTGCAGAGCAGGTCAGCCTGGGCCCCGCTCTCTGGGGGTAGGGAGGGGTGGTTGCTGGGGAGAGGTAGAGGGGTGTCCCCTCAGGCTGTGAGCAGTGGGAGAGCAGCAGCATTTGGGGCTCTCTGTGTGTCTTTGTCATAGTAGTTTCCAGCTCACAGAGGGAAGGGGTGCAGGGCAGGGGGAGCCCCATGTGTCACTGGGGGTGGGGAGAGAGCCTGGAGACATGAAAAGCCTGTCTGCCTCAGAAAAGGGGTGGGTCCCTGCCCTCCTTAGTGATTCCCCGCTTCCAAGGATGTGGCCCAGGTCTCCTGCTTGGAAGCTATGCCTCAGTCACCCCACCCCAATACACAGACACACACACCAGCAGGCTCCCAGCCCCCCTCACCCCCTGAAGACTCAGCAAAGCAGCCAGAAAATCAGCCCCCAGCCCCAGCCTCCTAGAAGCTTACCTCTCCCCAGCTCCAGAATCTCCTCTGGCTCCCTGCTTCTCACAGCAGTGGCCCCAGCCTGCCTACCATCCATCATCCCTGTAGGTTCTCGGGCAGGCCATGTGTGGGTGTCACCGTGGTTCTGCATGGCCATAGTGCAGGGCTAATGGCCTGGACAGTTCTCTGTCTGCCCGGTCAGTCCCATTGGGCCATTCATGTAGCTAAGTGGGTGTCTGTTTCTCCGTAGAAGGAGAAGTGGCCTTCGGGTGGATGGGGGGGTTCCCAAAGCTTCGGGCCCTTGTCCTGGCTGACCCTGCCCTGCTGTCTGTCCCCAGGAGGATCGGCCCCCCTGCCACCGCCACAAGAAGGGGGGCTCAGTGGGCGGCGCTTGCTACCTGTCCATGGGCATGGTTGTGCTGCTAATGGGCCTGGTGTTCGCCTCTGTCTACATTTACAGATACTTCTTCCTGGCTCAGGTGAGGGGCTGGGAGTGTGGGTGCAGGGTGTGCCTGAGGGGGAGCTGATGAGGAGAAGGGCCCTAGGATGTGTGTCTAGGTTTGAGGGGTTCCCAGCCAGCATCCCCTCAAGTCTCTGGGATCTTGGTTATGTGGTTAAACACTGAAAAAGGTGACAGCTCAAGAGTATGGGAGCACAGGAATGGAGTCTGGGCCCTTGGGCGAGCAAGGCTGGTGCTCTCTGCTCAGCTACATCCCCAGCCCTGAAATCAATAAAAAAAGAAGCCAAATGAGGGAGGACCAGTGGCCTCTGCCCTGCTCAGCTCAGGCCCAAGAGGGAGGCTCCCCACTGGGGTCTCAGGCCAGAAGGCAGTGGAGGGTCACTGAGAGATGAGATTAGGAGAGTAGGAACAGGAGAGTCCAGTGACCCCCAGCCTAGAGCCTAGGGCTGGGTTTTCACTGCCCCCAAACACCCCCTGAAGAGATACTGGGGGACTGGGTGCTTTTCCTTGGAGCCTCTGCCCCACATGCCAGCCATCCACTTCCAGTTTACTTTGGGCCTTTCCCTGCCTCACTCCCCCACCTGCCAGGCAAGGAGGGGCCTTGCTCCCTCTAGGGGAGCCCTGGAAGTACCCATGAGCATCTAGTCACCCACCTAGCCTGTCACTTTGTCTATCTCTGGTGATGTGATCAAATAGGCCCAGATGCTTATTGAGGGGTCCAAGCGAAATAGGCCAGGAGTTTGTGGTGCTACCCCCAGAATCAAGCCCAGCTTGTGACTCCCTAAAGCCTTCAGGGTCTCAGAAGAGGGTATGATCCCTAGGCCCTGCTGACCCTCTAGCCTGCCTGCTAGTATACCCCCATTTCACCATAGACTTGGCTCAAAGAGACCTGAGGGGTCACCTTTACAGGTGGGGATACTGAGGACCAGACAGCTTATCTATGTTAGAAGCAGCAGCCTCCCCCGGACTTGCCCATGGGATGAGAATGAGACTGGGGCCCTGCCCGTTCTGCATCCCCCCTGAGCAGCCTACCTCTATCCCCCGCCCCACAGCTGGCCCGTGACAACTTCTTCCACTGCGGCATGTTCTACGAGGATTCGCTGTCGTCGCAGGCGCGCACACGCATGGAGCTGGAGGAGGACGTGAAGATCTACCTGGAGGAGAACTACGAGCGCATCAACGTGCCGGTGCCCCAGTTTGGGGGTGGAGACCCTGCCGACATCATCCATGACTTCCAGCGGGTGAGAGGGAGGGTGGGGCCTGGACAGAAGGGGCTCTGATTGGAGGAAGAAGCCGCCCTAGGTGTCTGGTTGGGCTTGTAGAGGGTTGAATTTTATTGATCTTTTCTCACTCGTGTTTTTTTGAGCCGGTGCCTTGCCCATTTGTGATTTTTTTTTCCACCCTAAGCTGGTTTTCCTTAAGAAGAAGAAGAGAGAAAAGCTTCCTCCAGTGCACTGAGAGCTGGGCCAGAACTGGGTGGTGGCAGACACACTGTCTAGTCGAGCCTCTTGCTAATACTACCCACTTTTTTTTATTCAGAGACAGAAACAGACAAAAAAGACAGAGATGGGGCCGGGTGGTGGCACACCTGGTTGAGCATGTTACAATGCTCAGGGACCCCAGTTCAAGCCCCCAGTCCCTACCTGCAGAGGGAAAGCTTTGCAAGTGGTGAAGCAGTGTTGCAGGTTTTTCTCTCTCTCTCTCCCACCCTATGTCCCCCTTCCCTCTCGATTTATTGCTGTCTCTAGCCTATAAATAAAGATTTAAAAAAATTTTTTAAAGAAAAGACAGAGTTTCCTCTGGTGCCATGCGGTGCCTCTGGTACTAGAACCTGTGAGCCACTGAGTTGTCAGAAAAGTCACAACATATTTTTTTGCCACTGCAAAAATGCATCATGACTTTTCTGACAGCCAGTATCTCTTCAATACTTACTGGGTCTTTTCTCTCTGTGTGTCTCTGTCTCTGTCTCTCTCATTAACACCAGAGAACTAAGGGCTCTTCCTGCTAATTATTATTATTAATGATATTATTATCGTTTGTTACTTATTTATTGGATAGAGACAAATTGAGAGGGGAAATAAGGAGAAAAAGAGAGATTGTGAAGCATTGTGTCACTGCTTGTGAAGCTTCCCCCTGCTCGTGGGGACCTTGCTGAGCCTTTAAAGGAACTGCTTTGGGCTGGGGTGTGAGTGGCTGGTGTTGCATGTCCTTCCATGTGCACAAGGCTCTCATGCGTGGTGTGAGGGGGAGGAAAGAGAGACTTGCTTTCATGACACACTGGACAGAAGCTGGCCTGCTTGGCTTCCTGCTTGCTATGGCTGCCCCGTCAGTGTCCCTTTCCAGAGTTGTTCCACAGTGACATTTAGCTCTGTGTAGCTCCTATATGCAGAGCTACCCACCCAAGTAATGCCACCCAGCTGGAGATCTGGAACAATGCCAGCATTCCAGAAGGTTCCCTGATGCCCTCAGTTGCCCTTCCCCACCATGTTCTCCAGCCTTGACTCCATGGCCTCAGGAAACCCCTTGTGGAATGCTCAGTGTGTGTCACTTGTTAAAGTGTCTTATCACACAGACTGGCTAGGGTAGGAGCAGGAAGAGGAGGTGCCTAGGGGTTTGGGGTACACTGGGTTTCCTGCTAGCTCCTCACAGCCCTCCAGGCCAGGTGGTCACCTGTAGAGGCTGACTTGACCCCGTCCCCCTGCTCAGGGTCTCACTGCCTACCATGACATCTCCCTGGACAAATGCTACGTCATTGAGCTCAACACCACCATCGTGCTGCCCCCCCGAAACTTCTGGGAGCTGCTCATGAATGTGAAGGTGAGGTGGGTGAGGCAGGGGGCACTGTGTCCATCTCTGCCCCCTCCCAGACCTGGGGCAGAGAGAGGTTGGGGGGACTGAGGGGTGTTGCTGTCCCCAGCACCCCAGCGTGGTCCCCTCTTCTGTCCCCCTTCGTGTTGGAATCACGGTCTCTCCCGCCCTCTCCTGCAGGTACCCCCCCACACCTGTGAAGAGACCAGATTTTAGGGTTCACATCCATGCTGGTTCTTAGCATTTCCTGGGCTGGGAGATGACCCAGTTGGCACAGACAGGAGGTGTCAGGGGACAGCAGCCATTCTGCCATGTGGCTCTGGGCCAGTGGCCTGCAGTCCCCAGATCAAGGGAGGTGGACATGGGGACAGGACGGACCAGCAGGAAGGTGACGGGGCCCTGACCTGGCACTGTGGCTGTTCCCTTGGCAGAGGGGCACCTACCTGCCCCAGTCATACATCATCCAGGAGGAGATGGTGGTGACTGAGCACGTCAATGACAAGGAGGCCCTAGGCTCCTTCATCTACCACCTGTGCAGTGGCAAGGACACCTACCGGCTGCGTAGAAGGGCCACCCGGAGGCGTGAGTGCCCCCGCTCCCACCACACCCAGTGCCATACTCTAAACCACGCGGTCCTCTGGCAGCCCATTGCTCACCCACTGACCCCCAACTCAGAGCTGCAGCACTAGGCACCATGGATGCTAATGAGCACTGGGCTAGGTGCCCGGCACTGTCCACCCTCTAGGTCCACCCGTCAGAGAGCGCTGGGACGTCAGTGTGAATGACTCCTGCTGCTCCTTGTGATTTACTCACCACCACAGATCCTCCCTACTTCCTCATGATTCCATTGCAGCCAGCAGATCTGGTGTCTCTCCTTTTAGCTTCAGACGGAGAGAGGGAGAGAGAGAGAGAGAGAAAGAGGAGAGACAAAGCAGCAGTACTCCCTCTTTATGGAGCAAACCCAGGTCTACTCTACAGGGTGAGCTGTCTCCTGGCCCTTTTGAGGATGAGTTAATGGAGGCACAGAAAGGTTAAGTAACCATCCTAAAGCCACACAGCAGATCCTAGGCAGTCCCCCTGCAGTTCTTGAGCCTCTACCCCACTTGACAGCACCCCCCACGCAGCCCCATCCTCCCTGGCCCTTCCAGCTCTGGGGCCAGTGGCCTCACCTTGCTTTCTCTGTCCTCTTCCAGGGGTCCAGAAGCGAGAAGCCAAGAACTGCAGCTCCATCCGCCACTTTGAGAACATCTTTGTGGTGGAGACGCTCATCTGTGGGATGGTGTGAGGGCCCTCCATCTCCAGGCCCCACCCCTGCTCCCCCCTTTCTTCCAGCCATTCTCTGGCCCTTGCCCCTTGCTTTGCTTGTACTTGGACCCCTTCCCATAGATGTGACATCGTCTCTGTCCCTTGGCCCTGCCCACCTCCCTGTACCAGAGCTGTGACCTCGAGAGACTCCTCCACTGCTGATCTGGATGGGGGGGACTGCAGGGGAACCCCAAGATGTTTTCTATGTCCACTATCTTGAAGTCAGGCTGGCAGGGGAAGGACTGCATCTAGGGTCCCTGGGCAGGCCGAGTGTGAAGTGCAGGGATTAGAGACACCTGTTCAGTGTGGAAGGTCCCGAGGGGGTTTTTCCTGGCAGGGCACACTGCACCCCACGTCCTGATTTCAGCGTCTGCACTGAGGCAGGGGGGAGGTTTCTGAGATGGACACCCCCAGAGCACTAGGGGAGGTGGTTGTCCTGCGGTGTGGGTGTGGGGATCCCCAGGACTCCTGTCAGTGCCTTGAGCACCCCCAGTGGGAATTTGGAGTTGGGGGGCAGGGGTGAGGTTGCATCTGTTAAGCACAACTGATCTCGATTGGAACCAAAGAAGGAAGGAGTCTGGGCCCCAGCCTGCCTTCCACCCCTGGAGCACAAGTGGGACCCCTGTAACTGCAGAGAAATAAAGGGTGAGCTGAGTGGGAGTGACCCTACCACTTACTCCGGACTTGGAGCCCTGTGCATAGTGGGGGAGGGAAGAGAGACGCCTGGTACATGAGCCCCCACCTCCTCTCTGTTCTGAAATGCTGTCCTCCTCCACTTTGGGGTGGGGAGGGGGGTGCAGTGTGTCTCGTTTTGTTTTTTTCCTTTTCCTTCTCACGTTTGCATGTTTTTACTGATTGTTCAATATGCTAACCGTTTTCAGCCCACCTTCCCCAGCCCAGTAAGGAGGGCTCCGAACCTTAGGGGTCCCAGAGGGAAATCTGAAATGCTTTGTATATTTTCTCACGATCTCTTTGCAGAAGTGTCTGTAGAACAATAAAAATCTTGTACTTCTGATTGTGACTGGGGAGTGGAGGGGTGGGGGAGGCTGGCGGTGGCTTCTCCCTGCTGTAGGCTTGGATGCACAGGAATGCAGCTGCCCTTCCACACCCCATCCCTCCCTCAGCACTCATGCCCTACCCTGGTAGGTGGGGGTTCCAGGTGAGGGAGGAGGGAAGTGGAGCGCTGGCATTTAGTCCAAGGTCACAGTGCCTTTGAATGCCTGCAAACCACCGCTCCTTCCTGTGAGGAAGATGATATCATGTTTGTCCTTGGAGTGTGAGGACAGTGTCATGTTCTGTGCAGTTTCTGGACAGTTAGCATCTCCATGGGATTGTTTTGTGGTTTGCTGTCTAACAGGGTCACAACCTGTGGAAAAGGAAGTGGTGGGGGGCTGCTCAGAGTCATGATTAAGTGGTCCCCAAAGGTGACACTAGGTCCTGTCCTCCAGAACCAGGATGGAGATTTGCTTCCTGGTTTGCAAGCTCTAGAATCCCAGGAGGAACATAAAAGATGAGTGTAGACATACCTTTTTTGGATCTAAGGGCAATCTTGCAAAGGTATCAGTTTCTGGTCCTCTTTGCCAATGTAAATGCAACGCAAACAAAATGCCAGCAAGGATTTTTGTTTTGTTTTCTTGTTTTTTCTTTTTTTTTAAATATTTATTTATTCCCTTTTGTTGCCTTGTTTTATTATTGTAGTTACTGATGTCTTCATTGTTGGATAGGACAGAGAGAACTGGAGAGAGGAGGGGAAGACAGAGAGGGGGAGAGAAAGACAGACACCTGCAGACCTGCTTCACCGCCTGTGAAGTGACTCCCCTGCAGGTGGGGAGCCGGAGGCTGGAACCGGGAGTTGTTTTTTCTTTTTAAAAAATTTTTTTAAGATTTTTTATTTATTTATGAGAAAGATAGGAAGAGAGAGAAAGAACCAGACATCACTCTGGCACATGTGCTGCTGGGGATTGAACTCGGGACCTTATGCTTGGGAGCCCAAAGCTTTATTTATCACTGTGCCACCTCCCGGACCACTTTTAAAAATATTTTTATTCCCTTTTGTTGCCCTTGTTGTTTTATTGTTGTAGTTATTATTGTTGTTATTATTGGTGTCATTGTTGAATAGGACAGAGAAATGGAGAGAGAAGGAGAAGACGGGGGTGGGGGGAGAAAGATAGACACCTACAGACCTGCTTCATCGCCTGTGAAGCGACTCCCCTGCAGGTAGGGATCTGGGGCTCAAATCAGGATCCTTATGCTGGTCCTTGTGCTTGGCGCCACCTGCACTTAACCCACTGCGCTACCGCTCGACTCCCTGTTGTTGTTTTTAACTTGGAACATTTAGTTCCTTTGGGAAAGCTATGTGGGGCACAGACAAGCACACATTCTTGAAGCTGAGAATGAGCAGCCTCCAGGTACGTAGCACTGGCAACCAGAGGTGAGCACCCAGCTCAAAGGGCCCTTGAACTGCCTGATAACAAAGAAACAGGTTGGTGGGGATAGGTAGTTTTTTAATTATTATTATTGGAGGATTAATGGTTTATAGTTGACAGTAAAATACAATAGTTTGCACATGCATAACATTTCCACATAACAATTCAACCCTGACTAGGTCCTCCTCTGCCAATCATGTTCCTGGACCTGAAACCTCCCCCCCACCCCAGAGTTGTTCACTTTGGTGCAACACACCAAGGGGATAGGTAGTTGTTTATTTGTTGTTGTTGTTTTGTTTTTGTTAATGGTGCAACTAGCTTGTTGTTTATAGACATAGTTAACCTATTTCTTCCTTTTATGTAATAATTCTGATGGGCCAGAGTTTGTTTTTTTTAAGTCTGAAAAGGAGTCATGAGCATACTTAAGATGACTGAAAAGATCATTTGGGGAGAGGCAAGATTGTAAGCGCCCCAGTAGCAACTTGGGACTCGGATAAAGCCATGCACAGTAGATTTACAGCAAAACAGACTATACAAAGTCAGACTATGAACAGCCCATTGGGTGAAGTGATTTCTAAAACATGTAAGAAGTACTGTTTTCCTGAACATGCAAAGTTCTTGCAAATCATGAGAAGTGAACAGCCTGATATGGGCAGGCCATCCATAAGAACTAGGAAGATGAATTTGAAAGATGTTTAATCACAGCTACACAGAAAACACAACATAAAATGACACGTGAGAAGTAGGGAGATAAAATTTTCATTGTGCTAGAGAAAGAATCCTGGGACTTTGCATGGGCATGACACCTCTGAGCTACCTCCCTGGTCCAAAGGAGAGAGACCAAAACACACTGCTTCCCATCCATGGTGTTCCCTTGGTGCAGTCCATGACACTCATATTCTGGCCTCAAAATCCGGGCTTTCACACAAGGTAAGGCATGAACTTTGCCCACTGAACTGCCAGGCTAGCCTGAGGGCATTTCTTCCCTGGCACATGCTCTCTGGGTTGGTGAGAACTCTGCCGTAGCCAACCTAGGCTGCTGCCTACTCAGTGACACAGGAGAGGAACCAGGAACTCTTGTGGCTGAGCGGGAACATGATGCCATGCTGGCTTTATACATCTGAATTTATACTTCCCGGGAAGGAAGTGGTAGGGTGGAAAAGGAAGTACATAGGATAAGGGGGCGGAGTGGAAAAAGAGCACAACCAGTGGGGATTAAACCAGTGGAGATTAAACTAATACCCTGCAAGCAAGGTGGGTCTCGGGCAAAACAATGATTATGTAAATAGACCACAGCATCAAGCAATGCAGGGGAACAGAAGCAGAATTAGCCAAAGGAGAAATGATGACCAACACTAAACCATCCCCTATTTTTGCACTTGGTCAGTGAAGGTTTTGTTTGCCTTTGTGTTACATATTTCATAGCAAGAGACATTTGATACAGACCAAATATTGTATGTAAGTCACTAACATGTGAGTCACGAGCCATGATCCCACCAGCCACTTCAAAGAATTGGGAGACTCAACCCCATTAATCCCTGCCTGACCTTGTCTTTGGCTGCAGGACTCAGGGCCCTAACTGATTACCTGGGTTGGGTAAGTTGGGCTGGCTGGTGCTAGCCTTCCTGGGTGGCCACTTCTGCTTTGCATTCAGCTGCAGTTTCCAGAAGGAATGCTCCCTGTAGGGCCTTCCTCACCACTGAGCACCTGGATGCAAGCGAAAGGAAGCAGAGGTCGCCAATCCTCTTAAGGCCTGGCATTCAAAGTTTCACAACATTCTAGAATGTCCCATTGTGGCACTGGTGGTCTAGACCAGTCATAAAACGAGTAAACAGTGAAGTGGAAGACCAGCCGCAAGTGTGAAGAGAAGCTTGCCTATTCAGGATGCCAGCTGACAGCACTCTTCAGGGAGAAGCATGTGCACTTGTGTCCAGAGACAACCATGAGAATATCCTTGTCTTCCACTTGTTAGCCAATCTCTTCTTTGTTATGGAACTGAGGCTATTTTGCTGTTGCAAGGGTTTCACTGCTCCAGTCTAACGGGGGGGGGGGGGGGGGGGGAATGACAACAAAAGAATGAACGCAGAAGCCACCACAGCATCCAAGCTTCCTCTGATTTGGTGGGGACTGGACTTGAACCTGCCTATGATTCTTACCATGACTGTACACATTGCAAAAGCAGTGTGCTATCCAAGTAAGCCATTTTGCTGGTCCTAACAGGCTATTTAATAACACAAAGTTTTGGTTTTTTCTGCTTTAGAATTCTATATTATCTCTGAACTCCTAATTTTACTTTGAGAGTTACAACAGCAGTGATAAAATACATGTACAGCAGCATCTCAAATAACATTGTTAGATTTTAACAATGGGAAAAAACAATCATTAGACATTTTCTATAAAGTCTTGATTTCTTATACCATTTCAATATTTTATTTCTGGGGTTTGCCCATGTTAATGCTAAGAATTATGCTTTCCTCCCTCTCCCTGTGGGCCAGAGGGGATAATTTACAACAGTTGTCATATATAAAAATGTATCTCCAAATAGAGCTCTGTAAACATCTAAATCAACTACAACTTTAGGCAAGACAGATCAAGACCTTTTATAAAATACAAAGAGGTTCAGATACCACTAAAAGGGTTCAAAGCATAATGAAATTACAGAAGCCAGAACTCCTACCTTCTGTTTCCCATAAACAACCTTGATCCATACTCCCAGCGGGGAAGAAGTGATAGGATGATGATAAGAGGACTCTGCACTCCAGCTCCATCAGGAGAGAGAGAGAGAGAGAGAGAGAGAGAGAGAGAGAGAGAGAGGAGAGAGAGAGAAGAGGAAAAGGAGAGGGACATATGGAGGTAGTTACGATGCCGTGAGTGGCTTGGAGGGGAAGAACTGAATTTGAAAAAAAAAGAGGGGCAACTATGTATAAGTGTGGACAGTTTTAGAGAAGTTGCTTGGCCCATGTTTACAACCTTAGGGAAACTGTGGTGGATTGCTATGGGGAGACTGAAGATTCAGAGCTCTGGTGGTGGGAATGGTGTGGACTCAAACCCCTGTTGACATCTAATTCTGTAATATAAAAATAAGCCTATTTAAAATGTGCTTGTTCTTTATACTAGTTATTATGAAAATACAAATTTATTTATTTACATGAGGCCAGAGTACTGTTCAATGTTAGTGTATATTGACACCAGGGACTGAACCTGGGACCTCTTGGGCCCTTGCATGTAAGTCTTATGCACTAAAATTGTGATATCTTCCCAACCCAAAATACAGATCTTTGGTCTGTATTTTTTGTATGTGAATCTTTTTATTATTTTTTTTAATAGGACAGAGAGAAAATGAGAAAGGAGGAGAGAGAAAGAGATACCTGCAGCATTGCTGAGACATCTGTGAAGCTTCCCCTCTGCAGGGGGAAGCAGATGTTTGAACCACGTCCTTGCCAGTGGTGACGAGCACATGTGTGCTCCAGCAGGTGCACCAATGCCCAGCCCCTGGCCTATCTTTCTCTTCTTTTTTTAAAAATTTTTACTTATTTATTTATTCTCCTCTTTTTTGTTGCCCTTGTTTTTTTTTTATTGTTGTTGTAGTTATTATTATTGCTGTTATTGATGTCGTCATTGTTGGATAGGACAGAGAGAAATGGAGAGAGGAAGGGAAGACAGAGAGGGGGAGAGAAAGATAGACACCTGCAGACCTGCTTCACCGCCTGTGAAGCGACTCCCCTGCAGGTGGGGAGCTGGGTGCTTAAACCCAGATACTTAGGCTGGTCCTTGCACTTTGCGCCACATGCGCTTAACCCACTGCGCTACCACATGACTCCCCCCTTGTCTATCTTTCTTAAAGATTAATTTCCTTATTCAGAGAGAGAGAGAGAGAGAGAATCACTTTGGCATTTGGTGCTGGGGATCAAATCCAGGGTCTCATGCTTATGTCTTGTGCTGTACTCACTGACCCACCCTCCCTGCCAACCCAGGCTACATGGCCTATTGTAGTGGTGACATTACCTTTTTCCTTATGATTGGGGGCTTTTTGCATCCTGTTGCAGATATTCAGGAGAATTTCCCACCCCAAGCTTGAAAGACTTAATCTTATATTTTCTAATCCTCTTAAAAGTTTTCCAGATTACATTTTTAAAGCCTCTGGAATTTACTTCTTGGTGTGATATGAGATAGGGATGACCTTTTGTTCTGATTTGGTTTTTCCCCCTTTCTCCACTGGGCTGCAGTTTGCGCTGTCTGCAACGATCAAATTTCTATGTGTGTAACCCCAGACAGTCCTCTGGGGTTTGTCCTTTAAGCCATAACTAACTTTAGTCCTCCTTTACATTTGGCAGTGCAAGGCTCCTAACTTTGATATTCTCCTGCATTTTCTCTGCCTGTTCTTAGTACTTCATTTTCATTTGCACCATGGAAACTTTTATTTATTTTATTTACTTATTTTTAATAGGACAGAGGGAATTTTAGAGTGAAGCAGGAGATAGAGGAGAGAGAAAGAGACACACCTGCAGTTTATGAATGGAGGGAGGAGAGGGACGGAGGGAGGAAGGGAGAGAGAGAGAGAAAGAGGGGGGATGGAGGGGGAGAGGGAGTGGGAGAAGGAGAGAGAGAGGGAGAGGCTAGAGCACTACTCTGGTACATGCAACACTGAGGATTAAACCAGGAATCTCAGTATGTGAAATGCCATGCTCTACCAGTTGAGCTATTTCCCTAGCTGTGACCTAGTTTTCATATTTGATCAGAACTGGATGTAGAACCCTTTTATCAAATATTCTTGTCCTGCCAATAATATCATGTCTACCCCCTTCCAATTTCTCCATGTGGTGAATAACACTAATAGGTAATTTTGGTCTTACTATTGCTAATGTTTTGTGTGGGGCGGTCAGATATATGCTTATTAGTAAAACTGACCTGTGATCTTCCTTTCTCACACACTTCCTGTCAGATTTGACTATTAAACTTGCGCTCATCTCATAGAATGAGTTGGTGAGGTTGGTTTTGTGGTTTGGTTTGGTTGAAGTTTAGTCATACCTGATCTTCCCACATGTATACAAGCGCTTTTATACTGATGGTGGCAGCAAAATGTTTTGACAAGAATCAAGTATTCCAATTTCAGAATTATTTGACTCAGTAGTTTTCACTGCTAGGGATCTGTCTTCTGAAAATACACTGATAAGTATCCAAATTTGTATGTTCTCATATTTATTGTTGTTCTAACATGACATAAAAGCAAAAACACCTTCAGTTTGGAGATGATGATGATGATGATGATGATGATGGTAATTTTACTCTCTCAGAGAGAGAGAAAGCACAATACTGAAATTTCCTTCAGTGTGGTGGGGGCCAGGCTCAAACACTGCAAAACAGTGGACTCTCCAAATGAGCTATCTCAGGATTTTTTTAAAATGAAGATTCTGGGTGTTTGTTTGTTTTTAAGTTTATTTATTTTGAACCAAGAGAAATTGAGAGGGAATCAGGGAGGAAAGGAGAGAGAGACAGAGATAGAGAGATAGAGCGAGAGAGAGCTGTAGCACTGCTTCATTGCTCATAAAACTTCCCCCTACAGGTGGGGATTAGGAGCTTGAACCTGAGTTCCAGCATACTATAATGTGTGCACCGGTCCTCCGTGTTTTTAAAAAATTATTATTATTAGTGATTTAGTAATGACTGTCAAGATTGTAGAATAATAGGTGTACAATTCCACACATTTACTACCACCAGAGTTCCATATCCCATCCCCTCTATTGGAAGGTTTGCTATTCTGTATCCCTCTGGGAATATGAACCAAAATTCTTTATGGGATTCAGAAGGTGGAAGATCTGGCTTCTGTAACTACTTCTCAACTGAACATGGGCGTTGGCAAGTGGATCCATATCCTCAGCCTGTTTCTATCTTTCCCTAGTGGGGTAAGGGCTATGGAGAGGTGGGATTCTAGGACACACTGGTGAGGTCGTCTGCCCAGGGAAGTCAGGGTGGCATCATAGTACTGTCTGAAATTTGGAGGCTACCATCTTTTGTCGTGGCTGCAAAGAATAAGATGTATCTATTTGTGCCCATGTCCATACTTAGGGTAAAGCAGGTGGCAAAACAAGAATCCACATTCCCTTTGTGAATGTTCTAAAGAGTTGATGGGTGTGCATGTGTTTATTTCTGGAAGGATCCTCAGAACCATATAACCCCAGATACTTCAGCGAGCAAGATGGCTGGCGGGAGCTACAGGACTTTACCTCCTTCTGTGTCAGGAATATGAGTTACTTTTCTTATGTGCATGGCGCTGTGTCCCTGGATGTATAAATCCTGGAGCCATCATGGAGGAGGCCCTGCTAGCAGGGGACAGAGGGGAGGTGCTGTCCTCACAGCCTCCTATGAATGTTTTCATCCAAACCCTAGAGCTCTGTCCCTACACTGGAAAAGAAGCCCTGGATGGGGTGCAGGTGTGGTCAGAAGAATAGAGCAGTTGGAAATGTTAAGTTGACATAAATAGGAAGCTCTGTAACCTCCTGCGAATGTTGCTATGGCAACCAGAGCCTGGGCAGTCTCCATGGAAACCATGTTCAGCCTTCTGCTGGAAGGAGTTGCCACCCACTGCTGCTGGAATCTTCCTTCTTAGGGACCTTGGGCCTTCAACAAAGGATTGGGGAGGGAAGATGGGCCATCTCACCCAGACCATGCCTAGGGGGCCTTAGGCACCACCAGCTGCAAGGCAGGGCAGGGCACAAAGAACTGTGCAGGTACCCAGGCCATGTTTTCATGTACTAAAATGTATTTATTCGTAAAAGAGAAAGAAGGTGGGAGAGAGGGAGAAAGGGAGCCCTGGTTGAGCAGGTACAGTACAGGACTTGCATGCAGGGGCCCAGGGTTCCACTCAGACCACATATGCCAGAGAGAAGCTGTCGTCTGACACCACCCCCAACCAACCTTGTTTTGCATGTATGAGGCCCCAGAGGCCTCAGGTTCAACATCCCTTCTCTGCCAAAGTTCAGAGCTAAGTGGTACTCTGGTCCCAGTCTTTCTCACAAAAACAAAAGTAGATATTTTTTCCAACTTTGAGTCCTTGCTCATGCTTTATGTCACTGCTCCTGACCATCTTTTCATTTAGACAAAAAGAGATAGATAGATAGATAGATGATAGATAGATAGATAGATGATAGATAGATAGATAGATGATAGATAGATAGATAGATGATAGATAGATAGATAGATAGATGATAGATAGATAGATAGATAGATAGATAGATAGATAGATAGATAGATAGATAGAGTCACACCACAGCACCCAAGCTTCCCCCAGTGTGTGGCATCTCCATGTGCTGCTGGGGCTGGAACCCAGGCCACACACATGGCAAGGCACTGGCAAGCCATTTCCCCAACCCAAGTACACCTTTAAAAGAAAGAGAGAAGGAAGGAAGGAAGGAAGGAAGGAAGGAAGGAAGGAAGGAAGGAAGGGGTTTGCACTTAGCTTTAGCCAGCTAAAGATGAGGAGCTGTGGGGCACCTGTGTCCAGCATGCTCGCCAGGCAGGGGGAGGTCCCCAAGTGCTGGGTCTCAGGGCTTCATCTGGACTCTGAAGGATGGGGAGGAGTAGCAGTCCTCCAGGGGACAGGAAACAGCTGTGCGGGTGCAGTTTAGTCTCCCCCACAGGGTTTGGAATTCATTGAATGGGCAGCACCAGGACACACAATGGGTGCAGAGCCCCTGCCATCTTGTCCTGGCTGTGTGCTGCCCGGAACAGAGACGGGGACAGAGCAAGAGCCAAGGAAAGGGCAGTGCCAGCCCCTCCCTTAGAGACCAGGGCCCTGTCACTGGAAGCCCAGGGCAGTGGACCTGTCTGCCCCTCAGGGGAAGAGAGAAAGGATCATAGAGGAGGGAGGGAGGGAGGCCAGAGGGAAGGCCTGCTTCTCACACACTAGAGGGAGCTGCCCTCAACAGATTCAAGGGCTTCCCCAGATGCGCCACGCTCCTCTTTCCCAGCCTCCAGCTCCAAAAGAAATGTCAGTTTTTGGCTCAGATCAGTGAAGGGCACCACCACCCCAGGTCCAGCACCTGAATCCTGTTCCTATGATTTCTGGGCAGGTGGGGGTTGGGGGATGGGGTTCTCACCCTCTAACTGAGCTCTGACAGGAGACAGCACCACCTGCCACCCTGACTTCTGGAATCACATGGAACTGGGGACAGTGAAACATCAGCTCCCCATGGCTCTGTCACCTGCTTTGTTTTGAGGATCCTTTGCTGCTGGAGCTGTTCCTTCACTGATGACTCTCAGCCCTCTGTCACCACAACCCTTTCTGCCTGGAGCCCAGAGGAAGCTCTGGGACTGTTACAGGTTTGCTGGGGCAGTGTTCCCTCATGGGTAGATCAGCAGAAAGCAACACATTCTTTCCTCCCCATTTCGTCCTCCTCTTCCTTGTCCTCCTCACCGTCCACTCCTTCCCTCTTTTTAAAGATTATTTATTAATGAGAGAGAGAGAGAGAGAGAGAACCCAAGCATTATTCTGGCACATTTGATGCTGAAAACTGAACTGGGGAACCTCATGTTTATCAGACACCCCTCCCCCACCCCAGTCAACCGCACCTCCATTTCAGCCACCAGAAAACTCAGGAGGCAGTTGAAAAGAGTGTTCATTTGGAACCCAAGAATCATAGTTCTTTGGGGGTACACACACAGATCCAGGAAGGAAAAATAAAAGGAAAAAAAAGTGCCTCCCATTCCTCCCACAGGGGCAGAATGGTGGGGGGCCAGTTATGGGAAGAAATGATGTTAAAGAAAGGAGTGGATTAGTGTTAAAAAGATTTAAGGCTTGGGAGTCGGGCAGTAGCACAGCGGGTTAAGTGCATGTGGGGCAAAGCACAAGGACCAGCGTAAGGATCCCAGTTTGAGCCCCTGGCTCCCCACCAGCAGGGGAGTCCCTTCACAGGCGGTGAAGCAGGTCTGCAGGTGTCTGTCTTTCTCTCCCTCTCTCTGTCTTTCCCTCCTCTCTCCATTTCTCTCTGTCCTATCCAACAACAACAACATCAATAATAATTACAACAATAAGACAACAAGGGCAACAAAATGGAATAAATAAATAAATATAAAAAAAGATTTAAGGCACTAGTCTGTCAGTAGCTAGTTACTGGTTTCATCTAGAAAGAATGCGAAGGGGCTGGGCAAGTAGCTCACTCTGTAGGGAGCACATGTTATAGGGCTAGGCTCTGGCACACCTGGTTAAGCATACATAGTGCACAAGGACCCAGGTTCAGGCCCCTGGCCCCCGTCTGCAGGAGGGAAAGTTTCGTGAGTGGTGAAGCAAGACTGCAGGTGTCTGTCTCTCTATCTCCCCCTCCCCTTACAATTTCTCTCTGTCACTATCCAAAAATAAATTTTAAAAAATTTTTAAAAGAGAACGAGAGCACATGTTACCATGCACGAGGCCCCAGGTTCAAGTCCTGGGCCACCACATAGAAGCATCTGTGAACAGGAAGACGCACAGGCTGTGGAGCAGGGCAACTTCATCTCTCTCCCTTCCTCTCTCTCTTTCTTCCTTTCTCTCTCTTTCTCCCCCCCCGCCCCCCGTCTCTTCACCTTCTATCTGGAGGGGGGAAATGACCACCATGAGCAATGAAGTCATGTAGGCAGTGAGCCCAGTGATAAATCAGGTGCCAAAAATAAAATAAAATAATGGGGAGTTGGGCGGTAGTGCAGCGGGTTAAGCGCACATGGCACGAAGTGCAATGACCAGCATAAGGATCCCAGTTCGAGCCCCTGGCTCCCCACCTGCAGGGGAGTCACTTCACAGGCGGTGAAGCAGGTCTGCAGGTATCTCTCTTTCTCTCCCCCTCTCTGTCTTCCCCTCCTCTCTCCATTTCTCTCTGTCCTATCCAACAACAACAACTACAATAATAATAAACAACAACAAGGGCAACAAAAGGGAAAATAAAAAATAAATATATTTTTAAAAATAATGAAGAGAGAACCGACTCTACCCTTCCTCACCCTCTGCTTGTCCAGACAACTTTGCAAAAATTGTTGGTTTAAAGTTTTCTTTTAAAAATATTTACTTACTTATTAGATGGAGACAGGAATTGATAGGGCATGGGGAAATAGAGAAGGAGAGACAGAGAGACACCTGCAGCCCTGCTTCACCACTCATGAAGCTTTCCCTCTGCTGGTGGGGGCCGGGCGCTTGGACCTGGGTCCTTGAGCACAGTAATATGAGCACTTAACCAGGTGCACCACCACCTGGCCCCTGTTTAAAGTTTTCTTAAACCAGTATACATAAGGAAGAGAGAGAGACAGCTAAGCCAGAGCACCTGGTACAAACAACACCAGGAATTGTGCCGGGAACCTCAGATGTGTAACTCTGATGCTCTACCAGTTAGTTAGCCAAAACCTCTCCAGCACCCCTTGGCTACCGTTTACAAACAGCTTTGTAGAAGTCACCTTTTCACATTCTCAGATTTGCTCAGCCAGGGTTGGCTCTGTCTCCCCTAAGAGGGGCTTGCAGGCCCTTCAGGCCCAGTCAAGAAAAGAAAGACTATCTGGGCGACTTCCAGCCACAAAATCTCTGATGTAAGAGGAATTCGTATTAGTGTCAGACAGCTCTAGCAAACCCACACCACACACCCACAGTGGGAAACTCCCACAGTAGTCCCTTCCATTTCATTAATTAATTATTTTTGACACCAGAGTTAATGATGGGACTTAGCACCAGCTCTACAAATCCACCATGCCTGGCAAGCATTTTTTTTCCTTCTTCTTTCTATTTTACTTGGAAGAGTGACACCTGCAGACCCACTCACCACTCGTGAAGTGTCCCCCTGGCAGGTGGGGAGCAGGGGCTTAAACCCAAGTCCTTGCACATGGTAACATGCGCTTAACCAGATACACCACTACCTGGGCCCAGTCCTTTCTACGTCTGACAGCTCCTCTCTACTCTCCCCTCCGACTTTCGTAGCCTCCCTCCACTATCTCCCCCCTTCTCAGAGGCAGAAAGAGAGACACTTCAGCCCTGGAGAGCCCTCTGTTGCCATAGCACCTTCCACAGGGTGCTGAGGCTCAAACCTGGGCCATAGCCATGGCAAAGCAGGCACCCCTGCCCTACGCACGTGGGGAGAGGGTCAAGCAGAAGAGAAAGAAGTGGGGGGTTCAAGCCTTGGGAAGGAGAACCCTCCCTCTACCAAGGCCCCTGCAGCAAAGGCAGCAGCTGGCAGCACATTGAGATCTCTCCCTCCAGAGACCTGGGGCCCGACACACAGGGAGCAGCCACACCCCAGGTGTCTAGACCCAGTCCGCTGCAGCCTCATGCAACCCTGTGTAGTTTGGGAAAACAGCAGCTCAGATGGTCTGAGGAGCAGACGCTCTTTCTTCTCATTTCAAAAGAGAAGGAAAAACCACCTTCTCTGGGTGTTCTAGCGGGGACATGGGGGTGGGGGGGAGGTGTGTGCAGAGCAAACAGGGCCTGGAGGGGAAGATGCAGCCTGTTTCAGGACACCCTCTTCCTTTCAGTCGCACTAGCCTCTCAGGCTTGCCTGGTGGGGGAAGCCCCAGTGCCCACCCAGGTGGCCTTTGGCAGAAGCTGTCCCTGGAAGTTGGCCCAGCCAGCCGCAGAGGCCTCCAGCAGGGCCTGAGAGCCCCATGCTGGTGATTGTTCCTCTGGAGATGCTGTCACCCAGGCTTCCAGCTCAGCTCTGCTGAGAATGGTCCCAGGCCAGAGTCCTTTCCAGCTGGCCCTTCTCCAGTCCCATCCTGGTGCCTTTCGTGGTGGCTGCTGCTGGAATAAAATCCATATTTCCCACAACCAGGGCAAGCACTGGCTGAAAGGATAGCCCCTTGGGAAATTGCACCAAAGCCCAGGGACCTGAGTGGCCCCAGCCGGCCAATGGGGAGTAAGGCTCCTACCTCAGGAGTGCCACACCTCCTCCCCACTACTGGACCAAGAGGCAAAACCAGGGCTGTGGGGGGCATGGCTGGGAGCCTGCAGGCTGGTGGGTCCTGAGCAGGAGTGAATACAGGAAACAGTGGCAGTGGTAGTGGTATGAGTGTGTATCTGTGTATAGAACAAACAGGAAGTCTAGGGAACAAATGCAAGTAACAGGTGTTTGAGTTGGACAAAGTGATAGGTCTTGGATTTATATCAAATAACCTCCTCTGTCATCATTCTCAGTGAAACCAACCGCATGTCCCTCCAAAAAGAACAGACTGTCTGATATAGCCCAGAAGTGGTGGAGGGGGACATTGGAGATGTTTATGGAGGTTCTTACAAAGGAACAGCAAAGCTGTGAAACTTGAATCTGGAACAGCACCAGGAACTCAGCTCTGCACCGCCCCCTACTGGCCATATCCTTTTGGAATAATAAATAGTGGAGACTAGCAGCCCAAGAGGTCACTCCAGACTTGAACCTGTGAGGTTCTGAGTCCAATGTCAAAGTGTGATTCTTTAAATAAATCTTTAAAATTATAATATATGGGATACTTAAATTATTTACTTGTTGGATAGAGACAAAGAGAAATTTTGAGGGAGGAGGAGGTGATAGAGAGTAAGAGAGAAAGAGAGATACCTACAGCACTGCTTCACCACTCAAGAAGCTTCTCTCCTGCAGGTTGGGATTGGGGGCTTGAACCTGGGTCCTTGCTCTCAACCTGTGTTCTCAACTGGGTGCTCTACTGCCCAACCTCTCAATATATGTATTTTTTAAAATATTTATTTTTCCCTTTTGTTGTCCTTATTGTTTTTATTGTTGTAGTTATGATTGATGTCATTGTTGTTGGATAGGACAGAGAGAAATGGAGAGAGGAGGGGAAGACAGAGAGGGGGAGAGAAAGACAGACACCTGCAGACCTGCTTCACCACTTGTGAAGTGACTCCTCTGCAGGTGGGGAGCCGGGAGTTGGAACTGGGATCCTTATACTGGTTCTTGCGGCTTTGTACCACATGCGCTTAACCTGCTGTGCTACCGCCCGACTCCCCAATATATGTATTTTTAAGAGGTCAGTGATAGTGGGCCAAACAGTGATGTATCTGGCTGAGCATATATATATATTGCTATACGCAAGAACTGGGTTCGAGCCCCCAGCCCCCAGCCCCCAGCCCCCACCTGCTGGAAAGAAAGTTCACAAGTGCTGAAACAGTGTTGCAGGTATCTCTTTCTCTCTCCCTCCCCTCTCAATTTCTCTCTGTCTTTATCCAACAAATAAGTAAGTAAGTTAATTTTTTTTAAAAAACAAAACAACAATAGGCTTTGTTCTAGAAGGAAGTTTGAGGAGCTATGATCCAGGAAGCAGGAGCAACTGGCTGACCCCCAAACCCAGCTCCTAGCTCCCCCGCTGTCA
Organism: Erinaceus europaeus; assembly: GCF_950295315.1. Lineage (NCBI taxonomy): Eukaryota > Metazoa > Chordata > Mammalia > Eulipotyphla > Erinaceidae > Erinaceus > Erinaceus europaeus. The sequence goes on from NC_080168.1 coordinate 12,016,000, forward strand.
CCCACTTCCAGCTGATACGATTCTTTGGAAAGAGGAGGGTGAATTGAGTCAAGGAACTCTGACCTCCAGCTGCAGCGTCAAATAGCAATAATGCTTTTTCCTTCACGCAGATGCTGGCATGGTGGAGTGCGGGCCAATTTCAACCTCAGCAGTGCCGAGGCACCATTGTTTATGTCATTCTTTCCTTTGACATTGGCCAAGTCCACACCAGACTCTAGAGTCTTGACTGCTATGCACAGATTGACAGGGACCTGGCCTCACAGAAAGATGGGTCCACCCTCTCCCACCCCGGCCCCTGGGCCTAGTGAGGCTCCCTGGCTTCTTGGCCCTCCTCCACCTTCTGGCTCCTGCTAAGAGTTTCATCCATCGGACCTGGTTTCAAACTCAGGTCATTACTCACTGTGCAGAAAGCCAAAACAGACAGTTGGGGGGGGCTCACAGAGGAAGAGATCAATGTTTCAGAGGCCATCTCCCTGTGGGGACAATCAGCTACATTCTCTGAAATTATCTAAGTTTAGACCTAAAGGAAGCACAACAGGTAAAGTGTTAAACTCTCAAGCACGAGGTCCTGAGCTGGTAGCACATACACCAGAGTGATGCTCTGGTTCTTTCTCTTTTTCTTTCTCTCCTCAGTTAATAAATAAATTTTAAGGGGGCCAGGTGGCAGTTCACCAGGTTAAGCGCACATGGTACAAAGTGCAAGGAACAGTGCAAAGATCCCAGTTCAAAGCCCCCATCTCCCCATATGCAGGAGGGTCCTTTGAAGCGATAAAGCAGGTCTGCAGGTATCTATCTTTCTCTTCTCCTTTCTGTCTTCCCCTCCTCTCTCTAGTTCTCTCTGTCTTATCCAACAAAAACACAGCAGCAACAAAAACAATAATACTAACAGCAACAACAACATGGGGGAAAATCGCCTCCAGGAGCAGTGGATTCATAGTGCAGGCACCAAACCCCAGCAATAACCCTGGAGGCAGTTATTATTATTATTATTAAATAAATCTTAAAGTCTTGCACCAAAGTAAAGAACTCTGGGAAAAGAAGTGACAGGAAGGGGTGATGAGGGCATTGGGACGTGATGCATGGTGACAGAGGATTTATGTTGGTGAGGGTACAGGGATGGTTGGGAGTGTTCTATAGACACCTGTCACAGAGAGATGAGAAATTATACCCGCGTGTCAACAACCGTACTGCAAACCATTATTTCTCCCAATAGAAGGATTTGCTTGAATGCACATGTTACAAAGTACAAAGGCCTGGGTTCGAGCCCCTGGCTGCCATCTTCAGGAGGAAAGCCTTGAGAGTGGTGAAGCAGTGTTGTAGGTGTCTCTCTGTCTCCTTAAAACACCTTTTTTTTTTTTTTGCCTCCAGGGCTATCACTGGGGCTTAGCGCCTGCACGATAAATCCACTGCTCCTGACGGCCATTTATTTATTTATTGTATGATTATTTTTTAATAGGACAGAGAGCGATTGAGAGAGGAGGGGAAGATAGAGAGGGAGAGAGAAAGATAGACCCCTGCAGACCTGCCTCACCACTGTGAAGTGACCCCCCCCTGCAAGTGGGGAGCCAATGACTCAAACCAGGATCCTTGTGTGGGTCCTTGTGCTTCATACTATGCTTAACCCAGTGCACTAACACCCAGCCCCCATCACACCCTTCTCTCTCAATTTCTGGTTGTCTCTATTTAATAAATCAAGATCAAGGGGAAAAAAAGAAGAATTTGGAAAAAAGATAAACCTTCAAAAGGGGGGGCAGAGGAATTGCTGAAGGCAGGGTAGGTGTGAGTCAGGGAGCAGACAGGTGCATGTGTCCAGTGAAATGTCTTTGATCCCATGGTGGCCAATGTTAGGCTTGATGGGACAAGGTGCAGGGTGTCTGGGCTTCCTGCTCTTATCTGAAGTTGCATCCCCAGAAGCACTTCCAGTGGCCTTTTTTGTTTAAATGGAAAATGAGAGACAGAGGTAGAGAGGGGTAGAGAGAAAGAGAGACATAGAGAAGGGGAGATACCTCCACCACTCGTGAAACTCCCGCCCTGCAAGTGGGGCCCAGGGACGTGGACCCAGGTTCTCATTCATGGTAACATGTGAGCACTACCAGGCAGGCCAAACCACTACCCGGACAATAAATATATATCTGAAAAGACACCTCTCTGTTGAAATAAATATTTAAGAGAAATTAATTTGGGGTTGGGAACCCAGTGCTCTGTGGTTATTTCTATCAAGCTTTAGACAATAAGGAGTGACAGGTCCTAAGTCCTCCAGACTTCAGAGTTCAGTTCTTTTCCCACTGCACAACTTGTGGGCCTACCATCTTTCTTTCATTGACCCAGTTCAGTGTGCTGTCTAGGTGAGATGTTTTGTTGGCCATATGAGAAAGAAAAAGAGAAGGGGGATAGGAGGGAGAGAGACACCAGAGCACTGCTCAGTTCTACCATATGCAGCATTAGGGATCAAACTGGGCTAAGGCTTGCAAGTCTTGTGCTCTCCAGTCACTTGGGGACATGAATGTCACCCTCTCATTATTCTCAAAACCCTTGGGGTCCTCTCTAAAAGGGAGGAGTAGAGTCAGGAACCTGGAGATCCCAAGACTGAGATCAGTTGTTGCTCCTTTTGGCCACCAGGAGGCGCTGTTGAAGCTTGCTCCCTCCCAGACCACCCTGCTACAGGGGTGGGTGTGGGTGGTTGGCATGCACTGGGGGTGTGCCTGCCATCGAGGGGGAAGTGCCTAGAGTCAGGTGACAGCATTTTCTGGTCCGCTTTCCCACATTTGGTCATGTTTCAAGGCGGAGACATGGGGCTCAGACACATGCCACTTCCACTCCCACTTTTGCTTTTGAATTGAGAGCACGTCAGGGAAGCCTTAGTTTTAGGGATTGCCTTCTCCCTGGATCTGACTCCCGTCCACCCTGCACACCTGGACAGATTTGCCTGACTGCTTCTCATCTCAGTAGGTGGACACATGAAGGTCTTTGCTTTGTGGGTGGGGGAGCCTTGGGGGGGTTCACATCCTACAGTGCTATACCCAGCAGCACCCCTCAAGCTTTTGCTGAACCCCACCTGGTGACCCAGTTCTTCACCTGGGGACCAGGAATGGAATTAAAGTGTGTGTGTGTGGGGGGGGATTATGCACTGGCTGGAGGAGGCATCATATATCGTCTTCACTCAGAGAGAATTTAAATGAGCACCTGCTGCCATTGTGTGCCGGTACCAAACCCTGCTCCCGTGACTGCTCCCGGCGCCTTTTCACCATCAGAGGTCGCAGCTTCCCTAGTGGGCTGCCACAACTGCTGCAGATCTTTCAAAACACTGTCGCAGGCAGGGCGGCTCATCAGGAATCCAAAGCAACGGCAGCTGGTGTGGATAGCCAGCCGGCACCTGAGTGAGCCGAGAAGCACATGGCGTGCGTTTCTGTCTTTACATTCTGATAAGTGCAGCACCTCCTGGTTGACAGGTGCATTTTGCTTTATGCATTTAATACTGGTGCCCTGGGGGGTAGTCAAGCTTCTCCACACAGCATGAGAATGTTATAGCAGAAAACAAGTTAAAACCCAGGGGTGTGTGTGTGTGTGTGTGTGTGTGTGTGTGTGTGTGTGTGTGCGCGCCAGGACTGTGTGTGTGTGTGTGTGTGTGTGTGTGTGTCACAGCAATCCTCAGAGCACATTTATTGAACCATGTTCATGCATCAGATGTTTCTCTCCCTGTGACTGCTTACAGGCAGCAGTGGTGTTTCTCTCTGAGGTCGGGACACCGTCAGCTGGAAGGCTAACTTGGCCTGAACTCATGGAGGTCAGTGGTTAGTGTGGAGACACAAGGCAGCCTTGGTATTTTGACTGAACGCCCGAGCCCTGCTAAGGCAGACTAGGGTGTAGCTCTCTTGGCGTGCTCGGCCCAGGAGAGGTGGTGGTCTGAGGGGAAGAAGTTCAGGGTCACCCACCTTATGTCAGTCCCCCAGGGCTGCCTGGTTCTCTGACTCTTGAAGGCCTGGAGAAGCCTGACATCAACCCCAACATCCCCGCCCTAAGGGGGGTAGAGCCCTGCCAATGCCATCCACACAACTGGGACTGATACTCTTGCAATCTCTCTTCTGGGAGGCAGTCCTCCTCCACCACCATCACCAACTCTCACCATGTCTGTTCACACTAGGCGTCGTTAGGTTCCTAACTTTCACTGGAGATTCCTCATCCTTGGGATTCTTTCCAGCAACCTGACCCTTCCTCCCTTTCTATTATTTTTCAAGTCTTACTTATTCATTTGTATGTTTACTTATTATTTTTTAATTTTTTAAATATTTATTTATTTTCCCTTTTGTTGCCCTTGTTGTTTTTTATTGTTGTTGTAGTTATTATTGTTGTTGTTTTGATGTCGTCATTGTTGTATAGGACAGAGAGAAATGGAGAGGGGAGGGGAAGACAGAGAGGGGGAGAGAAAGACAGACACCTGCAGACCTGCTTCACCGCCTGTGAAGTGACTCCCCTGCTGGTGGGGAGCTGGGGGTTCGAACCGAGATCCTTATGCCGGTCCTTGTGCTTTGCACCACATGCGCTTAACCTGCTGCTCTGTTTACGTATTAATTGTCACCTGTTCAATTACACTGCTCCCAGCAGACTTTTCTTCTTCATCCTCAGACAGAGAGTGGCAGAGAGAGAAAGAGAATCACAGAGAGACACCACAGTACTGCTCCACGGTGTCCTGCAAGGTGTGACAGTGTGGTGACCAGGTCCTCACACATGGTTAAGTGTGGACTCTATTGGGTGAGCTACCTCCTACCCCCTAGTTCTTTGTCTTGATAGTTTTCATTAAACCAGAACACTCTTCAGCTCTGGCTTATGGCAGTGCCGGGCATAGTGTGGGACTCTGAGTCTCAGGCGTGAATGTTTCTTGCATACTGCCTATGATGTTTCCCCAGCCCTCTTTATTTGTGTGTTTACTTTTATTTTTTAAAACTTTATACATTTATTATTGGATAGAGACAGAGAGAAATTGAAAGGGGAGGGGGAGATAGAGAAGGAAAGGGACAAAGAGACACCTGCAGCCCTGCTTCACTACTCATGAAGCTTTCCCCCTGCAGGTGGGAACCAGGGGCTTGAACTTGTGCTCTGTAATGTGTGTGCTTAACCAAATGCACCACCACCTATCCCTTATTTTATTTTATTTTATTTTATTGTGGTGCCCAGGGCTTTCTTGCTCCAGACTGACTTTTTTTTCATATAAACAGAGAGCAGGGGGGCAGGTGGTGGTGCACCTGGCTAAGTGCACACATTACAGTGTGCAAGGACCTGGGTTCAAGCCCCTGATCCCCACCTGCAGGGGGAAAACTTCACAAGTGGTGAAGTAGAGCTACAAGTGTCTCTCTGTCTCTTTCCCTCACTATTTTCCCCCTCCCTTCTCAATTTCTCTCTGGCTCTATCTAATATAAATAAATTAATTAAATTTTAAAAAAGAAAAAAAAAACAGAGCAACAGCAGTAAAGACACCCCAGTACCAAATTTTCCTCCAATGTAGCTGGACTGTATGGCAAAGCAGTGTGCTGTCTAGGCGAGATGTTTTCCTGGTCATAGGAGAGAGAAAAAGAGAGGGGGCACAGGAGGGAGAGAGACACCAGAGAACTGCTCGGTTCTACCATATGCAGCATTAGGGATCAAAGTGGGCTAAGGCTTGCAAGTCCTGTGCTCTCCAGCTGAGCTTTCTTCCCAGTACCACCCTGGCTCTCAGTGAGAGATTCTTGTTCCTCCCCCTTCATCACTGAGGACTTTCCCAGAGACTTCTTTTCCTGCAGGTGAATTCTGGTAAATCACATTTTCTTGGTCTCACAGACAGCTCACCACTGACTAGGGCTCTGTCTTAGTCCAGGCTGCTCTAGCAGAACGTCACAGAAAACACCATTTATTTCTCAGGTCTGGAGTCTGGAAGTCCAAGCTCAGGGCATCACAAGGCCAGACCTGGGGAGGGCTCTTTTGGCTCATACAGGACCACCTTCTTCTCCCCACTCAGAAGAAGGATGAGCAGGGCTCTCCTCCTCTAGTCCCTGTCCTGAGATCCCCACCTCTGTGACCTCCTCCTCTTCCTCTTTCTCCTCTTCCTCCTGGGCTAAGGCTTGCAAGTCCTGTGCTCTCCACCTGATATCTTCCCAGTACCACCCTTGCTCTCAGAGAGAGATTATTCTTTCTCCTCTTTCACCATCGAAGACCTTCCTCCTCTTCCTACCTCCTCCTCCTCCTCTGATTGTCACATGAGGGTTAGGCTTTGACATAGGACTCTGAAAGGGGGAGCACATATAGTTCACAGTAGACACCAAGTATCCCCAACAAGGGAGAAGGGAGCCCTGGAGAGGGGATGTACCCATTTGGTCTTTGGAATGGGTTCCCACCTGTTCACATCTCTGGTACCTCAACTTTCTCAGCTGGTCCTCTGTGCATCCAACTCTCAGGAGCCACAGAGCATCTCTCAGATGTTGAGAAAGTCCAGCCCTGGAATCTGCCCCCATCAGCCTGATCCCTCTTCATCCTAACAGCCTCCCCACCCCCTGCATGCACCAGCCCCAGGGGTCTCTAACTGACCGAGACAGAGGTCACTGCTGGGACTTCCCACTCAAGGTGGGAATCTGCTCTGAACACACTTCAGTCTTGGAGTGTTTCAAAGGCACTCCAAGGCCAAGGCACCAAGTCTCCCAAGATCCCACACCTGGGTACAAGATCTGTAACTGCTTCTGCTCTGGGGATTTTCTCTGTCTGACTGCCCACTTTGCATTCCTTCTCGGAATAAGCAGACTCATTCTGCTCTCTGTCTTCCCCCATCTCAGACCCAGCCACCCAGTTGCCCAGACTGGTTACATTTGTGCCCACTAATCACAGTCCCCAGCGTTAAGCTGACCCCACTCCCCATAGGAGATCCACCTGAGTGTCTGCTCACCCCTGGGTGGGCCTTCTGAGAGTTGGCCCCGCCCCCTCCAGGGATGTCTTTCTGCCCAGGTGTCCCTTAGTCCCTCAGCACAGGGCACCTGCTCTCTAAGGCCACACCCTACCGGGCCACACAGGAGCCTGATGGCCTTCTATCTGATTCCATTCCAGCCTGCCCCACGGCTGCAAAGGTCTCCACATATTGGGCCAGCATCCCAGCTACACATTTGCTCCTGCCCCCACTGCTTCCATCCCTGCTTCCATCCCCCTCCTGCATGGATGTTGGTCCCACATGAATCAAACATGGGCCTGTCTGCTGCTGCCTGATGTACAGGAATGTCAATCATGGTGATGTGACTTGTGCCAGAAGGGAAAGGTTCTTAATTTAAGTAGTCCATAAGTTAAGAGCAAGAAAGTTAGCCATGCTCAAATCCACCTTCACTCTGTTGCTTCTTTATAAGGGTAGTAGGAGGGGCTAGCTAATTCTGTTTTTCCATTTTTGAAAAAACAGGAGGTGAGTTTCAGAATAAGCTGGGCAGGGCTTTGAGGTCACTGGTCCTTCTGTGTGATGAGGTATTTTCTGGGCACTTCTGCCCTGCACAACGTCTTAAGCTCTACTTTCTGTACTGAAGGCAAAGGACAGGCAGGAGCAAAGGTGTCTGTGTGTGACTTGCTATCAGCTGTTCTTTCTTTATAAAGTCAGTTGCAGCACATTCACTGCCTCTACAAACCAGTTCTTATAAAGAGAACATGACAGAGTTATTGTTATTTTTTCTTTCTTTCCTAGCCGGAGCATGAGACAGAAAGGAAGAAAGAGGCAGAGGAGGGACTGTACGGTGGTGCGTCTGGTCGAGCACACACATTAAACTGTTTCAGGACCTGGGTTCGATCCCCCACTCCCCACCTGCGGTGGGGGAGACACTTCACAACTGAAGAAGCCAGTCTGCGGCTGACTGTCATTCTCTCTCCTCTCTATCTCCTTCTCCCCTCTCAATTTCTCTCCTATCAAAAATAAAAATGCAAAGAAAAAAAGGAAAAACTGGCCTCTGGAAGGGGTGGATTCATAATGCCACCCTAGTGATAACCCTGGTGGCAATAGAAAAGAAAGGGGGAAAGAGAAAAAGAGAGAGAGGAGACAATGCAGTACTAATCTACTGCTTCTGCAGCTTTCCCTTTGCACGGTGCTTCTATGTTGTGACTGGGTTCTAAGATTGCCCTGGGTATGTGGGTTCTCTCAGCGATCATGAACCTGACTCCTACTCCTCTCTCTTCCCCCACCTCCTTCTTCAATTTATTTATATATTATTTATTTATTTATTTTTAATGAGAGAGAGAGAGAGACCAGAGCACAGCTCAGCTCTGGAATGTAGCAGTGCCGGGAATGGAACCTGGGACTCTGAGGCCTCAGGCATGCATGTCCTGTGCTCTGACACTGAGCTGTCTCCCTGACCCCACCCCCTTGCTATTCTGCTTTTTCTGTGGACACACAGCGGTTGTTCAGGAAATGTAAGGCCAGTTGATTTGCACTGAATCTGAAAATGGTTCCATGCCTGGAAAGAGACCAAGGAGTGGGTGGTAGGTGGATGGGAGGCACTGTGTACTGAATCCTTGTGTAATGGGGACTGCCAGGAGCACCCTCTTTACTACCCCCTGCCAGCAAAGAGAGCCAGGCTGTGTGTCCACAGGTGAACAGAGAGAGAACTGTGGTATGTCAGGGCTCAGGAAGGGGACATTCAGTCTGAAGGGACAGAAGCCCAGGCACATGGCTATGAGGCCCTTTGACCTCCAGGGAACCCCACTTCACCTCACCAGCATACCCACAGCCACGGGTTGGTGTCCAGTCTCCCATAATCCAATCCCTAGATTATGAAATGGGCGGCTCCATTTTATTATTTTTTTTCTGTCATCACCAGGTCTTCACCACTCCTGGCCAACTTTTTCAGACAGACAGAGAGACACTACTGCGCTGAAACTTCCCCCAGTGCAGTGGGGGCCAGGCTCAGGCCTGCGGTTCACATGTGGCAATGCTAGTCCACTCTCCAGGTGAGCTGTTTTGCAGGACCCTTGCTTTATTTCATCGTTTTATTTTGTGGAAGGTCTCGGGTATGCTGACTTTTCATTCTTTCTGTTTCAGCTGGAGAATGGGCGGAGAGACACGGCAGCATCGCTCCAGCATCTGTGGTGCCCCCCTACCTCCCCGTGCTGTGCTGCCCCGTGTGCTGGCTGGGCTCAGATCAAGGGTCTCTCACACACAGTAGGGAATGCACTCTACCAGGTGAGATATATTCTCCTCCCTCCACCTCCAGCCCTCCCCTCCTGTCTTCCTTCCTTCCTTTCTTTTTCTTTCCTTTTACCAGAGCACTGCTCAACTCTGCTTTTAGTGGTGCTGGGTATTAAAGCTGGGACTTTGGAGCCTGAGGCACAAGAGTCTCTTTGCAGAACCATTATGCTGTCTCCCCTGCCCCCCCACTTCCAACCCCCATCTCAATTTAAAAGAAAAATATTTTTATATTGTCACCAGGGCACCAGGGTTTCATTGCTCTGGGCCAAAATTTTCAAATAGAGACTGAGACATGAGTGTGTGTGTGTGTGTGTGTGTGTGTGTGTGTGTGTGTGTGTGTGAGAGAGAGAGAGAGAGAGAGAGAGAGAGAGAGAGAGATTTCAGTATCAGTGTTTCTTCAAGTGATGTGGATGACAGACTGTAATCTGCTACTCTCACATGCAGAACAGACATCCTCTGAGGTGAGTTGTCTTGCCTGCCGGAACCTGTCATTCTTCAAAATCCATGAGAATCACCTGCTTCCCCCAGGGTGGGTCTGCCTCCTGCATTTCTTCGATGCCCAGGCTCCCCTCCCTCACCCGCACTCTGAGAGGGGTGTCCCCTCAGTGTGCCCCCCCACACTCATACACCCCAACATCTTTAGCTCCTCAGTGAAGAGAGGGCTCTGAAGAGAACCCCGTTTGCACAGCAGAGCCCTGGATGCCCTTTGCGTGACTATAGGCACTTGGTGGAGGGCAGGCGGTGGGAGCAGGTAGCCACAGCCTCCCTCCCAGGGAACATCTTGGTTACCCTGCTGGGGGGAGAGCCCATGCCAGAACAAAGGTTTTGCAAGCCCCAAGCTGACTCAGGGCCTTGTAGTAAACAGAAAAACATGGGCATTGCACTTGCTCCCAGATGTGAAAGAGAGAGCCTTTGGTTAAGATTGTGGCTCTTTGGCTTCAGAACGGGGCCTGATGCTCAGTCCTGAACTGGAACAGAGAGACATCCATGTGTCCCTCTCCCTGTTGCTTGCACTCCCTTTAGCTCCCTGGCTCTGAGTCCTGGTCTCCTCAGAGCAGCCAGCTCAGGCTACAAGCAACTCAGTGATCATTTTAGGGGGTGTTATCTGCCACCCTAAGAAAATACCACTACCCCCCACCTCTGACAGTGGGGTCCTTGTGGTGTCCTCATCCCCCATCCTGGGCTCTGAAGGTCTCAGATAACAGCACAGCCCACCCCTCCCCATCTCCCCAGGCTCCGTGATGAACAGTGGGCAGTTCTCTGTGGTCCCTTCAAGGGGACACTTGTGTCCCCACCTCACAGCTGCATGCCAGATTCTCTTCACACCCACAGAGCAGCTCGGCTCAATTTCTCTCCTCAATGATTTCTGTCTCTTCAGCTGCTATGGGGGGAGGGGGTTGCAGCTGAGTCAGGAAGCTCTGCATTTTGGGGAAACCTATCCAAAGCTGTCCCCTCAGGATTTCAACTGTCAGCAGGGCCCCAAGAAAACAGCCCCATGGCACCAATGAGAGACGTCCATGCAACCAGGTGGGTGGCTCAGGGGATGGAGCACAGGGCTTGCCTGTGTGAGGTTCCGAGTTCACACTCTGGCTCAGTATATGCCAGGATAGGAATAATGCTCTCGTCTCCTCCTCAGTAAATAATTTTGGAATAACAGTGGGGCACCTGCCTTGCCACGAGTACGACCCAGGTTGGAGCCCCAGCACCACCCACAGATGTGCTGGCACCAGAATAAGCTCTGATGTCATGCTGTGTCTCTCTCTGCCTCTTTCTCGCTATATATCTGAATGAAAAAGCAGCCTGCAGTGGGGAAGTCAGGTATATGTGAGTACAGACCCCACACACAGTGTATGTTCTGAGGGTCCCTAGAGAGGAATGGTGCCCCTGAAGATGTGGTTCAGTGGGTAAAGTGCAGGACTTGAATGCATGAGGTCTCAGGTTTGATCCCTGGCGCCATACACACTAGAGTGATGCTCTGGTGTGTCCTCCTCCTCTCTTAAATAAATAAACTAACACCCCCCACTTAATTTTTTTAAAGAATGGGGTAGGGAAAAACAACACAGGGGGAAACCCAGCTACAAGCTGGGAGATTGGGAGCATTCTACAGGAGGCCAAGGAGGGAGGGGACATGAGGAGGACTCGCTGAGAAGTGGCCCTGCATCCTCGGTCCCTCAGGGGCCATGTGGTGCACGGTGTGGAACCAGGCACTTCAGGAGCAGCTCCAGCGTCTGGGTGACAGTAGCGGCAGGTGTTACAGGTGGAGGGGACAGAGTGTGGTGGACCCACAATGGCCACCTACCCGAGCAAGACACATGGGAGCTGTGTGACCCACATGTCAGGGAGCTGTGGGGAGCAACGTCTCCTGTTGGTATGTTTCATATTGGTTTGTTCCCCTTCCCCCTAACTCTGAGAGAATTGGTTTGGCCCTTGCTAGTTTCGCGCCCCTCTTTCTCCCCGTCCCCTATGCTAAGGACGCCCAGAGTCCCAGCAGTAGCTGCGAGGGAGAATGATAGGGAAGCACATGGTGTGGTGATTTGCCCATTCGTGAATAAAGATTAAACTGCAGCTTCTCAGCCCAGCCGTGTGTCCCCGAGTCTCTGTCTCTGTCTACCGCCGCGACGCTAGCCCGGCCTGCTGGAGCCTCCGAACTTTAACAACAGTCTCCCTCAACCCTTGTGGTTGGTGGGCTCCCTATGACCTCATACTTGGTATCCAGGTAGCTTCTGGGGGGGACCCAGATTGTGAGACCAGTTCTCCCTGGGAGCCCCTAAGACAAGGCCTCACATACCTGAGAGCCCGTTTATTTGGCCAAACACACTTCCCACTTCACTGTGCTAGTTTCATACAGCAGAGAGCAGGTGTATCCCACTTCTCCTGGACATGGTGGGCACATGGGGCAGGGGCACCTACAGCCCAGCAATGCCCCCAAACCCCCCTGAGCTTTATTGACAGTGACTTCAGTCTGTTCTACAACCAGATTCAAACTCCTCCAGCTTAGACCTAGACCCATCCCCACACACCTGATGAGTCCCCTGTGACTCGAAAGCTGGGAGGGTTCCCACTGAGACAGGAGAGCACCCCGATGCCCACCTTGGGGTGGTGGAATTCTGCAAACCTTAGCCACCCACTCACCATCATCGTGTCAACCTGAGATGCCTCCCAGGGCCTCTCCAGCTCAAAGGCCCAAGCCAGCCCCCAGCCCCTTGCCCTCTCCACCATTGGCATATGCAGGACCATGCTGCCTGCGGACACCATGTCCTTAAGTGGCCCTGGGCATCCCTTCTCTCACCAAAAGTCTGTCTGTCCCTGACCCTCAGCATACCAGCCTGCTGAGCACCATTCCTCTCCTGGGGCTGGACCCCCTCCCCACCCTCACCCCACTGGCCCAAGGCTAAGAGAAATCAAGGGGACGGCCCCTAACTGCACCCACCCATGACCTCTGACCCCAGTAAAGGTTTTCATCTCCCTGACTTTCTGTCCAAGAAAGCCTGGCACAACTCAGCCCAGATCCAGGGGAGTAGCCCAACCCAGGAGCCAGCGTTGTCCTGACACCACGGGCTGGTCAGCAGAGCACTTGACCCCAGCCTCTGGTGAGTCCTCCTGGTCCCAGTTTCTCCTCTGCACCCACATCCCTTCACCAGCACCTGCTCCCTCCCCTTCTGTCCAGCCACCTAGAATGAGGTTCCCAGAGGGTCACCAGGCCGCAGAGCCTAGGTCAGCTACAGAAGCAGAAGGCTGTGGCTCCTGTGCATTAGCTCTCATTCAAGTGTGTGTGGGGGGGTCTCAGCAGGAAGCAGCTCTGCCCTCCATCCTTCCTGCCTGCCCCTCCCTTCCCACAGCCCCTATGGAGCCCCAGAGCCTCAAGCCTGGGGCCCAAACCCAACCTCTTGCCTCTCCAACCCCCCTCTGCTCCCACTGCTACTTGACAGGTTTTATCAAAATTTTGCCCTCACAACCACAAGGCCACCCCTTCCTTCCATCCACCACTCGGTGCACGCACTCATCTTCCAGGCAGAAGGGGGGGAGGGTTGGCTTCCTAGACTTCTGTCTTGTTCAGGCCCCACCATTCCACCCCCACCCCCCACCACCACATCTCACAGAAACCACCCTGCTGCCTGGCCTTCGCATCACATCTCTCCTTGGCACTCACCCCTGAGTCATCAGAACGTGCTCAGTTGTCACTGCTCTTCCAGGTCATTAGAGAGACCTGGACTGAGCTGTGATTCGCCCATTTACAGTTTCCAATGGGTGGGGGAGGCCCCTCCACTGCAGGCTGCCTGTGTTCTTTCTCACCACCCCTGTGGAGCAACGGCTCCCAGGCTGGGTCACCACTGCCAGCTGCCCAGCCAGGACTCAGCTGGGTGAAGCAAACCAGCCTTCTGGATTCTTCTCTGGCTGAACTGGGTCATGTCAGATTCATTTTCCTGGGCCTCAGGAGACTCAGAGCAATGAACCTCCCCAGTGTGGTCAAGAGGGCAAACTGGACTCTACTGGGACTGTCCCCTCACCCGCCGTTGGTCTCCACTTGTCCTCCTTTCTGACCAGTGTTAAAACTCTGTGCTGTGGATCCCTGGCAACAATAGAGAAGGAGCTGTCCCCATCCAGCCTGGGCCTGTCACCTTCCTTCCCCAGGTGGGTCACCAAGGTCTTTTGGCTCCATCTCCACTGCTCCCACTGCATTCTCGGTTTCACCAAGGCCTGGTCCACACCACCACCACCACCCCCACACACCCTTTCCACAACTTTCTCACAGGCCTAGGAAGGTTTTGCTGATCTCTCAGCCCTGGCTAAACCCACAGGTGAGTTGGGATTCTGTACAAATTCTGCCTGGAAACACAGACACTCGTACACAACCGACTGTCATTTCTGTGAGGTTGTTAGCCAGCAAAGCCCCACAAGGGACCGGAAAGGCTGCTCCACCCTGAGACCTCAAAAATAAAAATGGGTTTGACTCATCCCTAACATTTCCATCAGAGCCCAGGCCAGCCTCTGCCATGACCAACCCTCTTAATTCTCCTAGTTCATCTCTCTAGTTCCTTCCAGAACCTTAACTTCTAACAGGGCAGGAAGGGGAGAGTTGGGAATCAGTCTCATTCACATGACCTCACCCCGTTTCTCAACTCTTCCACTTCGTGCAAAAGCATGGACTTAGAAATCAAGCCTCCATCTACTTCTGGGGTTCTTCTGAAACCTCCAAAATTCTGGGTGACTTTTGTGAAACTGTTGGGTGCCAGGAAGACATCTTTGTTTGGGTGCTATGAACAAAGATGGCACCCAACAAGTGTTGGCAGGGGAAGCCTGGTGGTAAAGGCACTGCGTTTCGTCAGGTCATAGTAAACACCTCGGTGCAGGGTGTCTGCTGCTCGTATTCTGGGCTGGGATTTCTCCCTTTAGTTCCTGGTGTTCACAGTGTCCTGACGAACCAGCGGTACCCTGGAAGGACGGTGGGCCCTGAGGCCTGCACGGAACTCTTTGATGATGAAGTAGTAGCAGAAGACATCCAGGCAGCAGTTCATGTTGGATAAGCACAAGGACAACTGCAGGAACATACTGATGCTCTGCTTGGCTGGGCAATTCATAATTGTGTTGTTACGCACCAGGAACTGTAGGAGGAAGCCCAGGTGCACAGGGAGGAAGGAGATCACGAAGACGGCCAAGTTGGCTGCGATGGTCCAGATGCAGGCCTTCTGCTGGGCCCAGTCCTGGGTGAGGTTTCGGCGACTGAGTAGAACACAGATGGTTCTGGAGGAACAGAAGACCACCACGCCCAGAGGCAGCAAGAAGCCGAAGACTTCAAGAGGGAGGACGATCTCAGGCTTCCAGGTGTCGTTTGTCATGTTGTGGAAGCACCTGTAGCTCTTCTGGCCTTTATGGAACCTGTAGACTGGGATGCTGCCCAACCACACCAAGACCCAGATGGTGCAGCAGATGCCGAAGGTCTTTGTGGGGGACCGGAAGTGGCTGAACAGCATCGGATAGCGGATGACCAGGTAGCGGTCCAGGCTGATAAAGCTGATGGTGAAGATGCTTCCATACATGCTGACAAAGTAGAGGCATTCCACTATGGTGCAGAGGGGCTGGGACTGTGCCCTATGGTAAGACAGTGCCATCTTGAATGGTAGGGAGAGAACCAGCACCAGATCGAAGACGGCCAGGTTGATCATGTAGATGGCCGTGGCAGCATAGCCCTCCCACCTCTTCTTCAGAAAGCCACTGAAGCCCCGGATAGCCAGCAGGTTGAGCAGCAGGCCCAGGAAGAAGGTGGGGATGTGCACAGCCAACTGCAGTGTGGATGACAAGTTGTCCACGTCACTGAAGGAGCAGTTCATGTTATTGGACCCGCTCATGTTCCTCCCTGCAAGGGCAAGGACAGGTATGGTGAGGGCCAGGCCACTCTGTGGCCACCCTCTGTAGAGTGGCTGCATCGACAGTGGCTACTGCATTCTGTTTGTGCCCAGTTTTGAGCCCCCTGCCTTCCACCTCTGTGCCTGGGACAGCATGGTCCCTGGCCTCTCGGGCCACCATCCAGTCCCAGGCAGTGCCCTGCTCCTCACTATCTTAGCTGCCTTTCCAGGACTCAAGCATGATGGGAAGACAACATATTCACTTGGACAAAATGACATCTCAGAAACAACCACAAACTCAAAAGAGTTCTACAAACCTGATGATAGCCTCTATCTCCTGGTTCACCAAATTGAGAAGAATTATGGAGGGTCACAACAGACAGAGAAATAATGAGGAAAGGTACTGACAAATTCATAGCAGCAGAAGAATGAAGAGTAAAGTGACAGCTTAAAAAAACACAGCAGAGTAGGGCCCTAATCAGGGAGTCCTGAAATTCCCAAACTGACATGATGGGCCTAGACCTTGAATAAATCCCTCTCTCCTTTGTTACCCATCATTCCTATCAGGAACAACACAATAGACCCCTTTGTGGGCCCCTATAGGACCTTGCCCTCAACTTGGATCAAGAATGGTAGAGAATATTCCATCCTCCAAAGGGAGGCTGGACAGTACACTCTGTGCTACACCTGAGGAGGATGGGTCTGATATTGGGGCAGCTTGGAACGTTCCTACTTATGACCACAGGATGTGAGCTCAGATCTACGGGGATGCAGAGGTCACCTAGGTGACTAAGCTGAATATGCGCCCCAGATCACATCAAATCGATGGGGCTTACAGTCAACAATATTTATACACCTTTCCCATATTTAGGAGCTACTCCTCCCCTGATCCAGCTTTCTGGTCCTTCTGCCAGTCATGACATCACTTCCCCAAACAATAATTAGGATCCACCTGCATATCAGATTTCAGGCTCAGGCAAAAAGAAAAAAAACCCAAAAAACAAACAAACAAAAAAAAAACACTAGTATAGCCACAGGCCCTTTGGAATATAACTAAAATATGCCTACTAGCTATCTACAAAATGGAGGCCCCCCAACTCTTCATCTGCACTACTCCAACCTTTAGGTCCATGATTGGTCAACAATTTGTTTGGCTTTGTATGTTAACTCTCTTTTCAACCACCAGGTTCCAGATGCTAGCATGCTGCCGACTAGACTTCCTTGGACAGACAACCCTGCAAATGTGTCCTAGAGCTCTGCTTCCCCAGAACCCTTCCCCACTAGGGAAAGAGAGAGACAGGCTGGGAGTATGGATCGACCTGTCAACGCCCATGTTCATCGGGGAAGCAATTACAGAAGCCAGACCTTCCACCTTCTGCATCCCACAAAGACCTTGAGTCCATACTCCCAGAGGGTTAAAAATAGGAAAGCTATCAGGGGAGGGGATGGGATACAGAGCTCTGGTGGTGGGAATTGTGTGAAGTTGTACCCCTCTTATCCTATGGTTTAGTCAATGTTTCCTTTTTATAAAAAAATAAAAAATAAAAAACAGCAGAGGAGAAAGCCTGCAGGGAGAGAGACATCAGAGGCCAAAGTGGAGGCCAATGTTAAGGTTGAAAAAAAAAAGTTGGGAGCCAGAGAAGAAGAGACACTACAGCTCCCCTCACCATCCACGGAGCTTTCCCCAAGTCATGCATGGTGCTCCCATGCGGTGGCCAGGGGCCCAGCCTTGGTCCTCATGCATGGTTAAGGTATGCTCTCTACTGGATGAGCTATTTCCCAGCCCCAGTTCCCTCAGCTTTGAAATGGGGCTTAAGTTGCCCCTCTTTGTGTGCTGGCCTTGGGTGTTGGGGTGGGGTGTTAGGAAGAAGACTACAGTTGGGTTGAGGTGAAAGTGAGGGGCACAGAAGAGAATCACCTGATCTTGAGGTTCTAGAAACATACCTTAGCCCTGAGGTGGCCCGAGCTGGCTTAGTGCTGCCTCAGCTCCCCTCCCTCTTCTTCTGCTGCAGTCTGTTAGTCAAACCCCCCATCCTCCACCCCATTTTCTTTTTTTTAATCAGTGTTTTTTTTTAATTGGGGAATTAATGTTTTACATTCAACAGTAAATACAATAGTTTGTACATGCATAACATTCCCCAGTTTCCCATTTAACAATACAACCCCCACTATGTCATTTATCATCCTTCATGGACCTGTATTCTCCCCACCCACCCACCCACCCCAGAGTCTTTTACTTGGGTGCAATACGCCCATTTTCATTTTGTTTTTATGTATTTTTTATGTATTTTCCCCTTTTGTTGCCCTTGTTTTTTTTTATTGTTGTTGTAGTTATTATTGTTGTTGTTATTGATGTCGTTGTTGGATATGAGAAGAATGGAGAGAGGAGGGGAAGACAGAGAGGGGAAGAGAAAGACCTGCTTCATTGCCTGTGAAGTGACTGCCCTGCAGGTGGGGAGCCAGGGGCTGGAGCCGGGGCTCAGACAGGGATCCTTACACTGGTCTGTCCTTGCCCTTTGCGCTTAACCCGCTGTGCTACCGCCCAACTCCCAAAAATAAATTTTAAAAAGCTGTGTGACTTGACTAGGGTGGAGGTGGAGGCACCAGGTCCCATCTGTACAGACAGGTGTGTCCAGGAGCCAGTGGCCTAGGTAACAGGATAGGGGGGACCCTTAGGCTGTGGCCCCAGATGTGGAAAGTGGGGTCCTAGGGGAAGGACCTCTGGGTCAGGACTAGGAGGAATCAGCCAGTGTCCCCAGAGCCGCCCCCCCTGCCTGGCCGTGGGAGAGGGGTCAGTGCAGCCCGGTCAGTAGAGGGCTCTCACTGGGGTCACTGCTGGGATCTGGAGACTCACTTCCTTCTCTGCTGGGGTGGAGACCACCCCCTCTGCTGGAGGCCCTGAAGCTGAGGGCTACCCTGACTGCAGAGGGTTCTGGAAAGACAAACGGAGGCATCACCAGCTGTTCCTGAGGGGTTCAGGCAGATCCCAGGTGGCATCCAGATATCACAGCTGGATGGGGAGGAAGAGGAGGGGAGGGGGGAGGAGAGGAGGGAGAGAAGCGGGAGGGGAGAAGGGAGTAGGAAGGGAGAGGGGAGGTGGAGGGAGAGGAGCTACGAAAAGGGGGAGGAGAGATGGAGGGGAAGGGTTAGAGTTAGGAGGGGGAGGAGGGGAAAGAAAGAGGGGAAGGGGAAGAGAGGGGTGGAGAGTAGGAAGGGAAGAATGAGTCCGTGCGCCAGGGAGGGTGGGCCCTGCGCTCTGTAGGGGGCGCTAGTTCCTGCCAGTTTAGAGAGGGAGTCAGGGGCACCCCCTGGTGGATCTTTAGTTTGGTGCCACGGGGTGTGAGAAAGACCCTTGTCCCTGTGCCTCACCCCTCTCCCCCTGTACTTTCGAGAGAAAAATGTTCTGACTTTGAACATTGGACCCTCCTAGGTTGCAAAGGCGGGGGTGGGGTGGGCGGGGCAGGGCCTCTTCTGCTGGGACGTGCTGGGGTCCCCGCCCCCTGGTTTGCCCTGGGGGGGTGTCCGCCAGCTTCCCCAAATCTGGGCTGCGAATGTGATGGGGTGTCATACCAGCGACGTGCGATCCCCCGACGTCGTCCAAAGTCTGGCCTGTCACTGTGGGACGACACACACACACCACCGCCACCGCCACCGCCACCGCCACCGCCACCGCCACCACCACCACCCGCAGGGTTTGAGCCCCAGCAATGCTGGGAGAGTACCATAGCATCAGGGGAAGCTCCAGTGTTGGTGTCTCTCTTCTACTTCCTGAAGCAGTGAACTCAAGTGTGCACAAGACCCTACTACCCCAAAATAAATGAAGAAATAAATCATTGACAAGTATAGATCTAGGAGCTGGAGCTACCTTCCCCAGTAGAACACACACTTTTATCATGTCCAGGACCTGGATCTGAGCCCTCAGCCACCACGCGGGAGCACATACAAAGGGACACAAAGGTGCAGTGGTGTCTCTCCATTGCTGTCTCTCGCTCTCCCTCTTATCCTCTATTTTAAAAAAAGAAGGGGATGGGGGAATTCTGCTGGAATGGTGAAATCGTGCAGGCGCGCGCGCGCGCGCGCGCGCACACACACACACACACACACACACACACAAAAAAAGTTGGGGGCCAGGCAGTAGCAAAGTTGGTTAAGCACATGGTGCAAAGTGCAAGGACTGACATAAAGATCCTGGTTCAAGCCCAGCTCCCCACCTGCAGGGGGTCACTTCATAAGTGGTGAAGCGGGTCTGCAGGTGTCTATCTTTCTCTCCCCCTCTCTGTCTTCCCCTCCTCTCTCCATTTCTCTCTGTCCTATCCAACAACAATGTCATCAATAACAACAATAATAATAACCACAACAATGATAAAACAACAAAGGCAACAAAAGGGGGAAAAAATAGCCTCCAGGAGTAGTGGATTTGTGTTGCAGGCACCGAGCCCCAGCAATAAACCTGGAGGCATTAAAAAAAAAAAAAGCCAGCCAGAAAAAAACAGCAAAAAGGAAATTAAAAAAAAAAAAGACTAAAAATAAGATAAGGGACTCATTTTATCAAGATGAGCATCAAGAGGAGCAATATTCATGGCATAGGGATACAAGAAAGATAAAAAAAAAAGGGGGGACAGAATTCACAGTTGAAGAAATTCTAGCTAAGAATCTCCTCAAACTAAAGGAGGCAATGCATCCTCAGGTGCAGAAGGTTTAAAAGATTCTAAGAAAAGCAAACCCAGACCCAAGCGACCCAGGTATGTAATAGTGGAAATGGCAAAGATCCCGCAGTGGGAGAGAAGCAAAGTCACTTCTAAATGAAATGAAACGAAGCCCTGTAAGATTATGGTCTAGTTTCTCAATAGAAATCTAAAGGACTGGTAAGATATATTCAAAGTTCTGAATGAAAAAGACTTTCACTCAGGAATGTTTTATGCTGTTCAGTTATCAATCAAATTTAAGGAGACAGAAAGTGATTTTCAGAATAGCAACAGCTGAGGGCTGTGAGAACCACATAATGGTTCTGCAAATGACGGTCATGCCTGAGGCTCCAAAGTCTCCCAGGTCAATCCCCAGCACTAGCAGAAACCAGAATTAAGCAGATAAGCAACAGCTGAACAAATTCAAGAGCTACTAAAAGGGGTTCACGTGAAATGAAAATTTAGAATGATCTCACGCTTAGGAGGGAAACAAATATTGATAAAAACTAAGAAAATGAGCAAAATCCCATGAAGACCATGGATTTAATAGCAGAACGGAATGGACAAAAAGTTATGGGGGCAGTGCTGTAGAGATGGCTCAGTGGACCTTGGTGGAGGGATATGGTTAACATTTGTGCTGTTAACTCATGTTGAGAAAGTGAAAAGTCCTGTTTCTAAAACACCTGTAGGGTGGTAAAATAAGGTTACCTCAAAGAGGAATTTAAAAAAAAGACATGCAGAGAAGACAATAAAGGGGGGGGGAGGAGAACAAAAATTCTACAGTGACTTAATAAAAACCTTAAACATAAGATCATCTAATAGCACAAAGGAGTAGACAGGGAAAAACAACCTTCAGTGTGTGCACATTATGCAAGGTGCATTTCTCCACTCTCACGCACACACGTGCAGACGTAGGCGTCCTCTCTAAATTTAGAAACCATCACACCCACAGCTCTGCCCTGCACTAACTTCACTTTACAACACTTCTTGGAAGGTGTTTCACACTGGCATTTATGTACAGGCTTTTACTTTCTTTTTAAATTTTATTTTATGGGCGGGGAGGTGGAGGGGAGAAGGAGGAAGATGGGGAGGGGAGAGGAGGGGAGGGAGAGGGAGCCCAGAACACCACTCAATCCTGGCATATGTAGAGTCGGGGATCAAACCCAGGATCTCAGGCTGTAAGCCTCATATTCTAACAACCCTTCAACTTTTTAAAAGTGTTTTTCTTTCTTTTATTTGATAGAGATAAATTGAGAGGGGGAAGGGTAATAGAGAGGGAGGGAGACACCTGCAACACTGCGTCACTGATTATGAAGCTTCTCCTCTGCAGGTGGGGGCTGGAGGCTTGAACTCAGGTCATTGTGCATGATGACAAGTGCCCTCAACCTAGTGCACCACCATAACCCTTCAACATTTTCTATCTTTCTTTCATGTTGTTATTTTCCCAGTGCTGGCCTGACTTTTCATTCATTCAGAGAGATAAACAGACAAATGGAAAGGGAGAGATACCACAGTACCCCGGCCTCCTCTGGTGCCATAGCACTTCCCATGAGGTGCTGTGGGACAAGGCAGGTGTCCTACCCAGCGCACTCTCTCTCCCGGCGTCCATTTTCCTTCTACTGGTATCACTACATCTCACCCCATTGTGTGACTCAGTCAGCTGGTCCCATACTGATGAGCCTTTGGGTCTCCTAGTGCTTTACTGGAAAACAAAAAGAAATCCACAGCGACTTATTAAATGCCCCTGTGACTTATTTCTTTGCTGCATGACTTTCACTTGGGGATTTCCTGTTCTGCTATTGTATCTACAGCACCCTTGGGGGGTGGGAAGCAGACACTGGTACATCCAGCTGAGCACACACATTAACTACTGTGTGCAAGGACTCAGGTTTGAGCCCCCAATCTCCACCTGTAAGTGGACACACTCTCCCCTGTGTGTGTGTGTGTGGGGGGGGGAAACACTTCCTAAGTGGTGAAGCAGATCTGTAGGTATCTCTCTTTCTCCCTCTCTGTCTCCCTCTTTCCTCTCCATTTCTCTGTCTTATCAAATAAAAAATGAAAAAAAAAAGATGGAAGGAAGAAAGGAGAGAAGGAAAGAAAGAAAGAGAAAGAGAGAAAGGGAAAAGAAAAATGGCTACTGAGAGCAATAGATTTGTAGTGCTGGCACTTAAGCCAGTGATAACTCCGGTGTCTGAATAAATAAAATAAAATAATTCTTAAAATCCTATACAGGATAGTATTCTCAAACCCTCTCTAATAGTGCAAAAGAAAAAGAAAAAAAAACCTACGTGTACAAGGCTGGGAAGATGACAGCATAATAGTTAGGCAGAAGACTTATGCCTGAGGCTTCGAGATATCAAGTTCAATTCCCAGCACCATCACAGGCCAGAGCTGAGCAGTACTTTCCCCTTTCTATCTATCAGGTCCCTTTCTATCTATCTAATCTATCTATCTATCTATCTATCTATCTATCTATCTATCTATCTATCTATCTCTTATTGAAATAAAGAAACACACAGCTGCCACTGGTCACT
Source organism: Erinaceus europaeus (assembly GCF_950295315.1). Taxonomy (NCBI): domain Eukaryota; kingdom Metazoa; phylum Chordata; class Mammalia; order Eulipotyphla; family Erinaceidae; genus Erinaceus; species Erinaceus europaeus. The sequence continues at coordinate 12,038,738 of NC_080168.1, forward strand.
AGATGCTAAACACTTAACATATGTTAATAAGTTGGTCTTCTCTTTACATAGAAGTCTATGCTTTTGTTGCAGAGCAAAAGTTTCCCACCCTCCACTCCAAAATATGTTTTTGGAAAAAGTTGATTTTATGAGAGGGTCTCTGAGGTAGAAGGAAGATTGTCTGTGACACAAGGAGTCTCCTTGAAAGGATCTTGTTTGAGGAGGGGCAGAACTTACATCCACATGCCTTGATTTCCTCTGGCCATTTTTATAACCTTCCTAACTGGCCACCACCATGGGTCCTTCCCAAAGTCCTCTGTGTTCGCTAAGCTACTTAAAGATGGGATCTAAGTAGTTGTAGAGAAGATGCTTGGCCCATGTCTACAACCTTAGGGGAACTGTGGTGGATTGCAGTGGGAAGAGTGAAGATTCAGAACTCTGGTGGTAAAAATGGTTGTGAATTCAAACCCCTGTCGACATGTAATTGTGTAATATAAAAATAAATAAATAAATAAGTGGGAAAAAAAAGATGGGATGTAAGACCACAAGGAGAGTTTCTCAGCATTTCTGAGTCTTTCCCAGGGGGCTGAGAAGAATCCATGATTTTCCTCTGCCTTTGATCTTCTGCTTCCATCCCATATTTGCCGAATGGTTTGCCCAGTTTCCAAGGAGCCCCAAGGAAAATAATACAGTGTCTTTCTGCCCTGACCCTCTCCTGTGTGTTAGCCTTACTCATGACCCCACATCACAAATGATTCAGGAAAATGCATTGCCTCACACATAGTCTTTCAACTTTATGTATCAAGACATCTACAAAACTAGCCTGAGGAAAAAATAATAGCCAGAACAACTTGAAATCAAGAGACATTTTTTGAATGATGAGTATAACAGACAACAACAACAACAAACACCCAACTTAGGTCTAACTGAAAGATGTAGCAGCCTCAAAAGGGGAGGCTAAATTAGTTTAGAAAAGTCACCTTAAACAACAGAGAAAGCAGAAAACCATGAACCACAAAGATAAAAGGAAATGCTAGTTTGTATTAAACAAGATACGACAAGACTGCAAAGAAAGAAATTTCCAGCATCTGTTTTTTAGCCTGCTCAACCTCAGGGGGCTCCTGTGGGTGAACCTTCACCTTAACAGGGACTCAAAGAACTAAGCCCATCAAAAAAGCAAAAATCAGTGACGGTCAACACTGAACTCAAATTCAAACTTGAAACATGGCTGAATTGGACAGGCTGATGACAAGAAAAGGGCAGAGGGCAACAGTCTAATGGGAAATTGTATTAGTTGGACATGAGTAGATAGCATAATGGTTATGCAAAGAGACTCTCAAGTCTGAGGCTCCAAAGTCCCAAGTTCAGTCCCCTGCACCACCAGAAGGGAAGAAAGAAAGAAAGAAAGAAAGAAAGAAAGAAAGAAAGGGAGGGGGAAGGGAGGAAGGGAGGAAGGGAGGAAGGGAGGAAGGGAGGAAGGGAGGAAGGGAGGAAGGAAGGAAGGAAGGAAGGAGTAGAGAAAAAGAAGAGAAAATTGATTGGACTAGTCTAAGTTTTCTAATGAAGAGATACACAGGGCCCATAAACACATGAACAAATGCCCCACTTCACTTATCATTAGACAAATGCAAATTAAAACTACACTGAGATGCCATCTCACATTTGAGAGAATGGCTTACATCAACAAACCAGGAAATGACAGGTGTTGGAGAGGTTATAGGAAAAAAAGGAACCCTGCTACATTGCTGTGGGAATGCACACTGGTGCAGCCCCTTTGGAAGACTGTATGGAGAGTCCATAAACAGACAAAAATGGAATTACCTTATGATTCAACATTACTGTTCTTAGGCATTTATCCAAAGGACACTCAAACACGAATTCAAAGAGACATATGCACCCCTCTGTTCATAGTTGCAAATAGCCAAAGAGTAGAAGCAGCTTAAATGCCTATCAACAGATGAAGTTATGGCATATGGACTTCATGGAATACTACTGTGCAATCAAAAAAGATGATATTGTGTCCTTTGGGACAAAATGGATGGAACTGAAGATAATGATGCTTAGCAAAATAAGTGAAGAGATGAAAGATACTGACCAGATGTTTCACTCATATGTGGGGTCTAGAGATCTGGTACACACGAACTTGAAAAAAAAATAAAACAGAAGCAAGCAAACTGTTTAAAAGACTTGTGAGAACTCTGGTGGTTATCTTTGGGAGGTGGGAGAGTGGGGCTATGGAAACTTGGTGGTGCATATGAGGTGGGACTATACCCTGTAATCTTACAATCTTGTATCCCGCTATTAATCACAAATAAAAAAATGAAAACAAAAGTTGGAATATCCACATCAAACTTTAGACTACATTCTATATTATTGATCATCTATATTATGAATAATCTTTCTCAGCTATGTACTACTATTTCTAAGGATAGATACTATTTTCAAATAAAATACAGCTTTAATAGTGAAAAAGAGAGAAAGGGAGAAAGAAAGAAAACTGTGCGGGCCTAAACGGACTGACCCAGGTGTGTGCATGGGAAGCAGACAAGAGCCCACTATCTTTGTCCTCCAGTTGCTAAAGGTCACATTTGCATTACTGGCAGATTTCAAATGGGAACTTATCAAATGGTAATTTTCAAAGCCAGGGAAAACTGACCCCCCCAAAAAAAAATTAGAGTCCAAAAGATATATATCCCCAGCTAATGGTAGATGAGTGGAGAATGTGAAAAGTTAATCCTCTGAATTCCCTGTGAAAGTTTAAGGGATTCATCTTTAAAAAAAGATAGTAAAAAATAAATAAATAAATAAAAAGCTTTACTCAAATACGATAAAAAGGCTCCAGGCTGCAGAAAAGAGATAAAAGTTTTTTTTTTTTTCAAAGATGGATTGCCAATAAAAACCAGGCCACTGGAGGGTGGGGAGCCCTCCCACACACTTGGCCACACCAGGGATCCCCCAAACTAGTAAGCTGCTCTGTAGGGTATGTGGGTTGGGAGGACGGAGAAGCAAATACTAAAGCAGTCCATTTATGTGTCCACTCTGAAAATGGGAACAGGTTCTGAGAAATGTATGGTTAGGTGATTTCAGCGTTGTGACGATATTACAGAGTGGAATGATGCAGAAGGAGAAAGTCTAGCCTCCTCCGTGCTCAGGCTGTACACAGAGTGACAGAAGCAGGGGGCATAGTTGTGGAGGAGAGAGGACAGAAGAAAGGGCTGAGTAGGAGAATCTTCCGATCATACTGCTTTGCTTCCTTCACGTTGGGACCCAAGTTCTAGTCCACCAGGACCAGCTGTAGCAAGTTATCTCCCTTCAGCAGGAATGGCTGATTCTCTTTTCTTTACTGGATCTAAATGAACTCTGGACTCATTTTCACATCAGGAAGGAAACAGAAATGAATGAGAGCTGGGAAGTCCGTGCAATGGTAGGGAGCAATACTTGCAGGCATGAGGTCTCAAGTTTGATTCCCCAGCACCATACAGACCAGATCTCCCTCTCTTCTTTCTTAAAAATAAATAAACAGCGCCATCAAAATAGCTCACTTGGATAGTGCACTATTTTGCCCTGTGCATGACTCAGGTTCAAGCCAGGCCTCAGTGCATTGAAGGAAACTTCAGTACTGTGATCTCTATCAGACTCTCTCTGCCTTTCTGCTTCTCTGTCGATAGATGGGTAGGTAGGTAGGTAGGTAGGTAGGTAGACAGATCTTTTTTTTTCTTTTTTTAAAAAATTTATTGTGGAATTAATGTTATATATTCAACAATAAGTATAATAGTTTGTACATGCATAACATTTCCCAGTTTTCCATATAACAATACAACCCCCACTAGGTCCTCTGGCATCCTTTTTAGACCTGTATTCTCCTCCCCAGCTACCCCAGAGTCTTTTACTTTGGTGCAATACACCAACTCCAGTTCAGGTTCTACTTGTGTTTTCTCTTCTGATCTTGTTATTCAACTTCTGCATGAGAGTAAGATCACCTCATATTCATCCTTCTGTTTCTGACTCGTTTCATTTAACATGATTTTTTCAAGCTCCTAGATAGATCTTTTTAGACTTGAACAAAGAAACGGCATAAAACAAGCCAAAGAATTACTTAGCCCAGGGCAACTTTATTAGTCACCAGTAGCTTGGTACCCGGAAGGCAGAGCTGAATTGAACAAGAGAGAAGCTGAGAATACTCAATGAACACTCAACTCAGAAGGGTCACATCTCATGCAATCTTTGCAAAGGGACCCACTCTCAGACAGTTTACTTCTATTTTGAATGGCATATGTACTGAACTTTGAAAATATCTGGTATTAAGTAAGGGAACTCGTTGGCAAAGATGAATAACTTCTGGTCATTAAGACCAAAAGAGTTTTTGAGGAAGGAAATGTGGACATGGACATTTCAAACACATTTGGGTTGTTGTTCAGGTGTAAAAACTATACCAAGCCACCCACAGGTATGTACTTTCAAGGGTCAAAATGCCTCTTGTAGTCAAGACTTTAGACCTCCAAGAGATAATAGCAATGAAGAATGAAGTCACCAAGGGGAAGAACTTGAAGTTGGCCTAGAGAAATAGGAAAAGCATGAAGAGAGACCTATGGTATGATGACAAAGGCTACAGGTTTTAAATCAGAAGGGAAAAGAGAGAAAGAAAGAGAGGGGGGAGGGGGAGAGGAAGAGAGAGATTGTTTGCATTCAGGGGAGAAAAGTTCTTAGATAAATTAATGAAGAAGAATAAATGAGAGGGGGGGAAAAGAAGGAAGGATGATGTTGGGCTGTAAGGTGTGAATATGGCAGAAAATAAAACAGGATAAAGAGAAGCAAATATTCCAAAGGGAATTAAAAGCTATTGGGTGTTTGTTTTTTTTTTTCTCACTTTGATAATTAAAGAAAGTGTAAGCAGAACTTTGGTAGTAGGTGTGATGTGGAACTATGTAATCTTACAACATTGTAACCCACTAACTAATCACACAAAAAAATAATAATAAACAAGTAAATAGGTATCCATGGGGGAAAAAAGAAAACATAAGATTTTTTTTTAATTCGAGGTTAATGTAAGAAAGTATAAGATTTTTTAAACTTGAAGTTCTTTTTTTAACTTGATTAATAAAAACAGGAAGTCTATCTCTACATCTAAGGAAATAAAAAGAAACAAACAGCAAAGCCAGACTATATGGCAAAGAAGTAGGTAGAATGGAAAAAGAAACTAAGCATAGAAATTGCAACCGTACGGGCCCACAAGACATATGGCTTTGTCATATGTGCGACCCAGGTTCGAGCCTGGCCTCCACCACACTTTAAGAAGTTTCAGTGCTGTGATGTCTTTCTCTCTGTCTCTACGTCTTTATCTTAAAAAGTCATCTTGGAGAGGTGAAGTCTGGCAGGTGAGGAGGGGAGGGGGAAGGAAGGAAGGAAGGAAGGAAGGAAGGAAGGAAGGAAGGAAGGAAGGAAGGAAGGAAGTTAGGAAGGAAGGAGCAGGTTAAAAACATAAATAGAAACTGCAACAATAAATCTGAAAATCAAACTTTAATGAAGTGTCAAGAAATATTCAAAGTAAAACTCCTACGCAGATAAAGAGCACACAAACAAGATGGTAATCAGAGTGGCAGTATTCAGAACTAATGTAGAATTAGAGTACAAAGCCATGAGCTGGGAGATAGCTCACTTGGTAAAGCACACACTTTACCATGTCTAGGTTCAAGCCACTGGCCACACATGAGAGCACTGTACACAGGAGATGCTTCACAAGTGGTGGAGCGATGCTGTGCTTGTCTTTACTGTGTAAGCACCGCGTGCTAGCCGATTGTGCCACTGGAGCTCCAATTGTCTCTACTTCTTTGTCTCTTCTTCTCTGTCTCTCACCGTCAGGGGAAAAAGAAGGGGAGGGAGGTAAAAGACCCCACTGAGTGCTAGAACTGCACAGTGCAAAGCCCCTTGCATGGGGAAGAAAGTGAATAAAGTAACACATCAGGAACAAGAAGTAACTTTATATTAATAAAAGAAAAAATCGAAGGTCATTATAGTGATCTTCTGCACACAATGACACTGTGTAAAGCACAAGTGAAACTGTCAGCATTCAAGAGCCATTATGGTAGCACACCACACAAGCTATAGATTAGAGCAGTTCAAGCAGGCCAAACATAAAGTAGGATATAGGATTACATAAATAATGAGGGTGTCAGGCAGTAGTGCAGCGGGTTAAGCACATGTGGCACGAAGTGCAAGGACTGGCATAAGGATCCCAGTTCGAGCCCCCGGCTCCCCACCTGCAGGGGAGTCACTTCACCGCCTGTGAAGCAGGGGGAAAAAAGAAAGAAAAGAAATAATGACGTGACTTATTTACTTACAAATAACAGAGAGGGAGAGGGAGAGGGAGAGGGAGAGGGAGAGGGAGAGGGAGAGGGAGAGGGAGAGGGAGAGGGAGAGGGAGAGGGAGAGGGAGAGGGAGAGGGAGAGGGAAAGAGAACCAGAACATCACTCTGGCACCTTTGCTGCTGGAGATGGAACTATAAACCTCGTGCTCACAGGTCCAGTAGTCCACCCACAGCACCATCTCCTAGGCTACAGATAAACACCACCCTTTTTTCCTCAAGTATTCAACCAAGAAGCAATGAATTTCTTACCTGACAAAAACAAAAACCTTTCATTAAAGAGAAACAAAAAGTAGAAATCACACTGGTGATGCACTCTGATTACAATACACCAAAACCTAGGAAGTAAAATGTGTAATTGCAAAAGGTGAACCACAGAGCAAAGAGCATGGAGTATGATCAACAATGGTAAGAAAGTTCTGGACAGGTTGTTTAAACGCTTTTGAAGGATGAAAGTAAACTATTCAAAGAGATAAACACACCACAACTCTGTTTTAGTCTTTTTAAAACTGAAAATGACTTTTTTTTTTTCCTCAGAGAGAGAACAGAGCACTGGCCCCGTATATGCAGTGTGTATGATCAAATCCAGGGCTTCACACGTACAAGTCCTGCACTCTACTCACTGAGTCACTTCCTCAGCCAATTTTATTATTATTAAAAAAGAATTAGGGAGTCGGGCCATAGTGCAGCAGGTTAAGCGCACATGGCGCAAAGTGAAAGGACTGGTGTGAGGATCCTGGTTCGAGCCCCCGGCTCCCCACCTGCAGGGGAGTCACTTCACAGGCAGTGAAGCAAGTCTGCAGGTGTCTGTCTTTTTCTCCTCCTCTCTTTCTTCTCCTCTCTCCATTTCTCTCTGTCCTATCCAACAATAACAACATCAATAACAATAATAACTACAACAATAAAAACAACAAGGGTAAATAAATAAACAAAAAGGAAATAAATAAATATTAAAAAATAAATAAAATCTCTTTTAGAAATTGATTTAAAAAGATTCTATGTTATTTACAAGTTAACGGGATAGAGAGAGACCCAGAGCATCATTCTGGCATGTACCATGACGGTGATCAAACCTGGGACCTCATGCATGTACTGCACCACCTCCCATGTCAGTGTAGGCCGAGTTTGTTTGTTTTTTTGAAAGTAAATAAATGAATTATGCACTAAAATTTTTCTTAATTGCCATTAGGGTCGCCACTGGGGTTTAGTGCCTGCATAGCAAATTCACCGCTCCTGACAGCCTCCTGACACCGCTCCTGACAGCTCCTCCCCCGCCCCTTATTGAATAGGACAGAGGGAAATTGAGGGGAAGGGGATAGGGAGGGAGAGAGAAAGAGAGAAACTTGCAGCACTGCTTCACCATTTAAGAAGCTTCTCCCCTGCAGGGAGCAGGGGCTTGAATCCAGGTCCTTGCACATGGGAATCTATGAACTCAATTGGGTGCACCACCACCTGGTCCCTGAACTTTAATATATAGGGGGAAATAGAGTACAAACCCCTAGGTTAAATTTAAAAAAAAAAAGAGGAAAAAAGTTCTAGATAAATCAAAGCCATATAAACAAAGATAAAACAGAAGTAAATGAATTAGGAAAAGAGGAAATTCAGAAACAACATGTGAAATACTTAGTTCCTTAGTGAAATAAACAGAAAATGAAATAGCATTTATAACCTCTGACAACTATGACCCAGAAAAAAAAAAAAAAAGACTTGCATGGTCCTGGGTATAAATAAGAAGGGAAATGTCAGTTTAGAAAGAGAGGAAAGGACAAATAAGCAACTACCTTATCATTTGTGTGTTAATCCATTTTAAGTTTGAGATAATTGATGATTTCTGGGAGATCACAGCTCACCATCTTGTCGGGCATTAAGCCAGCCCCCCCCTCCCCCCATTGATCTGTCTTCTTTCTACCTCAAGACCCGCCCTGCCTGCAGGGAAACATTAATCCCATCAGTTAAAACCCTCACAACAGTTGCTAAGGAAGCTTCCGCCTTCCCAGCATACTTTTGCCTTTCTCCACCCCCTTTCCTAGCCATTTCTATTTCCGACTTCCCACATCCGGTTTTATCCTATAAAAGCATTGGCTCTCTGATCAATAGATCCTTTTGCATTACCACACTGCCATGAGTTCCAGAGTCTCTCTCCCGCATTGCTGAGTGAATAACAGCCCAGGCTGAGTTCTATCGAGTTCTCTCCAACCCAGAGAGCATGCGCCCAGGGAAGAAGCACCCCCATGCTAGCCCAGCACCATCTCACTGGTATAAGAGCTGACACAAGAAGCAATGATTGGGGGCCAGGTGGTGGCACACCTGGTTAAGTACACACACTACAGTGTGCAAGCACCTGGGTTTAAGTCCCTGGTCCCCACCTGCAAATAGAAAGTTTCACAAGTGGTGAAGTAGAGCTGCAGGTGTCTCTCTGTCTCTCTCCCTGTCTATCTTCCCTCCCCTCTCAGTTTCTCTCTGTCTCTAGCAATGACAAGTAAGATTAAAAATAAGAAGTAAGTGGGGTCAGGCTGTAGCACAGCGGGTTAAGCACACAGGACAGGTAAGTAGAGGACTGGCGTAAGGATCTTGGTTGGAGCCCCGGCTCCTTACCTGCAGGGGGGTCGATTCACAAGCAGTGAAGCAGGTCCGCAGGTGTCTTTCTCTTCCCCTCTCTGTCTTCCCGTCCTCTCTCCGTTTCTCTCTGTCCTAGCTAACAGCCACAATAGCAATGACAACAATAATAATAATAACCACAACAATGATAAAAACAAGGGCAACAAAAAGAAAAATAAGTAAAGAAAAAAAAGAGAAAAAAAGAAGTAAGCAAAACTTAAAAAAAAAAAAAGAAGCAATGATTTCTAGCCACTGTACAAGAAACTGAGAAAGCAACCAGAGAGCTATACTCTTTAAGCAGGCAAGGCCGTAGCTTCTTAAAATACTCAAGAAACAGGTGATCCTGTTTAAATAAGTATTTACCATCTAAATAATGTCAGGATACAGATAATATTTACTGAATTTCTATTGTGAACCCAAAGATCAAAATTTGACAAATGTAGCACAAAGAAAAAAAAGCTGTTCCTCAGATGTGCCTAGGAAAGAGGAAATTCAGAAAAAACATATGAATTCAGAGGCAAGCACCCTGTTTGAATTCAGCCAGATCAAATTCAGTACATTAGGAATCAGAAATTATTGTTGACCAGATCAGATTTACCATAGAAATGTAAGTTTGTTGGGGGCTGGGTGGTGCAAGGATCCCAGTTTGAGCCCCCAGCTCCCCCCCTGCAAGGGGGTCACTTTACAAGCGGTGAAGCAGGTCTGTAGGTGTCTAGCTTTCTCTCCCCCTCTCTGTCTTCGTCTCCTCTCTCCATTTCTCTCTGTCCTATCCAACAACAACAACAGCAAAGGCAACAGTAATAATAACAACACCAACAAGGACGACAACAAAGGTAACACAATGGGAAAAATGGCCTCCAGGATCAGAGGATTTATAGTGCAGGCACCAAGCCCCAGCAATAACCCTGGAGGCAAAGAAAGAGAGGAAGAAATAAAGAGAGAAAGAGAGAAAGAAAGAAAGAAAGAAAGAAAGAAAGAAAGAAAGAAAAGAGGGGAAGAAAGAGAGGGTAGAGGAGACAGCATAATGGTTATACAAACAGACTCTCATGCCTGAGACTCCAAAGTCCCAGGTTCAATCCCCCACACCACCATAAGCCAGAGCTGAGCAGTGCTCTAGTGTTTCTCTCTCAGAATCTCTCTCAAAAATAAAATAAATAAAATATTTTTAAAAAGAAAGGAAGGAAGGAAGGAAGGAAGGAAGGAAGGAAGAAAGAAAGAAAGAAAGAAAGAAGGAAGGAAAGAAAGAAAGATCTGTTTCAGTGTTAGGAAATCTACTAACATCATTAAAGCAAAAATGAACATGCATTTCCTTGATGCAACAAGCAGTTTTTCTGCAAAAGTCACCGCAATTTGAGAAGAAGGTACCTGTGAAATATAATCAAGAGATCTTGCTCATGTCAGAGACCAACTTTAAATTCAATCATTTTAAAACTACATTCTTGTTGAAATAAGGCACCTGCTAACACAAATTCTAGGCAATCTACTAAAATAGTTCACAAAAATAAGCATAAATGAGACATTTCTCCAAAATCTGTGATACAGAGAGAAAACTTAGTCCATACATGACATTGACACTACCAGTGACCAATTTTAGAAGGGGGAAAAAAAAACCTTAAATTCTCAGCTCATATTTCAATAATTAATTAAATTTCAAACAAATCAAACCATAGAAATTTGAGGTGAAAATTTAGTAGACAATTTACAGAAAAGAAAAGAAAGTGAAAGGTCCAGGACAAGAAGTGCTTGGTCCCCTTGGAGTAGGGAAAAAGCAAAGGAAACAAAATAGACAGAACAAATTTGAACACACAAAAACAGAAATGGACTTTTTTGTTAAAGCATGTTAATATCGAATTGCTCACCGGAGGACAGAAAATGGAATAAAAACTATGGATAATGTTCTTCCTCTGGGAAGAGATGTAAGGATTAATGTCAAAGGAGGCAAGGGAGACAAATAGTACTCAGGAGAGGATTCCAGAAAAAACACAGTTCTTACTTATTAAGTTTAAGGAAGAAGCTGGTCAGGGTTTCGTAACAGTTCTGCTATACTGAGGGTAATACAGACTAGTGTGCAGAACTCTGACGGTCTGCATGATGAAAGCTGCAAACCATTAGTCTGTCCTCCATTACCTTAATCAGTTTATGCAAAAAAGGGAAAAGTTGTGTACAGAAATATGTTCACCTTGACACGTGTGTGTGTGTGTGTGTGTGTGTGTAACAGCAAGTGGCATGCACCCATTTAAATGTCAACAACAGCTTAATTCACTAGGGGGACTCCACTCAGTGGAAAATTTTTCCGTCTGACTGCTACGTTTATGCTGAGTAGGTTAAGTCAAAATAAAACCCACAAAGTACAGAATCCTACACTCAGAATGATTTTGACTAAGTTTTAAACACACACACATAAGAGGGGAGAAACCTAGAAAATTTTTCCATATGCCAAATATAGGTTGCATTTATCAGATAGATAAATAGATGGTGGGTCACTTTAAAAATCTTTGTGCTAGGGCAGGGGTAGATAGCATAATGGTTATGCAAAGAGACTCTCATGCCTGAGGCACCAAAGTCCCAGGTTCAATCCCCTGCACCACCATAAGCCAGAGCTGAGCAGTGATCTGGTAAAAAAAAAAAAAAAAAAAAAAAAAAAAATCTTTGTGCTTCTTTTTTATCAGTGCATTTTTCTAATCAATTATTGATAATATTAAGGCAATTTTTAAAAATTGAATTAAGTGCTCAGGGTAAAGGACTGATAAGGAAAGATTGCTTTTAGCTTCCTCCAAAAGAAGAAAAAATCTGGGAGTTTGAGGAAAGGTGAGGGTGAGGGGTTCACAAAATAAAAAAAAAACCCGCGTTGACAAACACTCAGTCTCCACAGATGCACCTTGCAGCATCTGGGAGACTTGGGAACACAGCAGGAACACAGAATGGAAGTGACAGGTGAGAAAACAGGTGTCATCAAAGAAATAAGAGAGCAGTAGCCTCACCCAGTCATGATAAAAAGAAAGTTCCACCTGCCCAAGGATGACACAAATCTAGAAGCTAAGACTTAAGTATTTTCTAAGGGGAATATTTAGATGGCTAAGGAGGTGGCTCAATGAGCAGAGTGGTTGCTTTGCAAACCAAAGCCTAAAGGTTTGATCCTAGGCACTGCATGTGTCAGCGCAGTGCTCTGGTCTCTTGGGCTCACAAAATAAAAATTAATAAATATCTTAAAAAGTATTTAAACTGGATACTTAGGCTCAACTAGTATGTCTATTGTGTTTTATTGTTGCTGGGGCTTCATGCTCTGACTGACTTTTACAGACAGAGAGAAAAAAATAAGAGAGAGAGAAAGAGAAGCAATGAAATCACACATGCTAAGTCCCAGTGATAACCCTGGTGGCAAATAAGTAAATAAATAAATAAATAAATAAATGGACATTCATTAAAAAAAAAAAGTGGATTCGTCCTGCAGACACCAAGCCCCATCAATAACCCTGGTGGCAACTTAAAAAGTCCAGTCATTTTATGCCAATAAGAATAATGGAGAAAATAAAAAGGAATAAGCAGAGTAAACCAATAAGTGTGATCTATGACTTGTTGGACACTTAGAATGCTGGGGAAGAAGGGAATATGACCAACTAGTTTTTCCCTTGATAAAAAGATTAGATTCCCACAAAGGTAAAAGTTACAATAAATAATTGAAACATAAAACACTCAAGCTAGGCTCCAAGGAGCACAGCAGAGAAGTACCTAACAGGAATTTGGCAGTAGTGGGGGGGGGGCGGGGGGTGGTGGTGGAGAGAAGAGCAGGAAAAGGCAGTAGTGGGGGGGGGGGCGGGGGGGGTGGAGGAGAGAAGAGCAGGAAAAGGCAGTAGTGGGGGGGGGGGCGGGGGCGGGGTGGTGGTGGAGAGAAGAGCAGGAAAAGGAGAGGAGGAGAGTCAGTAGCAACAGTCACCACACCTATGGACATCTGAGTTTTATAAGGAGGCCCAAAATATTAAGTGAAGAAAGGAGAGTCTCTTCAACAAATGGTGCTGGGGAAATTGGGTTAATATGTGCAAAAGTATGAAGCTGTACCACTACATTTCAACACACACAAAAGTAAGCTCCACATGGATCAAGGAAAACTATCAAATGTTTAAAGGGAAATATTGGCAGAACTATTTTCTAAGTTTTAAAGGCATCTTCAATGACTCAGTCCAATCACAAGGAGAACAAAAATAAAATAGACTGATGTGACTATATAAAATTGGAAATTTTCTGCACAGCAAAAGGAGCCACTACCAAAACAGAAATACTCTTTGTGGAATGGGAGAAGATCTTCACATATTAGACAAAAGCTCACCAAACTCAGAAAAAGAGAAAAAAAAAAAAAACTGACCCCTTCCAAAAATGAACAGAGGATATGGACAGAATATTCACCAAAGAAGAGATCCAAAGGGCAAAAGGCCCTTTATTAATAAAAAAAAAAAAAGCTCAAAATCACTGATTATCAGAGAAATGCAAATAAAGAGAACAGTGAGATACCACTTCACTCCTGTGAGGATGTCATACATTAGAAGGACAATAACAACAAATATTGGAGAGATTGAGGTGGCAAAGGAACCCTCCTGCACTGCTGGTGGGAATGTCAATTGGTCCAACCCAATTTACATTCCCACCAGCAATGGAAATGGAGTCTGAAAAGCAGTCTGGAGAACTCTCAGAAGGCTAGAAATGGACCTGCACTATAGCCCAGCAATTCATTTCCTGGGGATCTATCCTAAGGAATCAAACACACCCATCCAAAGAGATTTATGTACACCTAAGTAGCAGCCCAAACTTGGAAGCAACCCAGGTATCCAACGAGTGACTCAGAAAGTTGTAGAATATATACACCATGGAATACCACTCAGCTAGTAAGAATGATGAAATCACCTTCACCTCATCTTGGATGGAGCTTGAAAGATTTGTGTTAAATGAGATAAGCCAAAAAGAGAAGGACAAAAATGGAATGAACTCACTCATAGGCGGAACTTAAGAAACAAGAACAGAAAGAGGAAACACCAAGTAGAACCTGGACTGGGTTTGGTGTATTGCAGCAAAGCAAAGGACTCTGGGCAAGGAGGGCAGGGCAGGGTTAAGAGGACTGGAAGGGGTGGGGATGACTTTGGGATCCTGGTACATAATAGTAGAAAGTGACCTTATTTGAGAGTGAGACTGTTTTGTAGACACCCATCTTGGTGAGATGAGAAATTTTACCCATGTGTTAACTGCACTTCTTCTAGCATTTGCCCTTCTTCCGTAGCCAGTCAACAGCGTCAGGTTGAGCCTGATGTAAAGTTTCGAGACCTCCTTTGAATCTGGAGAGGTGGCAGTCGTTAACTGTACTGTAACCCATTAACCCAGTAAAATGATAATAATTAAATAAAATGAAAAAGAATAAAAAGTAGGAGGGCTGGGAAGGAGACAATTGAAATGGAAATATAATCAAAGTTGCAGACCTTCTGGCTGCCTTCCTGCAATATCATCCCTTAACTCAGCGGCGAAGTGCTGAGCTCTGGGCAGGTCAATTATTGCTGAGCCAGCAGGTCCTGGAGGGTTGGGTGGTCCATCAGGGGGTGCACTTTCTCTGGGAGAGCACACAGAGTTTCTCATGACATCCCAGTCCCAGTCCCAAATTCCAGGGCTGTGGTATGCCACTTCCTTCTCAGCCCACTCAGAACACACAGCTCTTTGGTGCAGCACTGTGACACACAAAATCTAGGCATTTACCCAAATGGCATTCATACACTAATTAGAAGGGACGTATGCACCCCTGTGTTTATAGCTGCATTTTTCACAATAGCCAAGGAGTGGAAGCAGCCTGAATGCCCATCAACATATGACTGGCTGACAAAGTTATGGGATATAGACTCCATGGAATACTACTCTGCAGTCAGAAAAAGATGATATTGTGTCCTTTGGGACAAAATGGATGAAACTGGAGGTAACGGTGCTTAGCAAAATAAGTGAAGAGATGAAAGACAACTACTGGATGGTTTCACTTATATGTGGGATCTAGATAAATGATACACATAAACTTGGGGAAAAAACCAAAAGTAAGCCAACTGTTCTAAGACTTTGTGAGAACTCTGGTGGTTATCTTTGGGAGGTGGGAGGGTGGGGACACAGAGCTTTGGTCGTGGGTGTGGTAATGGAACTATACACTGTAACCTTACAAACTTGTAACTTACTATTAATCACAAATTTTAAAAATGAAATTGTTTGACATTTCTAGGCATTTTCTCATGTAGTAGTGTGGGAGCCAGAAGTCCAGTCAGAAGTGCCTGTCTCCACTGAACACACATGTGGTCGGGCTGCAAAAAAATGGGAGTTCCTGAGAGTCCTCATAAACACAGCAAGCGAGAAGTGAGGCTGTGGCTACATTCGGAGAATCTAGAAGAGGAACCTGGAGTCACAGTGGCCCTCACACTGTTCTGCTCACTTGTACACCAGATGTTATTTTTCAGCTGGGGCCAAATGTGGAAAGGTCAGGACATTTGTTTCTGTAAAAGGATATACAGAAAGCTCTAGAGTTGCTGGTGACACAAGAAAAGGGGCCAAGAGATAATTCATCAGGTAGGGCAGGTAACTTGCAATGTGACCCACGCATAAGTCCCTGCACCACATGGAAGCACCATGGCCCCTGGGGAAGCTCTGGTGTTGTCTCTCTTTCTGAACTAAAAAGAATGAAAAAGCCAGCTTGGGAGCAGTGACATCACACACAGTGTGAGGCTACAACCAAAAGAAAGAACAAGAAAAGGCATAGTAGCATCTCTGGTCGCTGGAGACACTGATCTCAGCAGAAAGCTAGCTGGCCGAGCAGTCAGAGGCAGGAGATCAGTTCACCCAGGATGCTACTGGGGGGGGGGGGGGGGGGCTCACACACCAAAGCCTTGCTTACTTGTTTGTAAACTCTGAGATGAAATCCTCTTCCAGTGTAGTAATGTTCTCAAATGTTTTGTGAAGAAGAGAGAAGATACACATCATGAAAATGGAGGTCTGGGTTCTGCTTCTGGCTCTCTCCTGCTGTGAGGGTTTTCTCATTAGCTGAATGATCCAGGCTTCCCTTCCCTTCCCTCCCTTCCTTCCTTCCATCCTTCCTTCCTTCCTTCCTTTTTTCCTTCCTTCCTTCCTTCCTTCCTTCCTTCCTTCCTCCCTTACCTTCCCTTCTTGCTCCCTCCCTGCCCTTTGGCCTTGCAAATGTGCAATTCCACTTCTCTAAGCTGAATTTCTCATTTAAAAAATTTTTATTATTTTTTTTTCAGGTAGACAGAGTCAAAGAGGGAAGGAGAGCTACCACAGCCTTACTCCACCATCTCTGGAGCTTCTCCAGCCTAGCAATATTCCCATGTGATGCCAGGGCTTAAACCTGGGGTCTCACACTTGCTAGGGCACAGACTCTGCTGAGTAAGCTGTCACCCTTGCTCAGGGGTGAGGGTCCTGGAGTTATCAGTCCCCACCACCCCACCCCCATGTTTCAAGGCCCCCCAGATCCCACCACCACCACCAGCAGCTCAACAGAAGGAATCCACACTCTGACTTGGCTGTGATCACTGGCAGCTAGGAAGGAGGAACAAGACTGGCTGGGGACTAGGTAGGGTGGGGTGCAGCAACAGGAGCTTTGCTCTGCAAACCAGAGGCTCTGGGTAGGGCCCTCAGCACCGCATGGGCTTCACACAGTGCTCTAGCCTTTCTCTCTCTCTCTCTCTCTCTCTTTCTCTCTCTCTCTCATTAGATACAGAAATAAATTTGTTTAAAAGGCATAGTGAAGCTGAGCACAGAGACAGGGAAAGAATTTCTCTGATTCCAGAGTCCTGCTGGCTGCACCCTGAGCCTTGTGGGTTGGGCTGGGGGAAGGGTGGGATCCAGGGAGCAGAGAGGCTGAATTGGGGACTTGAGAATCAACTAGCTCTGATTCAATGCTCGCAGAGTGAGCTCAGTACATTTCTGGGAGGACTCGAGGATGCCCATTTTACAGAGAAGGACAGTAAAGCTTAGAGGAGGAGACAGTGGAGCACCCCTCCGGAGCCCCTGCATGAGAAGGGGGAGCTGCCAGCACACTCTCCTTGCTCATGCAGGCTCCTTTTGCCCCTCCAACTCTTCCTCCCTTCCCCCCAAAACGCCAAACCTCACTGCTCCTTTCAAATGCCTAGTTCCCTGGTCCTGCCTTATTCATTGTGCACCCCTCGACACACACCCAGTCCCCCAGGCTGAGCTATCAGTCATTTATGTGTTGTGGGGGAGGCAGGGGACAGTGAGGGTTGTCCCTGTGTTCTAGCAGCCCCAGCACAGGGACTGTGTCTCTTCAGGTGCTGCATCATAGCTGATTTTTGAATGAATGGCGTGAGCAGAGTGGCATCATCTTTGGCAGTTGAGCCCAGCCTCCCCCACCACCCCCACCCTGAGCTCTGGATCCCCAGCCCAGAGCCCCAAGCCAGGACAGTTCTGCAGACCTGCCCTGCCCTCCTGCTTCCCACCTCATTCTCAAGGAAGGTTCTAGAACCTCCCCAGCATCTTCCACAAGGCTATGCTTCCTCCCAGCCTCCCCCAGTCTCCCCCAGTTGGTCTTGGCTGGAGAATCGTCCAGTCTTAACACAAATAGCAGCAGTCAAAGGTTTCTGGGTACTGCCTAGGTGAGGGGTGTCCTGTCCCTCACTGCTCCCCAGAGATGGGGCTGGGGAGGGGAGAAACTGACATGTCCCCCAACCCAGCGGAGCCCCAGGGGCTGCACGGCTAACTAGTGACTTGGGGCACAGAGGGTAATCCCCCAAGAACTTGCAGTCCCCCGTTTCTGGTGCTTCCCCCACCCTTGGGAGCCCTCGCCACAGCCTTGGGTATCACGCAAGCCAGGTTCAGTCAGGGAGGCTCTGCAGTCACTCTAAGCGCCTACAGCCCTGACTCAGATCAGGAGGAAGTTGAGGGTTCGTAGAAAATGTCACCCTGGTCTCAATGCTGCTGCCGTCGCTGTCACAGAGGCTGCCCAGGACCATCCCCGGTGCCCAGCCAGTTGTGGACAACTCCACAGAGGACCTCAACCCAGTCACCTGCTGTCCCTGGAGCCAGGTCAGTTGGGGCTCTGCGCCCGGGTTCTAAGTGACAGGTGGGGTGTTACCTGTGGGTGGTCCCATATGCCAAGCCAGCTGTGGATGTCACTTTGTCATTTTCTGCTCCTGGTTCTATCACCAGCCTGCAGGGAGGAGAAAAAGCCACCTCCCTCTCAGACAGGCTTCCTCATTTGTAAACCAGGGGGTGTGGAGGGCAGGGGGGTGGGACCAGGTGTTCTGACACCCCACCTCCCTGCACTGGAGGGTGGCTTGATGGGGATCCCCTTCCAAGGAGAGCATTAGGCAGGGGAAACATGTTTCTTGGAAGAGAGGTGCAACCTGGTACCCTTGGAAGCCACACAGTTTCACCGGGCTTCAAGTGCAGTGAGGGTCGAGATAGAAACGCCTCTGGAAATCACCAAAGCATGTCACACACAGGGCCTCTCAGAACTTCTGTCCACAAAGAGGAGGTGGGGACATGACACCTCCCCTCCACGGTTGGGGCCTGAGGGGCTAGGAAGGCAGCATGGCCCAGTGGTGTGATGTCAATGGTCCCCGAGCTGGGCCCACAGGGCTCCCCAGCTTTGCCCACTTCCAGGGTAGCTCCCCTCTCCAGACTTGCACACAAGGAGATTCCCAGCAGGAAACCCTAACAGATTCCAGGCAGCTGAGGAAATCGGGTTAGAGGGGGTCCAGGCAGCCACGCCACCCCAGGGGAAGGGGGCCTGGGGACCTGTTATAGTAGATTCTAGCAGAAGGGGCTATTTTTGCAGGTGGGTGCAGAAAGACTTGCAGGTGTCTACAGGAATAGAAATGCTGCAGAGGTGGGTCTGGGTGATTCATCCCAGCACACGGTCCTCTCAGTATAAATAAGCTAGAAATAACAACTCGCATGCCATGGCAGGGAAGTCACAGGGCTGCCAGAGTCAGGGCTTCCAGTGGGGGTTGAGATAAGAGTTAAAACTATCAGAATACTGCTCAACACCAGCGGAGGGTGCAGCACAACCAAATTCACTCCCCAGGCTGTTCTGGGAAGCCACCCAATGAGGCCTCCAGGACAAACTGGTTGCTAGGTGCAGACACAAGGGCAGGGAGCCTGGGGCCTGTGGGGGTGGGGTGGAGACCACAGGCTGAAAGACCCCCAGAAAATGAGGCTGTGTCCACCCTTCACCCCTCACAGAGGGAGTCTCACACACTTCTGCTTCTATTGTGTTCTTCTTCTTCTTCTTCTTCTTCTTCTTCTTCTTCTCCTTCTCCTTCTCCTTCTCCTTCTCCTTCTCCTCCTCCTCCTCCTCCTCCTCCTCCTTCTCCTTCTCCTCCTTCTCCTCCTCCTCCTCCTTGTCCTCCTTCGCCTCCTCCTTCTCCTTCTCCTTCTCCTCCTCCTTCTTTTTCTTCCTCTTCTCGTCCTTCTCCTCCTCCTCCTCCTTCTTCTATGAAGATTTCTGTTTTGCACCTGTTATCTTTATAGTTAAGAATTGGAGGCTGGGGAGGTAACTCAGCTGCAGAGTGCAGGAATTACAGGGCCAGCATGGCATATGGCAGAACTAAGCAGTCTTCTCTTTCTTAAAAACAAATATATTATTATTTGATAAGACAGAAATTGAGAGATTAGGGGGGAGATAGGGAGAAAGACATTTGCAACACTGCTCTACTGCTCATGAAGGTTCCCCCCTGCAAGTGAGGACTGGGGGCTTGAACCTGGGTCCTTGGTAAAGGGTCCACTCAACCAGGTATGCCACCGCCCAGCCCTCTAAAAAGAAATATTTTTATAGGAAATTTTAAGGAAAAATGTATTATTTATTGCACTCTCTATGCCAGCATATATAGCTATGTCCTCTCAGTTTCTCTTTTAAAACTTAATTAGTGAAAGAGAGCAGAAGGAAGAGAGAGAAAGGTAACTGGAGCATCATGCTGGCACACTTGATGCCGAGACCACAGGCTTGAGAGCCTAACACTTTGTCCACTACACCACCTCCCAGGAGGCACTTTTTCTTTGAACTTACATCCTGGTCTTGCATGGCCCTTTCTCAGAGTCTTACTGACGACACTGGCTCAGGGAGAAGCACAGGAGCCTGGCAGGAAACATGCAAAGATGAGAGGACAGTACAGCTGATGGAGCCAAGATGTGTGTCTCTCAGGTTCCAGATCAATCCCCAAGTGGCTCTCTGGCTTTTCTGTCATAGGACACCCATGATGCTGGGCCAGGTAAGTCTTGTCCAGAGCTCTACCCAGGGCTCCTGCGTCTCTTCATCCTGCCCCTTCCCTCCCTTCACAGCCCCGGGAGATTATAAATATCATAACTGAGCACGGAGAAAGGAAAACTAATTAATATGCATATTAAGATAGAAACCTTGATCGTAAGAGATTTTAATTGCCATCTGTTAACATTAGTGGGAGAAAGAATTCTGGTCTGAATACCTGCATTCTGAGTATCTGTGTTTATTGCAGTGTAAATATCGATAGCTATTTACTGTAGTTTGAGTATCTATTGGGTGTTTGCTGCAGTTTGAACATCGTTAAAAGAATACACCTGGCTACACCTTTTGTCAGAACCTGAAGTCATATACTCAGACAAGAGGAGAAAAACCATGTAATTGAGGAAGGCAAGGAGGAGAGGAAAGATTTGAGAATTGCACCTCCTTCTCACCATTGGCCAGTGGCTTTCTCTTTAATAAAGTTTTATTTTGGTTTTCCTTACCAACAGCTGTGTATTACTTATTTTAAGAAAATATCTCCCTCACATACAGGTCCAAAACGGATGACAGAGGACCTAGTAGGAGTTGTATTGTTATATGGAAAACTGGGAAATGTTATGCATGTACAAACTATTGTACTTACTGTCGAATGTAAAACATTAATTCCCCAATAAAGAAATTAAAAAAAAAAAGATTTCCCTCACACTCTGTTTTAACACAAAAATTTTCTTCCCAGAAGTTTCCATAGAGTCTGCCACCCTGGTCCTGCCTGCCATCTCACTACCCAGAACAAATCACAAGTTTGGGGGAGCCCTGATGGCTTCCTGCCTACTTGTGAGTCAGGAGACAAGAATGGGAAGGGGGTACTGAGTCCCAGTCTTCAGCCTCCCCAAATTGGGTAGCACATGAGCACCAGGAGCCAGGTCTTTGCCCCAGATCCCCGGACCCTGCCTATCAGGGTTCTGTCCCTGAGCTGGACCCCTGTGTCCTGCCTACCAGGGTTCTGTCCCTGAGCTGAACCACCATTTAGAATCATCCCTCCCCCAGCCTCTCCCCGTTGGGAGCACAACAGTGAAGTTAAGGCAGAATTTTCTGGAGTTTTGTAGTGCGCACTTTTTCTTTTTAAATCAATGAAATCCTATATTGGAGGATAGAAAACCCCCAATATCAAGGGTGAGGCTGCACTCTCTACTCTGAAACAAAAATCTTTTGTCCCACCTAGAGCCTCCTGTCTTGAACTCCATTTCATCTGCTTCTTGTCATCAGATATTTTCCTGGCCTCACCCACCCCCAGCTCAGTCTCCACTGCAAAAGAGGAGGAGGAGGATGGTGATGCTGGTGATGATGATGATAATACAGGTGGGGAAACTGAGGCTTGGAAAGGTCGAATCCTAAGTTCACATGAGCATCAGAGGCTGAGAGCAGAGCAGAGGTTGGAGCAGGCTGGGAGCCATAGAACAGGGCCTACCCACCCCCACACAGAGTGTTCTCAGTGCCCCTTGAATAGGGCCTGTGGACAGATGGTTTCTCTCTCTCTCTCTCTCTCTCAGTATGGAAATAGCCTGGAGCACTATAAGCACTAGAACTGAGCAGTGCTCTGGTCTTTCTTTTTCTGTATCTTTCCCTGTACCTCTGTTTCAAAAAATAAGTAAATAAAATATTAAAAAGGAAGGAAGAAAGGTAAGAAGGAAGTGTCTTTGACCAGAAGGTGGCACAGTGGGTAGAGCACAGAGCTTGCATCTCTGAAGTCTTGGGTTCAATCTCCAGCACCACATATCCTGGTGCCATGCTCTGAGATGTCTCCCCCCCCTTTTTTTTTTTAATAAGAAACAAGTCTCCTATTTGTTGGTTTTGAAGGTACAAGAGTGGTCATGGGTCAGATAAATACTTGTGCTGTATCACTGAGTGGAACCGGAAGTTTAATTCTTCTATTAATTTCTATACTTACAGAGATTTTTTTGGTAAAGGCACAAGACACTAAATGAAGGAAAAGCTATTATGGAAGAAAAGGGTTTCAGTCTTCATGAAAATAACTTGTCCCACCACTCTTCTAAATGAAAAAGAAATAGCATGAATCTTTAAAGGCTATAAGCAGGGAGTCCTCCACCACACCCAGCCTCTGAACTCCCAGAGGTGTGAGTTACAAGCAGTACATGGGGGCCCAAAGGGCTCACACCCCAAGATGTATCTTCCAGGAGTCTGGATACATCTGCAGCAGGGTCTCTGGTTAGTCTGGACACTCATCCAGACCCGAAGCCCTCACTCCCTGACCCATCACATCATTCTCTCAAGAGGACCACACTGGCCCAGCCCCAGCTCAGCTTCTGCTGGGTCCACCCAGGCCTCACTGTCCTTGTCCCTGTGATGGGCATAGGCAAGCTGCAGGCAGGTCCCTCTCTCTCTCTCTCTCTCTCTCTCTCTCTCTCTCATAAGGACACATTGTAATGGAAGAGAAGCAGACAAAATTCAGAATGCAGAATCCTGGAGGTTTTCAGGGCTAGCAGATCCAATAGCCACCTCCAAGGACACCAGCCCTGGCTGCTTGTTTAGAGGACCCCTTACTGCCCTGGCTATTTTTCCTTTGCACAGAGACCTTAACACAGACGCCCACTGTTTCCATACTTGGGGGACAGAACAGGCCCCTAGCCAAGCCCTGCTCTGGGATCAGCACTGGTGTGCAGATGAAACTGGACCCCAAATCAGGCTGATACAGCCCTGGACTGGGGTGGGATGGGGGTGAATTGAACTGATGACTAGGACTTGTGTAAAGAAATGGAATTATGCTATATTATTATGCTAAAATCAGAAGAAAAACACAACTTGAGCACACATATATCCCCAGTCCCTGCCTGCTGGCCTGGCCCTCCTGAAATAATGAAGAGTCCTTTGTTCTTGGAGGAAGTTTGAGGAGCCCTGGCCCAGGAGGTGAGGAGATGGGGAGATAGGATGGCAGTGGACCCCTCCTTGGTAGTCTCCAAATTCACTTCCTAACATGGGCCAGGCACAGCAGGAAACCCCAGCCTTGCCCAGTGTGAGGCTGAGGAGCAGATTCTCCTCTCCCTTGGGACACTCAGAACACCCTGGTGGGGGGGGCTTGAGGTGACTTCCTGGGCAGCTTCTGAGTGAAATGCTACAGTCTCCAACTAGGGCTGGGGGTCAGGGCTGAGGGGACTCCTAGACTCTCCGTGTTAAAACTCACCTTTCCATTATAAACCCACATGTGTGATGGGTCACCTCCGGGCTGTGAGGGAGCTTGGGGGACAGGTTCCTCTCTTCAGAAGTCTGAGGGTTTCTCAGCATTCACAAAGGACATGGGCCCAGCTTCCGGCTGACGGGGCCTAGCTTCTGATTGATGTTACCCAGAAGAACCCAAGCCTCTTTGGCTGTCAGGAAGTACATGGGCCCCTCCCCCCACCACAAGCTACCCCCACAAATGTACACCACACACACACAAGCATGTCTGGGCCTCAGAGCAAGCCCCTGGGGGCCAAGTGGTACTTTTCCTCTCCCCATAAAGATGGTGGTAGGCACGCCAGTTTGAACACCATGGCAACCACATTTCCAAGAAAGAGCTCCTTGGTGATACAAAAGGGCTGTGTGTGGTTTCAGCCATACCGGCTGCCAGCGTGTGGGAATATGTGGAACACACAGAAGGGCTTCAGATTACACAAAGCACAGGCCCAGTGGCCACTCCCCCAACCCCAGTTCTTTCCTTGATGAGAGGCCCAAGCAGAGAAAGACAGTGAGTGGGGCCCCATGTCAGGTATGTTTCCCATCAACCAGTTCCTGGAGGGCCTCACATGGAAACAGAGCAGCTCTCCATGAAGGAACATCACCAGAGTCCCGTTCACTGTGGTCTTTCCTCAGGCCATGCTAAGCAAACTGTAGACAGGAGCTGCAGGCAGTGGATGCTGAGTGAATTAAGTGGAGAAGCGAAAGACAATGGCCAGATGGCATCACTCATACTTGGAACAGAGCTAAAGCAAATGAACTTGCAAAAGAATATTAAGAACCAACTGGACTCTCAGACTGTGAAAGCTGTGGTTGCTATTGGAGGGGAGGAAGGGAAGGTGTTTCACTTGAAGTGATGGCGCAGGAACTCCAACTAAGTGTGCTAAGTGTGATTCATACGCATGTAGGTGTGAGTACACTCCTAAAATTATATAATGTTGCAAAACAATGTTCAATAGAAAGAAAAAAAAAACAAATGTACACACAGATGCAAAACTGCACAGCCTCCAGCAGGCTCACCCTGGAACCCCCAGATCCAATATATCCCCATTATCTCCTAGCCAGTCCCTGGCTTCTAGCCATCACTCCTCCCCCACCAAAACAAACACTTGTCCCCATGTGGGAGCAAAGGTCACCAGCCATGCAAGAGAGATGCCCAAGG
Organism: Erinaceus europaeus; assembly: GCF_950295315.1. Classification (NCBI taxonomy): domain Eukaryota; kingdom Metazoa; phylum Chordata; class Mammalia; order Eulipotyphla; family Erinaceidae; genus Erinaceus; species Erinaceus europaeus. The sequence continues at coordinate 12,063,312 of NC_080168.1, forward strand.
GGGACGGAGGCAAGGTGCTGCAGCACTTGACCTGAGCCAGTGACATCACAGAGTCACCGTCCCACCTTACAGCACAGTCCTCACTCTCAAGGCAGCCCACTGGCCAGAGTGGAGCCCCCAGACCTCCTAGTGACCCAGGATGCACTTGGGGGAAGAATTACAAAACATTTTGTTGTCAATGTGATTCTGAGGATTTAAAGAGTGTGCTCTACCCACTGAGCCATATCTCTGGCCCCTGACATACTCCTGCAAACTGTTTTTGAAAAGTCATTGGCCTAGATGGTTTTCAAAGAAATAAGGACTGAGGGAGCCTGGCAGTGATGCAGCAGGTTAAGCGCAGGTGGCGCAAAGCACAAGGACTTGTGTAAGGATCCCAGTTCGAGCCCCCGGTTCCCTACCTACAGGGGGTTCACTTCACAGGCGGTGGAGCAGGTCTGCAGGTGTCTATTTCTCTCTCCCCTCTCTGTCTTCCCCTCCTCTCTCGAGTTCTCTCTGTCATATCCAACAACAATGACAGCAATGACAACAACAATAATAACAACAACAATGATAAACAACAAGGGCAACAAAAGGGAAAAAATTAAAAAAAAAAAAGAAATAAGGACTGGATCCTATGGAGAATGGTAGCTGAGAAAGAAAAAAACAACAAACAAAAAAACGACCAATAGAAGTGAATTATGTGTTGAATCACAGTGTTTCTTACATTGAAACACTAGAATTTTAGTTGTGTGAAGTAATGTGTAAACTATAGTTTTAAGGAAACTAATATGGATGGAAATTTTTACTATGACACAATTATGCAAATAAGCAGGCATTTGACACAGTGGGAAATAGGAAAGAAAATGCTAATGATGAGGGTAAAATAAGACTGTGGGAAATTCTCTTTTTAACATTTCTGTAAAATGGGTAAATAAAAATGCAAAGTCACTACAATCATTTGGCAATATATGTCACCCAAACCATCACACAATGCGACTTACACTTTTTTTTTTTTACTGTGGTTCCAGGGAATAAAATTAAAAAGATGCCAAGACCTTGTGCGTGCACGATACTACTGGTGAGTGGCTTCCCCTGACCAATTTTTCCACTATTTTATTTTACTTGACTATTATCATTATTATTATCATCATCATCATCATTTCCAGGACTTCACTGCTGTGGACTAACTTTTTCAGAAAGGGAAAGAGACACAGAGGAAGTGTGAAGGATACCACTGCACCAAAACTTCCTTCAATGCAGTGGAGGCCAGGCTCAAACCTGGATGATGCTCATGGCAAAGCAGAAATGCTATCCAAGTGAGCTATTTTGCTGCTCACCCTTATTTCATATAGAGAGGTGAAAGGAGAGATACTACAGCTCGGCTCCACCATCCACAGAGCTGCCCCTGTGCCATTCATGGGGCTTCAATGTGGTGCTGGGCTACCTTAAGTGTTCACGGATACAGCATGGGATTTTGTAAAAGCAGAAGTATCAGGGTTGTTAAAGTCAGCAGGGAGGAGTCAATCATCTAATTTGTCATCCTAGAAAAGTTCAACTTTGAGGTTGGACAGGCACACCCAGTACAGCACATATGTCACCGTGCACAAAGACTTAGGTTCAAGCCCCCAGTTCCAATATGCAAGGTGGAGCAGTGCTTCAGCTGTCTCTTTCTGTGTGTCTCTCTCCCTATCTCCCCCTTCCTTCTAAATTTTTTTTTTTTTAAATGCCACCTTAAGCAGTGAATTCATAGCACAGACACTAAGCCCTAACATTAACTCTGGTGGCAAGAAACAAACAAAAAAAAAGGTCATTATGTTTTAATCACTGATTTAAAAAACAAATTAAATGACCTGTAACATGCCGAGCACATGGGTGCAAAGATACACAGAGGGCCAAGGAGGGAACAGAGGAGGTCACTCCATAGAAATCAACTGTCTGCAGGCTGGGAGTATGGATTGACCTGCCAATGCCCATGTTCAGTGGGGAAGTAATTACAGAAGCCAGACCTTCTGCACCCCATAATGATCCTGGGTCCATACCCCCAGAGAAATCATAAATAGGGAAGCTACCAAGGGAGGGGACTGGATATGGAGTTCTGGGAGTGGGAATTGTGTGGAGTTGTACCCCTCTTATCCTATGGTCTTGTCGTATTTCCATTTTATAAATAAAAATTAATAATAATCGTTCACACACACACAAACAAAAGAAATCAACTGTGCAAAAATTTTGGCTTCAGGGAGTCCTGTTAAGATAAACTTGTTCGAGTTTTCAATCACATAAAAATGAATCATGAGCATCTCATTTGAGTCATCACTCAAGCTTAATGAGCTTAACGAGTGGTTTTTTTTTTAGACAAAGAGCCAAGTAGCCAGTAGGTGAGATGATTCCTCTGGTGACTAGATGGAGTGGACTCTGTAATTACTCTCTGGGTCTAAATGAAGCCAGGCCTCCCCTGTCGCAAAGCAGCGTTGGCTGGTCACCAAGCACATTGCATCCCTAGCACTCACACATCTCATCACTGGGCATTCTGCCCTCCCAGGCTGTCCTTCACTTCCCCTAAGCCTCCTCCACCCTAAAATCCTCCCCCTCTGATAACAAGTTTGATCTCTTTATGAGTATGTATGTGGGGGGAGGGTTCATTTATTTTAGAATCCACATAGAAGTGACCCTCCAGTATTTGTCTTTCTGATTTCTTTCAATAGCAGAATACCTCCCAGGTCCACTTATAGGGTCACAATAGTCCAATTCCCTTTTTTTAAGTGTTTTTTAATATTTTTTATATTTATTTATTTTCCCTTTTCTTGCCCTTGTTTTTCATTATTGTAGTAGTTATTGTCATTGTTAGATAGGACAGAGATAAATGGAGAGAGGAGGGGAAGACAGAGATGAGGAGAGAAAGATACCTGCAGACCTGCTTCACCACCTGTGAAGCGACTCCCCTGCAGGTGGGGAGCCGGGGCCTTGAACTAGGATCCTTACACCAGTCCTTGCGCTTTGTCCCTGCGCTTAACCCGATGCACTACCGCCTGACTCTTTTTATTTTTTTTAGTGTCTGAACACAACTCCATGGTGCTAGCCAGGAAGTACACATCACCTTTTAACAGTATACCCATCCATCAATAGGCATGTGGGTTGTTTCTCTGACTTAGCTTTTGTTAGCAATGCTGTTATGAGCATGGGGGCCCAGATACCCTTTACGATCACTCATTTTTTATTTCCTTTGGCTGTTCTTCACAAAGTGGAATGACTGGGCCACACAGTTGCTTCATTCTTTAATTTTCGAGGCTCCTCCCTGTTTCTCCCATAATAGCCACTCTAATTTACCGCCCCCGCCCAACAGTGTACATGCTGCGTTTCACCCACAATCTCACCAACACTTATCATTTGTCCTTTTGATGACAGTCATTCTACCATGTGTGACGTGCTATCTCATTGTGACTTGAATTTGCATTTCACTAATGACTAGTGATGCTATGTTGGCCTCTTGAATAACTTCTTTGGAAGAATGACTATTTGGGTCTTTTACCCATTTTTAAATTGTAATTTTTCTTTCTGATTTTATTTGTTTTCTGTTGAGTTTTATATGTTCTTTATATAATTTGAATAGTAAGCTTCTATCACATACACACTTTAACAAAATTGAAATTCAAACAACTTATTCAAAAAATCATGTGGAACTATTAAAAAAAACATGAATAGCCCTCCTAAGGAAAAAGAAGAAAAATAGATGCATCACAATTCCTGACTTCAGTGTATATTACAAAACAATAGTAGTTAAAACAGTGTGATATTGGAACAAAAATTAACATATGGACAAATGAAATAGGAGAGAGGGCCCAGAACTAACCCAATACATGTATAAGGTACATTATATACAATAAAGGAGCCAAACTGCCCAATGGAGAAAAGAAAGTCTCTTTAATAAGTGGTGTTAGGTGAATTGGACTACCACTTGTAGAAAAATGAAATGAGACTACTACCTAACACCGTGCCCCAAATTAATTCAAAATGGATCAAAGATGTAGATATTAGATCTGAAACAATAAAATACATAGAAGACTACATTGGTGATAAAACATTTTAGGATTATTATTATTTTCTTTTTTGCCTTCAGGGTTATAGCTGGGGCATTATGAACATTGTGAATCCACTGCTCCTGGAGGCCATTTTTTCCATTTTTGTTGTCCTTGTTGCCCTTGTTGTTATTGCTATTGTTGGACAGGACAGAAAGAAATCGAGACAGGTGGGAAGGGGGGGGGAGATAGACACCTGCAGACCTGCTTCACCACTTGTGAAGTGACCCCCCCTGCAGGTGGGGAGCCGGGGGCTCAAACCCAGATCCTTACACCAGTCCTTGCGCTTTGAACCATGTGTGCTTAACCTGCTGCACTACCTTCCGGCCCCACATTTCAGGATTTTAACATTAAAGATGTATTTGGAGACTCCACCCCATGGGCAATAGAAATAAAACCTAAAACAAGGGCAACAAAAGGGGGGAAAATGGCCTCCAGGAGTGGTGGATTCATGGTGCAGGCACTGAGCCCAGCAATAACCCTGGAGGAAAAAAAAAAAAAGAAAGAAAGAAACAAAACCTAAAGTGAACAAATGGGACCATGTCAAATTGAAAAGCTTCTTTATACCCATCAAAAGAAAATTCCATAAGGATAAGCCAGAAACCCAGAAAATGGGAAAAGATATTTTCACAAGAGATTGATAACAAACATCTATAGAGAACTCGCACAGCTCAACAAAAAGAAAAAGAACAGCCTAATAAAAAAAAAATAGGCAGAAGATATGAATACACAGTTCTCTAAAGAAATATACATAGCCCACACACATGTGCAGAAATGCTCCAATTCACTCATAATTAGAGAAATTCAAATTAAAACTACATTGATTCCACCTTACACCTGTGAGAATGAGCTCCACCAATAAAACAAGAGAAGATAAGTGTTGGAGAGGATGTGGAGAAAGAGGAAATCTACTAGACTGCTGATGTGAGCGCAAAATGGTGAAGCCATTAGCCATTAGAACAGTATGGAGAATCCTTAAACAAATACAAATGGAAATGGCATACGATCCAGCAATTCCACTACTAGGCATACACCCAAAGGATATAATAACACTGATCCAAAGGGGTATATGCACCTCCATGTTCCTAGTGGCTTTATGCACAAAAGCAAAAACTTGGAAACAACCAAAATGTCCTTTGGCAGATGACTAGATAAAAGAAAAATTATGGGATATATACCTAATGGAGTTTTACTCAGCAATGAAAAAAATGATTATATATATATATCTATATTTAATATTTATTCCCTTTTGTTGCCCTTGTTGTTTTATTGTTGTAGTTATTCTTGTTGTTGTCGTTGTTGGATAGGACAGAGAGAAATGGAGAGAGGAGGGGAAGACAGAGGGGGAGAGAAAGACAGACACCTGCAGACCTGCTTCACCACTTGTGAAGCGACCCCCCTGCAAGTGGGGAGCTGGGGGCTCAAATCAGGATCCTTATGCTGGTCCTTGAGCTTTATGCCACATGCACTTAACCCGCTGCGCTACAGCCCGACTTCCCCCCCAAAAAACGATATTTTGTCCCTTAGGATAAAGTGGATTAAAATGGAGAAGATTATTCTTAGTGAAGCAAGTAAGGAGGTAAAGGACAACTACAAATGGTTTCACTCATATGTGGAATATAGAGAAGTGGACATAGAATATGGAAAAACAGGGGAGTCCAGTGGTAAAAATTTAACTCACTGAAACTTTCCCCCTATCTACCTCCCATTCAAAAAGTCTCCATAAGGCTGGATTGTGGTGCACCAAGTTGAGGGCACATTTCACTATGTACTAGGACCTTGTTTCAAGCCCCTAATTCCCACCTGCAGGGCGGGCGAAGCTTCACAAGTGGTGAAGCAGTGCTGCAGGTGTATCTCTCTTTCTCTCTCCCTCCCTCTCTCTCTGCTCCTCTCTCAGTTTCTCTCTGTCCTATCAAATTGAAAAATAATGAATTAATCCCCACGTAGCAAGTATGTTATCTAACAGGCTCTTTCGTGCAGGCCTTTCCAAGTCTGTCAAATCTAGTATGTATGCCCTCAGAATCACAAAAAGACTGAAAGGGACACACAGAGGAAAGGAAGATGTTTGCAACCTTGAAAATCCAGTTTAAGTTGTTGTCACACTACAAACTGCGGGAGGCTTCATACAAAAATGTCACACAGAAAGGAGTTGGCACTGGAGAAAGTTAGGAGAGTGGCTCGAATAGCGTTGGTTTTCTTTACAAAGGGCCACGGTGTTCCGTCATTTATGATCAAAGTTTTCTTTCTGTAACCAGATGACAGATAAAAAGGGGGAGGGGGCTTGAGTTACTCTGAACTCCCTTTGGCCTCTGATCCTGGTTTTCTATGACTAAACTATTTGAACAAAGGGGGGTCCTAGACCCCAGGATACAGGCATCTGTGGATGATGACTGGGCTGTCAATGTGTCCCTGTACCCCATTAAGAAGAGGAAAGGACTGGGTTGCAGGCCAACGTGTGATCTGAAGTGGTCAGAGAGGACAACCCCCACCCCCAGTTCTGTTCTGAAGAAGAGAACAGACAAGAAAAACTTGGGGGTCAGGAGTTCAGTGAAGGGGAGAATGGGGAACACCTGGCCTTGGACACTGTGACCAGGATCAATCCCCATTCTAGAAGGATCCGTGATAGTTCTGCAGCCCAGGCAGTAAGCAGGTTGTAGCAGTTAAGCAAGAAGGGGGTGGGGGAAGCAGGCTGACATCAGGCTTTTTGGGGATCAGTACACTTGGGGTGTGTCTGAGGAGAGGTGGCTATCCCCTTACACCCCCAGGTGGGTCCCTGGTCCACAAGCCCTCCCTAAGGAGCTGGTTCATCATTCCCCCCCCAGACCAGGCAGCACCCCCAGAGTTCTGCCTTGATGGGCCTGGGGAGCTAATGGTCAGGGAAGGGAGGCTCTCCCTAAGGGACAGGCTTTTACAAGCACAGTCCACTCCCCCAAACCCGAGGATCCCCTGGGGGCATAACCACCGCCCCCCCCAGATTGCCACCTGCCTTTGGCATCACAACTCAGAGGTCAAGGTTGGGTTCCCGCAGGTGTATTCACTACACAATCGTTTGCAAACTCTAGGTCAGCGGGAGGCATCCGGGCCTCCCAAACCAAAACGCAGCTGCTGTGGCTCCTGGGGAAGCCACACCAGTAAGAAAGTCAGTCTTGGGGGACCCTCACCCCTCACCCCACAGCAAGAGTGAGAACAGGAAGCTGTGTGGGGAATGAAAGGTTTTGGCCAGGAAACGGGGGCCTCTGGAGGGCTTGGAGAAGTTAAGGGGTACTGTGCTCCATTTGTGAGTTCTCAGGGGCCCTTCCCCACACTCAGCCAGCACCCCCCCCCCAAGAACTCACCTTCCTAGGGGGGCAGGCAGCTGATTTTTGGTTGCCCCAGCTTGGGCGCTCTGGCCCAGTGGAGTGGACAGAAGAGGATAAGCATGGCAGTCTCCATTTCTGGCCCATCAAGCCTTTCCTTATTTCTGTCCTGGGGTGGGGGTGGGGGAGTCAAGGAGAAGGGGTGTCCCTAGCTGCCCCAGAGTCTGCTGGGAAAAGAGCTCCCTGCAGTTCTGCTTTGCCCCACCCTCCAGGAGCCTAGAGGCCCCAGGGAGATTGGGTGCTGGCTCCCAGAGGTCTCCCAGCCTACCCCAGAGCCACGCCCCCCTTATAGCAGTGGCCCTTCCATAGGAAGGCCCAAGGCCATGGTCTCCCACACTACTGTATTGGAGACAGGTGTATACCAGGCACAGGACACTGGCGCTTCTTCCAAATGAGGGGGGCGATGCATGGGCTCAGAGAAGAGAGACCTGTAAGGAGAGTGCAGGCAGCCAGTCACACTCCTTCCTGGGACAGAAGCACCATCTCCTTGGCCTATGCTCCTGTTCCTAGGGGCACTGGGCTGGTAACATAGACCAGACCCCTGGGGACTGAGAATTTACCCTGGAGACAGGTGCTTCAAGGGGCGGTAGGAGTTCTGCCCAGCTGTCCTGCAGGTGCCCCCCAGCCGCTGATCCCTGTGTCCCACAGGGGCCAGATTCCCCCAGCTCCTAGGAGGCCAGGTGCCCACCCAGCCCCTGGGACGGCTTGGAGGGTGGCCTAAGAGTGTGGAGGAGGTAGGGAGAGGATATGATTGGGCAGGAGGGGTGCAGGGCAAGGGGGCCAGGCTACCCTGGTGTCTGGAGGTCAGAGTAGGGCCTGAAGGAAGGTCAAGGGCAAAAGAAGAGTTCAAAGCAGAGAGGGGGGCCCCGAGGAAGTGGTGGAGGGAGGACTGGGAGCGGAGGCTGGGCACCCCAGGGGTCCTACGCAGGGGGCAGGCTCTGAGGCTCCCACAGGCAGGAGGGGACCTGGGGAGGGTCTGGAGCATGTCTGGGTGGGTTGGGCCAGGAGGAGAGGAGTCAGCCCAGAGGTCCCCAGTGGGGACCAGGACAAAGTAGGGGTGGATGGCAGGCAAGGGAGAAGAGGCCAAAGAAGGGGGTGGGGAAGGAGGAAGGGTTGGGGAAGGTGAAGAGGGTGGAAGGCAGGGGCCACGGGGGTGATAGCAGGCCTGTCGGTTCCTCATAACTGCCAGCAAATGCCGCTAGCGCCGGCCTGGGGTTCCAGAACTTGTATTTTCCCTGACTCCCTTCCTTTAGAACATGTCCTTATGACCTCAAGAGCAGGGTTCCAGAGCCAGAGAGAGAGAAGCAGAATCCTGAAGGCAGCTCTCATTGTAGAGACAAGGAGACTGAGGCCAGAAAGAGAAAGTTGGAAGAGGTAGTGCTGGAACTGGAAGCCGGGACACTGAGACAGGTGGACTTTGTTCCAAGGCAACACCCCTCTACAGCATGAGTCAGTCCTGTCAGACTCACATGATGTGAGCAAGCCAGACTGCCCTCATATCCTTGTACCTCCATGCCCAGGTACCCTGCTTGGTCCAACCTTGAACTTGAACCTGGCAATATCTGTGTTAGCTCCCTAGAGTGAAGAGAGACTGCACATTTGTCTCATGACCCTGTCATATGAGAAGGCTGGAGAAATTGAGGCAGCACTGATGATGTTATCAAGAGAGTTCCATGCTAAAGGAGCCAGGCTGGGGACCCCGGTCCAAGAGATTGACCAGTGGGGACAGGCAAGAAAGATGTCACCTCTGCAGTAATATTCTTCCAGCTGAGTCCCACAAAGGACTCAAAGACTTCCAAGACAATGGTGGGAATCCCCTAAGACTGGACACCCAAGTGGAGCTAACCTGACATAGCCAGAGGCGGATTTGGGCTAGAAAGACCATGCAGTGCTGGTACACAGACTTGTACACCTGAGGTCCTAGGTTCAATCCCCAGCCTCACTATGTTCCAGAGCTGAGCAATGCTTCTCTCTCTCTTTCCCCCTCCCTCCCTCCCTCTCTCTTTCTCTCTCCCTCTCTCCTCTCATTCTCACTGAAATAAAATAAAATAAAATAAAATAAAATAAAATAAAATAAAATAAAAACAATACTTTAAAAAAAAAAAAAGGCTAGGATACAGGGGCCAGGTGGTGGTACACCTAGTTGAGAACACGTTTCCATATGCAAAGTCTTGGTCCCCACCTACAGGGAGGAAGCTTCATGAGTGGTGAAGCAGGGCTGCAGTTAGTTGTCTATCTCTCTGTGTCCTATTAAATAAATAAAATAAAATTGAGGGAGGTAATGACCACCAGGAGTGGTGGATTCATAGTGCAGGCACCAAACTCCATCAATAATCCTGGTGGCAATATAATAAATAAATAAATAAACAAACAAATAAACAAGGAAGATGCATTAATATCTCTCCCACATGTGACTGAATGACCTTTCCTAGACTTTTTACAAGTTAACAACCAACTCTGAAGGGTGGGGGTAGATAGCATAATGGTTATGCAAAGAGACTCTCATGTGTGAGGCTCCAAAGTCCCAGATTCAATCCCCTGCACTACCATAAGCCAGAGCTGAGCAGGGCTCTGATAAAATAAATAAATAAATAAATAAATAAATAAATAAATAAATAAATAATAAAAAACCTGGGGAGTCGGGCTGTAGCGCAGCGGGTTAAGCGCAGGTGGCGCAAAGCACAAGGACCGGCATAAGGATCCCGGTTCGAACCCCGGTTCCCCACCTGCAGGGGAGTCGCTTCACAGGTGGTGAAGCAGGTCTGCAGGTGTCTATCTTTCTCTCCTCCTCTCTGTCTTCCCCTCCTCTCTCCATTTCTCTCTGTCCTATCCAACGACGACGACAACAACAATAATAACTACAACAATAAAACAACAAGGGCAACAAAAGGGAATAAATAAATAAAATAAATATTTTTTTAAAAAAAACCTCTGGAGTCCTAGAGTCCTAGTGGAGCTTGTGAGTCCAGCAGTGTTTCATGCCACTAAGGCCGTTATACCAATGGGCTGTACCAATGAAGACATTGAGACCCACCACCCTTGCCGCACACCTGGGAGCCAGGAGTCAGGACACAGCCACCTGGGCTGTGTGCAGGAGCCACATGCCACCTCCTGACTGTGAAGGAGCAAGGGCTCAGCAGCCTGAGACTTCATCAGCCTTTAGGACATACACAATAGCAACCATCCATAATGTCCAAACACCAGTTTCCAGAAGTTGGACTACAGGGACAGATTAAAGGAAATCAATGGCCCTGCTTGCTTGTCTGCATTTGGAAGTGACACTGAGGCAGAAGATGCCATCCAGCTGTCACTATGTAGTAGAATCCCCAGGTGTCTGCTGTGACCTCCTCTAGTTCACTCGGCGTTGGATAAAATCCCTGCACCAGGCCTCCCCATGTTGGGTCACCTCTCAGAGAATCTGAGGGCTGTTCCCTTGAGTCTTCGACAACCTCGCCTGAAGCCCCTCCACACTATTCTAAACCCCCACCCCCATCACATCTTTCTCCTCCCCTCCCACATCTCCAGCCCCTCTCTCCCAGAGTCACCCTCCACCCGCGCTCTGTCCCCCCAGTCAGCATTTCTTCAAGGCCTGGAGTCACCTGGCCAGTGGCTCCTGTCCCCGCTTATCCTCCTCATAATGACTCCTGGCAGACACCTTGAGCTGCTGTTGGGTCACTGAGGAGGGGGCTATGCCTACTTCTTCCACCCCCTACTGTGAGGGAGCAAATGTGAGGGAGAATGTGGGGGTCAGGACTCTAGGTGGGGGGACCCTGAGGCTCCCCCTGCCAGGCAGGAAAGTAGAGCAGCATACTGAGCTCTCCAGGGAGCCTGTAACTCAGGGGCACCCCTCTGAGCGCTGCACCCCTAAGGGTGATGGGAAACCCTCCATCTGGCCTGCACTGAGGGAGCACACTGGGAGGGAAGCTGGGCACAGCATGTTTCCCTGAGCCCAGAGAGGAATGTGGAGGTTCAGACCTTGTGGGCTAGGGTATCACTTAGCATGGGTCCAAGAAGTACCCTCCCTCTATCCCTCCTTCCCTCTCAACTTCTGTTTCTAATGAAAGGGGAAAAAATGGCTACCGGGAGAAAAAGATTCATGGTACAGGCACCGAGCCCCAGCAATAACCCTGGTGGCAATGAATAAAATAAGATTTTAAAAGGATGATAGCTCTTTCCACTCCCTTCCTGTGCCTTGTACTGAATGTGGCAGGAATGAGAGGTCAGCCCATCTTTTACTGAGCCAAACAGTAGAGATCTGTGATGTTGTAGAAAGAATACCTCTCTCTCACACACTTTTAAACCTTGTTAAATACATTTCTTTTTCATAAAAGGTCATTTATATAACTGTCTTCATGTTTCTGTTATAATGTAGTAAAAACTGATAGATATCATCTACATAAAAAAAAGAAAGAAAGCTTGAGGGGTCCTTGTTTGTTTTGTTCTCACCAGGGTTTCACTATCAGGCTGATTATTTCAGATCGAGACCGAGACAGAGAGAGGAGAGATATCTCAGTACAGAAGCTGAGTCATGCAAATGGCAAAGCAGACATACTGTCCCGGCGAGCTATTTTGCAGCCCCTTTAATTGCTTTTAAGTGCTATGAGTCCTGAGGTCACATCATACCAGAGCTTCTGACCTGGACATGAGGTGGCAGACAGCAAGGTGAGCAGAGATTTATTTTGATGGTCGCCTGCTGGCCAGCTGCCAGAGCACTACTATTCCACACAACCTGCATTTTTTTTTCTTCCTCCTTCCATTTCTTCTGCTTTTCTTACCCCTTCTTCCTGGCTGTCCTCTCATGAGTCTGCTTCCCCCTCCCCTCACCCCACTCAGCACAGAACCTACAGGGCTCACACGTTCTCCTTGTGGAAACTGACTTTTTTTCCCCTCATCTCTAAATCGAGGCTTCATGACATTTGAGACAAGCTTTTTGCTATTATTACTCACCGCATTTGAAAGAGGCAATTGTTCCTGTTTTAAACACATCTTCGCCTGTCATCAAAGAATTGAAAATGAAAACAAGACTTTCTTCCTGCAAGCTGGTAGAGATTTATTGAATGGCAAGTCCTCCAGGCTGCCAGGGGTCATGGTTGGGTGGCTTCTAGAAGGTACTTTAGCACCAGGTGGTAGGAACTTCAAAAATAGTCTCCCATTTGACCCCTAGGAAATGAAACAGCCTTCATCTCCACTTTGAACCAACTGTAAGTTGAATCCTGAGAGCTGAGAGAAGTCATCCCTCCGGCCCGTTGCCATGTACCCAAGAAAACTGGATTGGGGAGCCAAGGGGTGATGGGGAAGAGTTCATGGACTTCAGGTAGAGACCACAGTCAAAGTCATAGTAAAAAAAAAAAAAAACATCAGGCAAGAGGCCAAGATTTATAGAGAGGGGGACGCCGGCAGCAGGATGCTGAGAACCTGGTAGCCACTGGAAGTGTCCCCCAAATTGGAACACTCTCCTTTTGCCCCGAAGTCTTTAATAAGAGATATTTCAGGGGCCCAAAAGATAGTTCACCCCATAGGGCACCTGACTCCTTGGGCATGTGTGTCCAGGTTTCAAGCCCCAGCACCATGTAGCAGTGCCATAGCCCCGGAGGGTCTTTAGTGCTGTGGTCTTTGTCTCTCTCCTTCTTTCTCTTCTTTCTTTTCACTCGCTTCCTGCGCCTTGTACTGAATGTGGCAGGAATGAGAGGCCAGCCCATCTTTTATTGAGCCAAACAGGAGAGAACTGTGAAGTTGTAGAACACCTCTCTCTCACTCACTTTTAAACCTTGTTAAATACATTTCCTTTTCATAAAAGGTTTACGCTGAAGCTTCTGGTGCCCAACAGCATTTTATGTTTTCATCCTGCTCTCTCTCTCTCTCTCTCTCTCTCTCTCTTTCTTTCTAAAAAATCAGCCAAGATGAGTGAAAGCACTCATGTTTGAGACCCCAGTAATGCCAAAATAAAATGACGTATTTTCTTCTGGGAAAACCATGTGCTGGAGTTGTGCTCTTGCTTCTCTCTCTCTCTCTCTCTCTCTCTCTCTCTCTCTCAGTTGTCAGGTAGATATGTCTGCAGAAGAGCACAAAATCTGCATATGTGAGATCCCAGGATTTATTCCCAGGGCCACCAAATGCCAGAGCAGAGAAGTGCTCTGATCTCTCTCTTTCACTCTCTCTATCCCTTCCACCCCCCCAAGTTATAAAAATAAATAAAAATGCATGAAAATTTTTCAGAAGACTTGAGGGGAAAAGTACTTTTGTCCCCAAGTCTTCAGTGACATGTGATTAAAAGGCATTGCAGAGGGCTGGTGAGATAGCTCAGCTGGTAGGGCACCTACCTTGCCATGTGCACAGCCCAGGTTCAAGCTTGAGCAAAGTCTAGCCTGGTCCTAGCCATGAGAGTTGGATAGCAGCTGGGCCCTCGCCACTCTGAGCACTAATGAGCTGGGATCCTCTAGACCTGGAGGGACTGAGGGAAGATGAAGGCCTGCTGAACTGGGCTGGACTGTCCTGTTCTATGGCCATGAATGTCCAGAGCTCTCCAGTGCTTCCTGAGGCTCCTGAGGCTATTTGACTCACTATATAGCTCCAGTCCTGTCCACCAAGCCCTCCAGCCCACAAACCATCATGGCTACTAAGGGTTTACCTCAAGTCTGGGGCTTGAAAGGAGGCAGTGATGATCCCCACTACAGAAACACAAACTTGGACTTGTCAGTAAAAGCCCAGCAGCCTGCAGTCTCTCTGTCCCTAGGAGACCACCTCAGGCCTCCCCCTGCCAGAGACCCTCACCCCCTGTTTTCTGGTTTTTCTCTATCTCCTTCTTTCTCTCTCTCCTCCCACAGAGTGAAGTCTTCCTCACCTTGGCCCAGGTTCACGCTGAAGCTTCTGGTGCCCATCAGCATTTTATGTTTTCATCCTGCTTCAGCTGGGCCTTGATGAATTAGGGGGATGCCTGGCCCAGACTTTGGGTGTGATGGTTCAGGGACAATGTGCACCCCAAAGAAGCTAAGTCTGAGGTGACCTGAAGTGAGGAAGGAGAGGGGCTGGCTGAGGTGACCAGAAACAGACAGGAAGGTTCTGTGAGTCCACAAACATTCCTGGGAGGAGGGCAGGATGACAAAGGCCCCAAACAGATTCACAAGAATCCCCTAAACCTGTGGCTAAGTGTATTACAAAGCAAGTGGGGATTAGCTTACCCTAAATGCAGGATTTTCCAGATACACCCAAGTATTTCTGGTGGTGGTAGGGAGGCAGTGCAACCACTATATTGAGAATGTTTTTTTAACTAATTGGGGGGGGGGGGGCTAGTGGCTTTGAGTTGTTGACACATAGGTACAATTTCTTGTCTCCCTGTGAAGAGTGTTTACAACACACTTTCACACCCAACTTGGGTCTGATTCCTGCACTGAAATAACAGAATCGAAATTTTTTTAGAGTCGGAGCTTGAACAGCTGAGGAAATGGATCAGGGACAGAACACAGGACTTGTAAGCATGAAGTCCCAAGTTCAAAATCGGGCACCACATGTGCCAGAGTGATACTCTGGTTCTCTCTCTTTCTCCCCTCTCCTGTTAATAATAAAGTCTTCAAGAATTGGACTTTGGAATTCCATCCTTTACACTATTGATTATATTTGTAAAAAGCAAACATAATTCTTCCCACAAGGAGAGCTCTGTCTCTCTCCACAATTTTGACTGTATTTGTATGGATACATGTTTATGGTTTCCTTAAGTCTCCCAACTGGAAAATTCCTTGTAAGAGTAATTCCACATAGAAATAGCTAGACTTAGGGAGTCGGGCGGTAGCTCAGCAGGTTAAGCACATTTGATGCAAAGTGCAAGGACCGGCGGAAGGATTCCGATTCAAGCCCCCAGCTCCCCCCACCTGCAGTGAAGTCACTTCACAGGTAGCGAAGCAGGTCTGCAGGTGTCTATCTTTCTCTCCCCTTTTCTGTCTTCCCCTCCTCTCTCCATTTCTCTCTGTCCTATCCAGCAACAACAACAATAATAACTACAACAATAAAACAACAAGGGCAATGAAAGGGGATAAATAAATAAATAAATAAATAAATATAAAAACTTTAAAAAAAAGAAATAGCTAGACTGTTAGCATTTCTTAATTTTTGTTTGTTTTCTTATGGCACATGTGTCCCTCAACATGTGACTCCTGAGCTGCCTTTTTCATTCATTTTTTTTAACTTTAGGTAAAGAGAAAGGGAAAAAGAGAGATATTGGAGAGTCACCAGAGCACTGGAGTTTCCCCCATTCTCCTGCCATCCCTGTGCAGTGCTGGTGCTTAATCTTGAGTCAGGGGCATGGCTAGACATGTGCCCGATCAGGTGAGTTAACTTCTGACCTCTCTTGCTTTTTTATAATAAGGTTCTTTACATTTATTTTATTTTATTTTATTTTTTTTTTTTATTTTTTTTTCCTCCTCCAGGGTTATTGCTGGGCTCGGTGCCTGCACCATGAATCCACCGCTCCTGGAGGCCATTTTTTTCCCTCCTTTTGTTGCCCTTGTTGTAGCTTCGTTGTGGTTATTATTATTGCCCTTGTTGACGCAATTCGTTGTTAGATAGGACAGAGAGAAATGGAGAGAGGAGGGGAAGACAGAGAAGGGGAGAGAAAGATAGACACCTGCAGACCTGCTTCACCGCCTGTGAAGCGACTCCCCTGCAGGTGGGGAGCCGGGGGCTCGAACCGGGATCCTTACGCCAGTCCCTGCGCTTTGCGCCACATGCGCTTAACCCACTGCGCCACCGCCCGACCCCCGGTTCTTTACATTTAAAGAGAGAAGCAGGGGACCAGGCAGTGGTGCACCTGGTTAAACACACACATTTAGACAACACAACACAATTATGTGAAAATAAATACATAAATCTTTTTAACAAAGTTAGAAGATGAAAGCAGAAGAGAAAATGAGAGGATATGATGCAAGAAGGCCCCCTCCCACCCTGGTGCTGACCTTGGAGATGAAGGAAGGAGCCAGGAGCCCAGGGCTGTGGCCTGGAGACACAGGTCCTCTCAACATTTGGATTTGAGACTCAAGTGGCCTGTGTTGGACTTGCAACTACAGTAGAGTAAGCTGACAAATTTGGGGCCTGGGGGGGATAGCACAGTGGTTTTTGCAACAGATTTTCATGCCTGAGGCTTTGAAGTCCCAGGTTCTATCCCCAGCACCACCATAATCCAGAGCTGATCAGTATTCTGGTTAAAAAAATTAAAAAAAAAGGTTTTTCAAGCTACTGAGTCTTCTGTTACAGCAAACACAGGAAATGAACACAGATGCCCAAACATGATCAGAAGGCAAAGATCTGGTAAAGTCCATACATCCTTGGTCCTTGAGATTAGAATGAGATCATCAGATGCCAAGACCACCCAAGGTGCTGCAGAGACTGGAAGCACCCATGATGTTTATCTTCCCCAGCAAGAGTCTCTCACCCAGATACAGATCTGCCTGATGCAGACCTTGTCAGGGGCCTTAAACATAATCAGAAGAGGACTGGTCATCCCCAGGCCTCCTGGAATCACCTACCCTTGGGGAGTTCCCAGGTGGGACTTCGCTCTGGAAGGCTCAGATTACTGTGGGATAGGCCTCTAGGAAACAACACAGAGCTCATGTTAGCCCAGTTCCTTCTGGGAACCATAGCTCCCAAGGCTGCTGATCATCAGGACCTTGTCTCTCCAGTAGGGCGCTCAGAGAGATAGTTCTCTAGGTTGAACAGAGACCCTGAGTTTACTCCCCAGCACCACACCAGAGCACCAGGGACAGCACAGTACAAGTTGCATGGATAATGCATCATTACTTTTGTCTGTCACTCTCCTCTCTAATACATAGAATAAAAATTGGTCCAGGGCCTTGAAAAAATCACGTTAAGTGAAATAAGTCCAAAACAGAAGGATGAGTATGGGATGATCTCACTCTCAGGCAGAAGTTGAAAAACAAGATCAGAAAACACAAGTAGAACCTGAACTGGAATTAGTGTATTGCACCAAAGTAAAAGATTCTGGGGTGGGTGGGTGGGTGGGGAGAATACAGATCCAAGGATGACAGAGGACCTAGTGGGGATTGTATTGTTATATGGAAAACTAGGAAGTGTTATGCATGTACAAACTATTGTATTTACTGTCGAATGTAAAACATTAATTCCCCAATAAAGAAATTAAAAAATAAAAAATAAATTGGTCCAGGGAACAAACAGATAACTGTATCATGCATGCACAAGGCCCTGGGGTCCCTCCCAACCAACACATCAAAAAAAAAAAAAAAAACACCCAGAAAGTCCAATTATAATCAAAAGACACAAGAGCACATTCTGTAATCACAATCGTCACAGCCTCCAGAACCATCTCCACAGTAGCTGCCCCAGCACCAGGTAGGGCTGAGCACATCTTCAGTCTGTCTCCTCCCAACCCCATCCCCTGTTAAGAGTGTCTCAGGCCCTGCCAATGTCCCATCTACAATTGTGTTTTGTAGCCTTTCCACCATGACAGTCACTTATGTGCCTTCTCTTGATGTAACTACAGTTAAGGAGAAATGTCTTCTTTTGAATATTCCCTCCCACTTACTATGTGGCAATACTTTCCTCTGTCACCAAGAGCTGATATTCCACCTCATTCATTCTTCCTGCATATCATCTCCATAAGCTTTGATGGAGCAAAGGAAAGGATAATTCACTCTCTTTTGTCATTTCTCTAGGAGGCGATCCTGCCTTCCTAGTTATATCACATTTCCCCGGTGCAACAGGTCCGTGCCCTCACTAAGAGCATGTGTGACCACAGGTCAAATGCTGGTTGGAAAGAAAATGGCTTAAACAGTCCTGGTTCTCTGTCCATAATTGTGAAATTCCCACAAGCCAAACACACACACACACACACACACACACACACACACACACTTTCTCACTATGCTTTGTCTTGAGCCTGTCTAAATTTGGGAGCACATCTTTGGTATCACTACTTGGGGACCAGTGAAACATTAGCTCAATGGAAATTAGAACTATATAGCAAACCCCCTCCCAAACTATTCAGGCACAGAGAATGCTTATGTCTCCCCTCGGCAGACCAGATGATCATTAAGGTATCCCCCCACCAGCCTCCCCACTGCAGAGACAGAGGGAGGGAGAAAGAGAGTGGAAAATGTAGTTAGAGAAGATTATGGTAGTGTTTTTAAGCCAGGGGCTAATTCTCAGAAGGGAGTCTCAATGCCCAGGTCATTAATAAGATTTGTCCTAGCCTTCATCTGAAAATTGGGTTTATCCACATTGTCTTTGGTGTGTGTGTGTGTATGTGTGTGTGTGTGTGAATCTTTACACATGCTTGGCTGCACCACTCCTGAGTCACACTTTTATTCACCCAGATAGAGAGACAGAGAGAGAGGGAGAGATTTCACAGCATCAGAGTTTCCCGTATTTGGTCCCAGGGCTCACAGCTGAGGTACATGTCCCATCCAGTGAGTTCTCTGCCTCCTCCCGTCTGATTTTCTTAAGTATCAGACTTGAGGGGGGGTGTCTATCCATTCAGCATCTCTTGGTGCTTTCTCCATACTGCCTCTATAGAACCATTTGAAAGACATATAGCTATGTATCTGCAGACAAAAGGTCACCATCACCCCCTAAATAACCTGATCTTTACCTAGTGAAAGAAAGGCTTTATCTTTCTCTTTTGATATAGCAAGAGAGGTGCAGAGAGGAGAAGGACCACAGCACCAAATGCAATGGGGGTCAGGCTTAAACCTGGGTCTTGTACATGGCAAAGCAGCGCACTGTCCAAGTATGCTACTTCACTGGCCCAAGAAGGGTTTTCTCTTATATCAACACAGTACCATCATCACACCCAAGAAACTGGTCATGAACACAATAGTATCTGACAGGAAAGTTTTATCCTAATTTCCCCAATTATCTCCAAAATTTTCTTTATATTCTTTAAAAAAAAAAAAAGGTGTTACCTTGCATATAATCAAGGTTCAACACTGTATCTGACTAATATCTCCAAACTCTCCCCCAACTTCTGTTGTTTTATTTTTTTCATGACATTCACATTGCTGAAGTCTCTTGGTTTGCCCCCAGCCTTGGTCTGCCTAATTGCTTACTCATGGTGGAATTCAGATTATCTACTTTGGGAAATGCAAGGGATGTGTTCTTCCTTATAGACACTCTGTTCAAGAGGCGCACCATGCTAGCTTGTCCCATTAGTCAGGAATCTAACGCTGACTACTTCAATAAGCTGGTGCCTGGCAGATGTCTCCACTGCCATCAACTCGTAATCCACAGAGTGGCTCTTTGGAAATGCTCAGGCATTCTGTTCCCCAAGTAATCTCCCTCAATAATGGCTGCAGCCTCCCCTGGCGACAGTGACTGACTCACTTGTTACAGGGTCTTTGCAGAAGTGTGATTATCCCATGCTGTCATTCTTCCCCTACAGGCTGTCTTTCTTCTGCAAAGCCAAGCTGAAAGCAGATTTTGAACTCTCAGAAGTGAGACCTAGCAGAGCAGGAGCTCATCCACTGGAAGTCTGATGACCAGCAGCTTATACCACATGAGCCTTGATTCCTTCTTGACCCCTCCCCTCCACCCATCCCAGCTACCCAGTGCTTTGTTGTGGCAGCTCTGTCTGTGTCAAGTGCTTTTTGTAAGTCAGATCATGTTTTTACTCCCAGCTGCCACCCAGGAGGGAGGTGCTTTTAGTCTTTCCATGCAGATGATGGAGCTGAAGCACTTGTGTTACTCAAGCAATGTGCCCAAGGTCAATGCCAGAGCTGGGGGTTGGGTCCAGACACGTGGGACTGAAAGGCTGTGTGCTTGCTGGGAAGCACCAAGTCATCATGTTCCCTGCCTGAGTATAAACAGAAGAATCAGAGCTGCAGAGCTAAGGCACTGGGCAGGGGGGCTGTCTTGCCATGCTTAAGACCTGGGCCCAAATTCCAGAACCACATGAAAGGGAAAATGATGCTGTGGTGTCTCTTCTGCTCTTGGTCAGACTCTCCCCAGCCATGCGCCTGCTCTCTGTCTTTCTCAATCTCTCTCTCTCTCTCTCTCTCTCTCTCTCTCTCTCTCTCTCTCAAAAAGCAGCCCAGAGCAGTGAAACAGCACATACAAGGTCACAGTCACAGCAATAGTAGTCTGTGCATTTTTGTCAACTCCTAGAGGCATCTTCATCCGATACCTTAGCATTAACAAAGTGTAGCAAGAAGGCCAAGGTGAATTGTGCCAAACTGATGACTGTAAAATTCCAGGTCAAGAGCCAGACAGTGGAGCACTCTGTGGAATACACATGCTACAATAAGCAAGGATCTAGGTTCAAGCTTCCAGGCCCCACCTGCAAGGAGGAAGTTTCACAAGGAGTGAAGCAATCCTACAGCTATCTCTCTCTCTCTCTCTCTCTCTCTCCTTGTCTCTTTCTCTCTGTCCAGTGAATAATTTAATTTTCTTGAAAAAATTTTAAATATTCCAGGTCATTTTTATTTTCCTCTTTATGTATGTATTTGTACCTCCCAAGTTCTCTACAATGAGCACGGGCTATGGTTGAAGCACATTTCTAGCTGTCAGGTTCAGAAAGCCACATTCTACAGATGGATGGCTATTTTTGGAGAACCAGGATCACAGGCTAGATCCATGAGTGGTTAATGTGCTCCCACACACAGTCACTTGGACCCATGTACAATCCTTTCTACACTGAAACACCTAGGAGAAAGAATCCAGGTCAGGAAATGGTTTGGTTTCCCAGAGTCCTAATCACAGTTTGGGACTATACAAGGCTATGCTAGACAGCCAGAAGAGACCAAGGACAGAGAAGACTGGGCCTTGGACCAGTTTATAAAATAACAGCAAGACAAGTAAATACACCAGGATAAAACCATGATAAGGGCAACATAAGAAATGCCTGGCACTGGGGCTGAGTGTTGGTGTACATGTGTTACCATGCACAAGGACCTGGGTTCAAGCTCCCAACCCCTACTTGCAGGGGGGAAGCTTTAAGAGCAGTGTAGTGGTGTTGCAGGTGTCTCCCTTCCTCTCTATCTTTCCCTTTCCTCTCAATTTCCATCTGTCTCTGTCCAATAAATAAATAAATATGAAAGGAAGAAGGAAAGAAAGAAAAAGAAAGGAAGGAAGGATGAGAGAAAGATGGATTTCTGGTGGCAGTATAAGAGAGGCCACCTTCCTAAATCCAGATAGATATAAGACAGGTTCCTGAGACTTTAAGAAATTTCTAAAAGGGAGATCAGAATTGCAGAACAGAAAGACACTATTTTATAAGATTCTGGGTCTTTGTAACTTTTCCATGCTTCTTATTTTTAGTATGACATGCCTGTATCCCTGTGGGCTTCAGGAAAGGGAGAGAAATGTCTTTGGGGGAAACATGAAGAATTAGCAAGGAGACTGAATTGCAATACAAAAACCAGGTACGTTCTGAACAGCGAGAAAGGCAGCCTCTGCATCTAATAGCACCAGACTCACCACTTCCAGTCTTGAGAGGAAAAGCAAGACAGACTGAAAACCAACAACTTTTCTTACATCTGTGAAAGAATTGAGGTCACAGGGCAAACAGACACCCTGAAGTCAGGAGAAAGGGGGAAAGAGGGAGCATCACAACTCACCAGGAACAGAAGCAGTGGTGGAAGCCAGCAGCAGGAAGAGGGTGAGAACTTACCAGTGGTTGCTGGAGATAAATTCCAAACTCCTAGGGTCCCAGTCTCAAGAAACCCACATTTCCCTTGGGTTTACTGCCTAGGAACCTCCCCTGATTCAGACTGGGAGGGTAGGGATTTAAATGGCTCATGGTTCAGGCAACCCAGGAGGAAAGTAACCATTTTTAAACACCCACAGGAGAGTGTAGCCTTTTTAGAACTTTCTGTTCTCTGGTTCCAGAAGGGGGCTCTGCTTGACTCCCCTCTGTCTTATCTCCCCACTCCACCCCCAAGTGTCAGAATCATCTGCCTCCTCCACCCTCCCAAGAAATGCTTGGGAAGAAAGGAGACCTGGATCCAAGCCCATTCAGATTTAATCCTAAACAGAGCCCTTCCCCTAACACCTTTCTGGATGCTTCCAAGCAGTGAGAAGAGTCCCTGCACACTGGTTGACTTAAACAACAGCACTATGGAGTTCTTTGAGAAACCTGAAAGCAACAGAGGAGAAAACCAAAACCAGGAATAGAGGGCTGCAGAGTTGGCTCAGTGGGAGAGGACTTTCCTTGCATGTGTGAGGAGGCCCTGGGTTTGAGCCCTGGCACCCCATGAGAGTCAAAGTGGGTAAGAAATCCACAGATGGGGGAACAAGTTTAGTAGTCTGTCTTTCTCTCTGCTCCCCCCCCCCTTTCTCAAATAAGTAAACGAAGAAATAAGTATGGGGACAGGAACATATGTGTGAGATTATGTTTGATCTCCAACGCCATAAAATAAATTAATTAATAAATACCAAGAAGCTAAAGAAAACTAAAGTGTCGAATACTTAGAGCTACAACAAACACCAATTATTGTCTCATTGGGGAGATAGCATCGAAGTTTCTTTTCACAAAAGGTGTTCAATTCCAAGTCTCCAAGACCCCAATTTCAATCACTGGTACCACCATAAGCCAGAGCTTAGAGGTGCTTTGGTAAAAAAATAAATAAATCTCCAATCCACTCAGGTCAATATAAAATCCCACATAATATGCTTATTGTCCAGGCTTTACTATCAACATGTCCTATGTCCAGTTTTCATTTTTTAAAAAAGTGCCAAGGCATGCTAAAAAGCAGCAAAATATGCAGTCTGAAGAGAAAAAAATGATATCAGACCCAGACTCAGATATGACATAGATTTTTAAATGATCAGATAAGGACTTTAAAATAACCATGACTCATATGGCAAGTGCTCTAGCAGAATGAGCAGACAACATGCAAGAACAAGTGAGTAACAAAAGCAGAAAGGTGGAAACTCTAAGAAAAATCAGAAGGCATTTCTAGAAATAAAAACTTCCATACAAAGAGAAAAATACTGGGGAAAAAATTGAGAGAAACTACCTAAAGGCAAAAAGGCAATTACAAAGAAATAAAAATAAAATTTTAAAAAAGGCAATTACAAAAGATATCCCATAATGGGAACATCAAAAGGGATGGGGAAAAGGCTCAGAAGAGATATTTAAAATACTAATGGCTGAGATTTTTCCAGAATTAGTGATAAATACCAAACTATGCATACAGGAAGCTCAGAGAACATGTAGGATAAATAACAAATAATCTACACCTAGTCATAAAACTTCTCCAAGCCAAAGAACAATAGAGAATTTTAGGGGCAAAAATCAGAGAAAAAATAACCCTTACTTATCTTACTCATGCTCAGAATAAAAGTTACACTGGACTTTTTTCAGAAACCATGCAAAGGAAGACAAGGAAGTAAAATACTCAAGTCATTGAAAGAAAAATACCTACCAAGCTAGATTTCTTTATGTAGTGCAATTCTCCTTCAAAGGTGAAAAAGAAATAGAGACTTTATCAGATAAGCAAATGCTGGTGGAAATATTAATGGTGTGCTTCAGAGAGAAGAACATGACATAGGCATACATGAGCTCAGGCTTACATAAGTAAATAGATTTTGAGAAGAAACAGAGGTAAAACAAGTATTTTGTTGTTCTTCTTTAAAAGACCTAATAGACAAATATTTACCTGATGTAATGAATGACAGTGGGAATACTCTGCTAGATGGTATTTGCACTACAGTGAAGTGTTGTGGTATTATTTAATGGTGGACCTTGATTTGGTGTCGATATCTACTGCCAACTCAGGGGCAGTCACTAAAAGACTGGCATTCTAAAAGAAAATGCAATCATTGAGAATGTTCAATGAAAGCCTGAGAAGCGTCGGAAGCATGAAGTCTGTCTACAGTGATGAAAAGTTGTTCTTTCATGATCTTTTCATGTAAATTCTGCATGAAAATTAAAAATGAAATAAAACCAGAGAAGGCTGGGGAAATAGCCAGGACCATCATAAGCCAGAGCTGAGTAGTGTTCTGGTAATAAATAAATAAATCCAGAGAAGGTAAAAAAGAAAGAGCAGATCTTTTGCTTGTCTTTAAGGAGCAAAGCAGGGGCTGAGGAACAACACTGAGATAGTGTAGCAGCAAGCTTGAAGCCCCACAGGGGCAAATTCAACCCCCAGAACTACCATATACCAGAGCTCTTTCTCACTTTCAAATACTTTTTAAAAACTAAAAAGAGTAAAATAAGAGAAAATGAAAAAGGAAATAAAAGGAGATAAGAAAAAGGAAAGGAGAGGAGAGGAAGAAGAAAAAGGAAAAGAAAAAGGAAGGAGCCGTCTAGGAGGTGGTGCAGGTGTAGAGCACAGAGCTTGCAAGCATGAAGTTCTAAATTAGATCTCTGGCACTATATACACCAGTGGTGTTCTGGTTTTCTTGCTCTATTGCTAACGAGTGACTCTTTAAAAAGTTTTTTTAAAAAAGAAAGTAAAGAAAACAGTTGCAAACAACAGACATTAATCCAACTACTTCAACAATTATTTTAAATGTGGCCTCAATAAACAAGTTAAAGAGATGCTGTCAGAGTAGATGCAAAAAAAAAGGGGGGTCCAGCTATATATTATGTGTAGGAAAACACTTGAAATATGAAGGTGCATGCAGACTAGAATGAACGGACGGGAACTTTGAAAAGGATAGAAGGGCTGACACCTGCTACAATCTGAAGGAACCTTGAGAACATTATGTTAAGTTCAGAAAGTCAGTCACAAAAAGATAAATACTACTTAGTCCCACTTACCTGAGATACATGGAACAGTCACATTATAAAAGGCAGGAGCCTGCCGGAGGTTGCCAGGAGATCAAATGAAGCATTAAAGTTTAATGGGTCCTCGCAAAGCACATGGACCAGCCTAAGGATCCTGGTTCGAGCCCCTGGCTCCCCACCTGCAGGGGTGTTCATTTCACAAGTGGTAAAGCAGATCTGCAGGTGTCTATCTTTCTCTCCCCCTCTCTGTCTTCCGCTCCTCTCTCCATTTCTCTCTGTCCTGTCCAACAATAACAACATTAATAACAACAATAATAATAACCACAACAACAATAAAACAACAAGGGCAACAAAAAGGGAAAATAATAGTCTCCAGGAGCAGTGGATTCATGGGCAGGCATCAGGTCCCAGCAATAACCCTGAAGGCAATATATATATATATATATATATATATATATATATATATATATATATATATATATATATATATGAAAAAGTTTAATGGGGGAGTCGGGCTGTAGCGCAGCGGGTTAAGCGCAGGTGGCGCAAAGCACAAGGACCAGCATAAGAATCCCGGTTCGAAGCCCGACTCCCCACCTGCAGGGGAGTCGCTTCACAGGCGGTGAAGCAGGTCTGCAGGTGTCTATCTTTCTCTCCTCCTCTCGGTCTTCCCCTCCTCTCTCCATTTCTCTCTGTCCTATCCAACAACGACAACAACAACAATAATAACTACAACAATAAAACAACAAGGGGAACAAAAGGGAATAAATAAATAAAATAAATTAAAAAAAAAAAAGAAAAAGTTTAATGGGTCCTGTTTCAGTTTTGCAAAATGAAGAATTTTCAGTGGTCTGATTGTACAAAGATAAGAATGCAGCTAATATAACTGATACGTATACTTAAAACATGTAATGACAATAAATGTTGGTTATTTGTACATGCTGCCACATTTTAAAGTCTTAATTGTAAAAGTGAAAGGACAGAGTAAAAGGATAAAGGGATGGAGTGTACCACACAAAATTATTAAAAGAAAGCTGGATGCCTATATAAATGTCAGACAAAGTATAAAGGAAAAATATCAGAAATAAAGAGGGACACTACATATGGTAGAGGAAACAATTCTCCAAGAAGGCATAATAATCATGACAAGTGTGTGCCTAACCACAAAGTATCAAAAGCCACGAGGTAAAAATGGATAGAACTGCAAGAAAAATGTGGGCAAGTCCACTATATATCTGGAGACATCAACACCCTTCTCTCAGCAGTTGACAGATCCAGCATGCAGCTGATTGATTAGGGTATCATTGACCTAAACAGCACCATTAAGCAACTGGATCAAATTGGCATTTATAAAATCTTTAACCCAAAAACAATAGGATGTACCTTCTTCCTGAGTTTATATGGGAATTGCACCCAGATAGACCACATTCTGAGACAGAAAACACATCTTAATGATTTTGAAAGGATAGAAGTCATGGGGCCAGGCAGTGGTCCACTTGGTTGAGTACACAAGGACCAGGGTTCAAGCCCCTGCTCCCCATCTGCAGAGGGAAAGCTTCATGAGAAATGAAGTAAGTCTGCAGGTGTCTCTCTATCTCTTTCCCTCTCTACCATTCCCTTTCTTTGTGATTTCTCTCTGCTCCTACCCAAAAATAAATAGAACACAAAAAATATTGTTAAAAAGAAGTCATATAACCTTTATTCTGAGCACAATTAAATTAAATTAAAATCAATAACTGAGAGGTAACCACAAAATACTTGGAAATTAAACAACATATTTTTCAATGACATGAACCAAAGTAGTCTCAAGAAAAAAAAATACCCTGAAAATATTTTAAAATCTTTAGATTAAAATGCAATATTTTTCTTTGTGGGGTGCAAAGTAAACAATTTAGAAGAAAAATGTAGAATAGTGAAATTATAAAAGAACAAAGTTCTAAAGAATAATCTATGTCTCCATCTGAAGAGACTACAGAAAGCAGAGCAATATAAATCCAAGGCAAGCAGAAGCAATTAACCAATTTTAAAAATGGGGCAGAAATCAATGAAATTGAAAAAGGAAGTTAATTGACGTGATTTTTAAAAACTAGTGATCATGTTGTTTGAAAAGCAGTCAATAAAACTGGTAAACTTCTAACTAGACTACTCAAAGATAAAAGGGAAGTTACTTACTAAAGAAAATAAAGAGGTAACTGATAGTGATTTCAATGACATGATGGAGTAATACAGGTGCATAGTGAGCAAATATAATAGTTTAGATGAAATGGACCAAATGCTTCTAAGACACATCTTACTAAAATTCACAAAAGCTAAAATAAATATTTTACCAGGTTTACTCAAAGAAACTGAATAGTAATTAATCAAGGAAGAAAGAAAGAGAGAAAACCACTAACCTCAGATGGTTTCATTCGTGAATTCCATCAAATAATAAAGAAAAAGATGATAGTAATTTTCTTTTTGTAACTGAGTTTGTTTATTTAACTGGATTATTTTTTAATTCTGAGTAGATATAATAATCTTGTTTTATCTTTTTTATTGGGAATTAATGTTTTACATTTGCCAGTAAATACAATAGTTTGTACATGCATAACATTTCCCAGTTTTCCACATAACAGTACAGCTCCCACTAGGTTCTCTGTCATCCTTTTTGGACCTGTATTATTCCCCCCACCCACCCCAGAGTCTTTGACTTTGGTGCAATACACCAATTCCAGTTCAGGTTCTACTTGTTTTCTCTTCTAGTCTTGTTTTTCAACTTCTGCCTGAGAGTGAGATCACCCCATATTCATCCTGTTTCTGACTTATTTCACTTAACATGATTTTTTCAAGGTCCATCCAAGATCAGCTGAAAATGGCGAAGTCACCATTTTTAACAGCTGAGTAATATTCCATTGTGTATAGATACCACAACTTGTTCAGCCACTCATCTGTTGTTGGATACCTGGGTTGTTTCCAGGTTT
This sequence comes from Erinaceus europaeus, assembly GCF_950295315.1. Classification (NCBI taxonomy): domain Eukaryota; kingdom Metazoa; phylum Chordata; class Mammalia; order Eulipotyphla; family Erinaceidae; genus Erinaceus; species Erinaceus europaeus. The sequence continues at coordinate 12,091,372 of NC_080168.1, forward strand.
TGGCTATTACAAATTATGCTGCTAAGAACATATGTGTACACAGATCTTTTTGGATGGATGTGTTGGGTTCCTCAGGATATATCCCCAGGAGAGGAATTGCAGGATCATAGGGTAGGTCCATTTCTAGCCTTCTGAGAGTTCTCCGGACTGCTCTCCACAGAGGTTGGACCCATTGACATTCCCACAAGCAGTACAGGAGGGTTCCTTTGACCCCACACTCTCTCCAGCATTTGCTGCTGTTATCTTTTCTGATATATGACATTCTCACAGGAATGAAGTGGTATCTCATTGTTGTCTTTATTTGCATTTCTCTGACAATCAAAGACTTGGAGCATTTATTTCTCAGCCTTTTGGATCTCTTCTGTGGTGAATATTCTGTCCATGTCCTCTCCTCATTTTTTGTATGGGGTTAAGATATAATAATTTTTACAAACTTCTCCATAAAATAGAAGATTCACAGTGTCAACAGATTAAAAAATAAAAACATTGTCATCTCAATACACATGAGAAAAGTATTTTACAAAAACTCAACACTGTTTAAACGTAAGTACACTCAACAAATTAGTGATACAGCTGAACTGTTTCAACATAATAAAGGTCATACACAGCTAATATCATATTAAATTGTGAAACACTGGAAGTTTTCTTTTACCATAATGGGAGGGGAGCAATAATGTCCATTTATGTCACTTTCATTAGAATAGAATAATAAAGGGAAATAAGCAAAACACAATAGTCCAATAAAGAAAAGTTTGTGGGTGTGTGTTTGTAGGTAAATAGATGATAAATGACAGATAAATAACATGAATGAAGGAATGGCATCCAGAGTTAAAAGCGCTTTAGAGAAGCTAACATCAGACTTAGTGATATAGGTTACTTCATTTCCTCCCAGGGATTTAAGAGATGTTCCTCTATTGTAGCCATTTTTATTCATTGTTGCATTGCATATTATAATCACAGCAACAACAACAACAAAAAAGGATAAATAAGAAGCAACTGGATTGGAAAAAGAGAAGTAAAACTGTCTTTCTTTTCTGATGTCATAATCTGGCATATAAAAAATCTTAAGACAATAGTTTTAAAAATAGTAATTTTCTAAGACTGCTTCCAAAATATGCAAGTAGAAAAAGCTTCTCTTAATTCATCCTGTGAGATAAGCATTATTCTAATAGTAAATCTAGGTAAAGACCCTACAAGAGAAGAAAACTACAGAGCATAGAGGTAAAAACTCTCAAATAAGTGTTAGCAAGTCTAACCAGTATTGGATTTGTCAAGTATTGAGATGTATTCCAGGTATGCAATATTTGAAAAGCAATTTATGTAGTCTATCACACCAATAGGGTAAAAATAGGCAAAACAAATGATCATATAAATACATGCAGAAAAACCATTTGAAAGACTCATAATCCTTCATGATAAGTACAAAACTTTCCCTCAGCATGCTTCACTTCAGACTGTGTCCAGAGACATCAGGCATGGAATGTCAACCCTTCACCCTCATTACTCGGGTGAGACCTTTCCTTTCATAGTATTCTCCAATTCCATTCCAGGAGGCTCACTTCCTAGTAAAGTCCCAAAACCTAGATATAGACCAGGTCCCGTAAGATAGAGCATATGTTCACATGTATCCATAAATTAGGGCAAAATATATACCTGAAAGCAAAAATACACAATAGTCTGTAGTGAGTCAATATCAAGTTCCTAATGAAATGGTGTCTACTTAGACTTAGATACCTTCCTCACCTACTTCCTATTACAGTTCTCTCACTCACTCCAAAGCTAACCTCATCAAAGCAAGGACTACAAAAGCTGAATAAGGGCAAGAGACTGTCATACTTTAACGATGACTCTGTAGTCACTATCAGGCCACCCCATCAGCTGGGGCCCTAATCAGGGAGTCCTGAGATTCCCAAACAGACATGATGGGCCTAGACCTCAAATAAATCCCTCTCTCCATTGTTACCAGTCATTCCTATCAGGAACAACACAATAGATCACTTTGTGGGCCCCCATAGGACCTTGTCCTCAACTTGGATCAACAATGGTAGAGAATGTTCCATCCTCCGAAGGGAGACTGGACAACATACTCTATGCTACATCTGAGAAAGATGGGTCAATATTGGGGCAGCTTGGAATGTTCTTACTCATGACCACAGAATGTGAGCTCAGATCTATGGGATGCAGAGGTCACACAAGCTCCTAAGCTAAATATGGGCCCTAGATCGCATCAAATCGATGGGGTCTATAGTCAACAATATTTATACCCCTTTCCCATATTAGGGAGCTACTCTCTTCCGTGATCCAGCTTTCTGGCCCTTTTCCCAGCCATGACATCACCTCCCCAGACAATAATTAGGATCCACCTACATATCAGATTTCAGGTTCAGGCAAAAAAAAAAAAAAACACTAGTATAGCCACAGGCCCTTTGGAATATAACTAAAATATGCCTACTAGCTATCTACAAAATGGAGGGCCCCCAACTCTTCATCTGCACTACTCCAACCTTTAGTTTCTTGATTGGTCAACAATTTGTTTGGCTTTGTATGTTAACTCTCTTTTCAACCACCAGGTTCCAGATGCTAGCATGATGCCTACCAGACTTCCCTGGACAGACAACCCCACCAATATGTCCTGGAGCTCTGCTTCCCCAGAGCCCCACCCTACTAAGGAAAGAGAGAGACAGGCTGGGAATATGGATCGACTAGTCAATGCCCACATTCAGCGGGGAAGCAATTACAGAAGCCAGACCTTCCACCTTCTGCATTCCACAGTGACCTTGGGTCCATGCTCCCAGAGGGATAAAGAATAGGAAAGCTATCAAGAGAGGGGAGGGGATACAGAGTTCTGGTGGTGGAAATTGTGTGAAGTTGTACCCTTCTTATCCTATGGTTTAGTCAATGTTTCCTTTTTATAAATAAATAAATAATAGAATAAAACTTTCAGAAAACAAACAGTAAAGAACTTTCTCAACCTGGAAGAGCATCCACCAAAAAACTTACAGCTGATATCATACCTTATAGTGAAAAACTAGATACTTTTCCCTTAAGATTATGAACAAGGCAAATTGTTCTTTCTCAACTTTTCTATTCCACATCATACTGAAAGTTGAGGTAATACTTTAAGACAAAAAAGAGAAAAGGGGGAGTCAGGCAGTAGTGCAGCGGGTTAAGCGCAGGTGGCACAAAGCAAGGACTGGAGTCAGAATCCTGGTTTGAGCCCCGGGCTCCCCACCTGCAGGGGAGTTGCTTCATGTGGTGAAGCATGTCTGCAGATGTCTGTCTTTCTCTCCCCCTCTCTGTATTTCCTTCCTCTCTCCATTTCTCTTTAAGAAAAGAGAAAAAAGTTTTTTAAAAAAAAGAAAAAGAAAAAAGGAACAAAAAGTACATAGATTGAGAGAGAGCAACTCAAAACACATCTAGTTGCAGATGAAATGCAGAAAGTCCCATAGAATCAACAAAGAAACATCTGGAACAAATAAATTTCTATAGCAAGGTTACAGGCTATAAGGGTAGTGTATAAATTGCAATTGTTTTCCTATATACCAGCAGTGAATATCTGGAATATGAAATTTAAAAGACTGAACCATTTACTTAGCATTAAAAAATGAAATGCTTAGGCATAACCCTAACAATCTACAGAACCTCCATGTGGATAACAACAAAACTCTGGTGAAAGAAATTAAAGCAATAAGTGAAGTATTCCAGGTTCATAGATAGAAGAACTCCATGTTGGGAGTCAGTCAGTAGCACAGTGGGTTAAGCACAGGTGGTGCAAAGCACAAGGACCAACGTAAGGATCCAGGTTCAAGTCCCTGGTTCCCCACCTGCAGGGGAGTCGCTTCACAGGCAGTGAAGCAGGTCTGCAGGTGTCTGTCTTTATTTCCCCCTCTCTGTCTTTCCCTCCTCTCTCCATTTCTCGCTGTCCTATCCAACAATAATGACATCAATAGCAGCAGCAATAATAACTACAACAATAAAACAACAAGGGCAACAAAAAGGAATAAATAAATAAATTTTAAAAAATAAAGAAAAACTCTATGTTATGAATATACCGATTCTTTCCAAGTTACTATAAATTAAACATTTGATAAAATCCCAGGAAATGATCTGGTGTATAGTGATAAATTTATCTACAGAAAACTTTCTATCATTTTTTGGTGGTTATCGTAATAAGGATAAAAGATCTTTAATTTCTTTCTTTTCTTCTTTCTCTCTTTTTTACATAGGCCATGGTATACTACACACTTGTTTGCACTTTACTTCACAGAAGTTTAGAATGTAATTTATAGGGGTCAGGTGGTGGTGCACCTGGTTGAGTGAACATGTTACAGTGCACAAGGACCCAGGTTCAAGCCCCCTGCAGGGGAAATGCTTTGCAAGTGGTGAAGCTGTGTTGCAGGTGTCTCTCAGTCTCTCCTTCTCTATCACCCCCTTCCCTCTCGATTTCTAGCTGTCTCTATCCAGTAAATAAAAATAAAGATAATTTAAAAATTTTAAAAGAATGTATTTTAGAGATTGTCCCATATTGATTTGTAAAGTGTTTTCCTATTTCTTGCTTAGAATCACAAGGTATTGTATTCTGTGGTCATCCCACTGTTTTTTAACCAGTATTTTTGTGACATATATCTGAATGGTTCCTTTTGTTTTACTGCAACAGATAATGTGGCCATATACCATGTACATATCTTCTTTGGTGAGGTTTCTGGTCAGATCGTTTGTCCATCTACTAATTTCATGGCTTGTTCTTCTGGATGAGTTCTAAGGGTCTCTGTAAGTTTTGTATGTTTCTTTGATCAGACATCTGTTTTAGAAACATTTTCTTCCAGTCTGTGATTGGTCTTGTCATTCTTTTAACAGTGACTTTCACAGAGTCAGAACATTTAACCAATAAAGCCCAGCTTACCATCCACTTCTTCCAGGAATTATGCTTTTAGCAGCACTCATGCTTTGTTATTCCCATTATGGAATGATTTTCATGTGAATACTGAGCACTCAAAAAATAGGCATTAGATTTTAATCTCAATTTAAATTTTAACAAAATGTTTTGCTGTTATTGGGTTTAGTCAGACCTTCAGAAAGTGAGTCAGTAAAACTCAGCTCAGGGTCTCTTTACATCTCAGCATTTCACTAGGAGGATTAAGTTCCAAAATCCATGACACATTTGATAAGTAATCAATATCTAGAATACATAAACAACTCCTAAAACTCAAAACCAAAAAAGTGAACCTGATTCAAAATGTGCAAAGGACTGTAGTACCCATTTCCCCCAAGAAGTCATGCAAATGGCCAAGAAACCTGTGACAAGACAGCACCCTGAACCATTGAGGAAATGTTGCCAAAACCACAGCGCGACACCACTTCCCACCCATGAGGATGACTATCAGGCACTAAAACAACAACAAAAAAAATGACTGCAGGTGGGACTATAAACCAGTGCCTCCACCACTGACAAGAGCTGGCAACTCCTCAGAGGATCAACAACAAGGTTCATGTAGAATCCAGCAATTCTACTTCTGCAGTGGAAAGGAAGGAAAAGGCAGAGCTAAAGCAGGTGTTCACACATCTGTATTTAACAGTAGAAGCCAGCTGGTGGAAACAAACCAAGTGCCCATCTACCGATGTTCTGATGAATAACACCCCATGAGTTGTTACTCAGTCTCAAAAAGGAAGGAAACTGACACGTTACAAGGTGGATGGATTTTATATGTTAAGTGAAATAAGCCAGAACCTAGAGTAGTCAAGTTCACAGGAACAGAAAGCATAGATGAGGTGCCAGGCACTGGGGTTTGAAACCAGGAGTTTGTGTTTGCTGGGTACAGAGTTTCAGTTCCGCGATATGAAAAAAAAAAAAAAAACACGTTCTAATGGTGGGTGGCAGTGGAAGTGGGTTTGGTGTCACTAAACTGTACACTCAAATATGCTTGGGATGGAAAGTATTTTTTTTCCTGATGCATGTTTTACAATTTTAAATATAAATAGCCATGCATGATAAACAGAATGACCCTGCATTTCTTTGTCCAGGGCAGGATACTTGGGGGAAATGAAAGTAGGCGTTTTTAAGAACTACACCTGAACCTCAGAGGTAAATATGTCTTTCCTGGCTAACCCAGGTGTCTCCCCAACCCCAGAATATCCTGCTCTTCCACCCCTCTCAGTTGAAAGTGTTTTTTTTTTTCTCTCTCTCTCAGCCTCAAAAACATCCAGCAGAGTGACGAATGGGAGAAATCTCACAATTCGTAATACCAAGAAATCATTATTCCTGTTGTATCAGGATAAACTTTGGACATTTGATTACTAAAAATGTTCAGTGCAATCTCCACAATAGTTTGGAGAAACTTCTGGTTTATAGGTTTGTCCTGGAAATCCATTCTTCCAGGGACACTCACTCACCTTCAGTTTCTAACCAAGTCTTCAACTTGTGTGCAGAGGGCCTATTTTCACCCTCTAGAAGGTCTCGGCCCCCATTCTCTCCTCCCCACCCTCCTCCATCATTCAAGACTGGTCTTCCATTAAGGCCTCTGATCGCTCCAACTGCTCCAGACCTACCAGGTGGAAATCCTCCACATCCAATCCCCTGGCGTGAGATAAGACCTAGGTATGGAATGAAAGCTATTGACGGTGGTTCAGTAACCAACCCCACAAAAGAACCATGATTTAAAGCATTCACCAGCCCTAAGCAAGACTCAGGGATCTCCCCATGCTAACTGCCTTGGTCTTTTCAGGAGTTTGGGGGTGGAAGGAGCACTTGAAACTGAAACAGAGAGAGAGAGAGAGAATCTGATGTGATTCTTGGCCTTGATGGGAACTAGCATTCCTCTGAGTATTTTTCACATACAGGAAGTGGTAATTCTTACCCTTTCTAGTCTCTGAGTCTGACTCACTGGCGTCCCCCAACCCCAAGATCTGGCCTTAATGCCGAGCAACAGAGTTGAGTTCCTGGCTGGAAAATTCCCTTGGTGGTGCTGCCTGGCCGTGGGAAGTGCTGCCCTCCCTCCCACCACCACCTCTCCCCCTCCCCACAGTCACATAATTTTTGTCAGATCCCTAGACCCAGCCACTGGCTGATCTTGATCACACATAGCCTTGTAGATTTCATGGGCCTCCTTGACTCTATCACACGCCTCCCCTGAGTTAATGTTATGTGTGTTTTTCTGAACTCTCCTTGTACACAGCGAGTGTGGTTACCATGCTGTGAAAAGTTGGTTTCACTGAGGTTTTTTTTTGCAAGCTTTCAGTTAAGGTTATGCTGGTTCCATAGCTGTGAATTCCTGGGGTCACCAGCTTGATGAAAAGGCAGCAAAGGCTGATCTCACAAGCAAGTGGAAATTTTATGTAACATTATGAAGCAGAAGGGCAAAGTGTGAATGTCCCCTCCTAAGCATGTTTCAAAAATGTGTGTGTGTGTGTGTGTGTGTGTGTGTGTGTGTGTGTATCCCAGAATAAAATGACACTCTGGTCTCTTTCTCTCACTCATTAGCAAAATAAAATAGGGCCAGAGAGACAGCTCACTGGGTAAGGCACCAGATGGAAAGTGCTATGACAGTGGTGGTGGGGGGTGCTCAGATGCTGTGGTGTCTCTCCTCTTTTTTGTCTTTCTCTGTCTATCTGAATGAAAAAGTAGCGTAATGCATGAGACCTTGGCACCATAAAAAATAAATAAATAAAACTGTTGTAACTTCCATCATTCATGACCATTCAGATGACTACATTCAAAAAACAGAGACGGTAGCAGCGTGGGTTAAGTGCAAGTAGTGCAAAGCACAAGGACCAGCTTAAGTATCCCGGTTCGAGCCCCCATCTCCCCACCTGCAGGAGAGTTGCTTCACAGGCGGTGAAGCAGGTCTACAGGTGTCTATCTTTCTCTCCCCTTCTCTGTCTTTCCCCCCTCTTTCTATTTCTCTCTATCCTATCCAACAATGACGACATCAAGAACAACAATAATAACTACAAAAATAGAACAAGGGCAACAAAAGGGAATAAATAAATATTAAAAAAAAAAAGAGACTTAGGTGTTGGTGAGGATTTGGAGACATTGGAACTTCCATGGCAGCACTGTGAAATAGTGCGCTGACCTAGACTAGGATTTGGTGCCACCTTAGAAGGTTAAACCAAAGGGATGGCTCAGTGGTAGAATGCATATCTTACGTGTGTGAGGCTCTGAGTTCAATCCCTGACACCACAGGAGAGCAACACAAACAAACTGAATGAAACGCCACAGATGGGGGGGGGGGCAGAGCTTTGGTCTTTTTCTCACAAAAAAAAAGTTGGGACCAGGTAGTGGCACACCTAGTGTACACATTATAGTGTACACATTATAGTGTACACATTATACTGCACAAAGACCTGGGTTCAAGCCCTTGTACCCACCTGCAGGGGGAAAGCTTCATGAGTGGTGAAGCATTGCTATAGCTATCTCTCTCACCCTCTCTCCCCTTCCCTCTAAACTTCTCTTCATCCTATCAAATGAAGTAAATAAAATTTAAGAAAAAAATTTTTTAGTTGCTCTAAAGATGGCTTACCAGATAGGGTCTTACATTGGTATGTGCATGGCCCAGACTTGAACCCTGATACCACAATGGAATGTTATGGCAATAGGGTTGAGTGTTGTGATTTCTCTCTCTCTCTCTCTCTCTCTCTCTCTCTCCCTCTCCCTCTCCCTCTCCCTCTCCCTCTCCCTCTCTCTTTCTGTTTTTATTTATTTATATTTTTCATTTAGGATAGAGACATAGTTGAGAGGGAAGAGTCAATACAATAGAGAAAAAGAGAGAGAGATACCTGCAGCACTGCTTCACTGCTCATGAAGCTCCCCCCCTACAGGAGGGGACCAAGGCCTTGAACTCAGGTCTCTGTACACTGTAATGTGTGCACTCAACCAGGTACACCACTGCCCAGCCCCTTCTGTGTGTTTCTGAATAAAAAGGCCAGCCTGGGAGCAACAGTCCAGTCACACATGTGCAAGGCCCCAGCTATGAGAAGGAAAAAAAAAACTAAGCACAGAGTTACCATATAACCATCATTCCCCCTTTTAGGTTAATTTCCCAAAGAATAGAAACTATATTCCAACAAAGACTTTCTTTTTCTTTTTGATAGAGACAGAGAGAAATTGAGAGGAAAGGGGAAGATAAGGAAGAGAGATAAAGAGACTGCTTCATGGATAGGAGATAGCATAATGGTTATGCAGAGACTCTCATGCCTGAGGCTTTAAGGTCCCAGGTTCAATCCCTCACACCACCATAAACCAGAGCTGAACAGTGCTCTGGTAAAAAAAAAAAAAAAAAAAAAAAAAAAGGAGAGAGAGAGACTGCTTCTACTTCACCACTTATGAAGCTTCCCCCTGCAGGTAGCAACCAGGGCTTGAACCTGGGTTCTTATGCATGGAAATGTGTGCACTCAAACTGATGCATAACTGCCTGCCCCCCTTCCTCCCATTAAAATATCCTTTTCTTTTTAAAAAAATTATAAGATTGTGAGAAGTTGAGACCAGAACCCGACTCTGCTCTAACTATTGTGGGGATCAAATTTGAACCTCACACATGTAAGTCCTGTGTTCTCAAGCTGAAATAATTCCCGGTTCTCATACTAGCAAAACTCAGCCCCAAGAAATGCAGTTCTTTTTTTAATTTTTATTAGTGATTCAATAATGATCAATAAGACTGTGGGATAAGAGGGGGTACAATTCCCACCACCAGAGTTCCATACCCCATCCCCTCCATTAGAAGCCTCCCTATTCTTTATCCCTCTGGGAGTATGGGCCAAAGATCTTTATGGGGTGCAGATGATGGAAGGTCTGGCTTCTGTAATTGTTTCTCTGCTGGACATGGGCATTGACAGGTCGATCCATACCCCCAGCCTGTTTCTATCTTAATGCAGCTGTAAATGTGAACAGGCTTTGCAAACACCATGGTGAGTGGAAGAGGCCAGACAGGAAGGGCATGTGCTGCATGATTCCACTTACAGGAACCATCAAGTGGGGGCTAACCATAGAGCCAGAGCAGGCTGGTGGTTAGCAGAGATGGAGCGGGGAGACACAGTGACTGCCCAAGGGCTTTGTGGCTTCCTTTGAAAGAGTGATGGAATGCACCATTATACAACATTATGTGCCTAATAAAAGCCACCAACTCACATTTAAAAAATGATCAGAAGGTTGAATTTTATGGCCAGAAAAGTTGGTCTTGGGTTTTTTTTTGTTTTTTTTTTAGTGTGCCCTTGACAAAGACAAATGTTTATTGCATGCTTCCCTCCTTGTGATACTCCCTCAGCATCAAAGGGTCAAACATAAAACCCAGGTACAGCCTCAGTGACAGCACAGGACTCAAGGCTGGACAGAAGAGTCAGCACCGAGACCTTCACCCTCATCTGGACTTTTGTCCTTCTGCCTTCCTGTCACTCTCAGGATCTGTGGGTAATGTCAGTCTGTGGCCTGGGTGTCCCTAGTGCTCTGGCATTAAAGATGTCACACAGTCAGGGCACAGCGGTGGCACACCTGGTAGGGTACAAAAATCACAGTGCACAAGGACCCAGGTTCAAATCCCTGGCCCCCACCTGTAAGGGGGAAGCTTCACGAGTGACGGAGCAGGGCAGCAGGTGTTTTCTCTCTGTCTTTCTTCCTCTCCATCTCCCCCTTTCCTCTTGATTTCTCTCTCTATTCAATAAATAAATAAAGTACTAAAAAAATAAAAAAGATGTCACACAGTCTTCCCAAGTACCCAGCACCCACAGACCGGACAAAAGCCAATAGTAAGTGAGTCCATGTGTAGGTAGAAAGTTCTGGGGCTGGGAAATGGCACACCTGGTGAAGCGCACAGATTACCAAGTACAAGGTTGGCGCTCCTGGTCCCTACCTGTAGGAGGTCTGGTTCACGAGTGGTGAAGTGGGTCTACAGGTGTCTAGTTTTCTTTCCCTATCTCCCTGTCCTCTCTAAATTGCTTTCTGTCCTATCTAATAAAATTAGAAAGAAAAGAAAGGAAGGAAGGAGGGAAGGAAGGAAGGAAGGAAGAAAGAAAGAAAGAAAGAAAGAAAGAAAGAAAGAAAGAAAGAAAGAAAGAAAGAAATAGCCACCAGGATCAGTAGATTTGTAGTGCTGGCACTGAGCTCCAGTGATAACCCTGGTGGCAATAAAAAAAAAAAAAATAGAAGAAGGAAGGAAGGAAAGAAATAAAAAAAGAAGAGGAGAAGAAAGGAAGGAAGGAAGGAAGGAAGGAAGGAAGGAAGGAAGGAAGGAAGGAAGGAAGGAAGGAAATTCTAAGGCTGGGAGCCATGGCAATTAACCCGAGAGGTGTATGTAAATGGTGGCAGGTGACTCAGTAGCAGAGCACAGGACCTGCATGCCTAAGTTCAATTGCTGGTTCTACATATGCTGAAATAATGCTCTGGTGCGTGCTCTCTCTCTCATTGAAGAATTAAGTCTGTAAAATTAACAAATAAATGAACAATAAAGTTCAGTGTACGGAGTCAGAGAGGTGGCTCAGTGGCAGACTATGCCTTACTGGCATGAGGCTCTGGGTTTGTTCCTCAGTCTAGTATGAAAGAACAAAATACTAGTGCTAAGAAATAACTCACAGGAGCCGGGTGATGGTGCACCTGGTTGAGCGCACATGTTACAATGTGCAAGGACCTGGGTTCAAGCCCCCAGTTCCCACCTGCAGGGGGAAAGCTCCACAGTTGGTGAAGCAGGGCTGCAGGTGTTTCTCTGTCTCTCCCTCTCTATCTCCCCCTTCCTTCTCAATTTCTGGCTGTGTCTAACCAGTAAATAAATAAAGCTAATTTAAAAATCTAATAAATAAATAAATAACTCGCCGGGTAGGGCACTGCTTAGTCACATATGGACCAGGTTCAAGTCCCAGCACCAAACACAAATGTCATGGTGCCAGGAGAGGGACTAGTGCTGTGATATCTCTCTCCCTCTCTCTCACTCTCCTCCCCCCACCCTGCTGAAGTGAAAAGAATGAAAATAAAATAAAAATAATAAAATAAAAGAGAGAATCAGACATAGAAATACTGTGAAAAGGTGCACTGACCTAGAACAGGATTTGCTTCCACCTTTGAAGGTTAAACCAGAGGGATGGCTCAGCAGTAGAGTGCAGACCTTATGCGTGTGAGGCCCTGAGTTCAAGTTCGATCCCCGACACTGTAGGAGAGCAACACACGCAAACTGAATGGAACCCCACCAGTGGAGCAGTGCTTTTGGTCTCCTTCTCACATTAAAAAAAAAGTTGGGACCAGGAAGTGGTACACCTAGTTAAGTGTGCACGTATCTGTGGTATTTTTATAAATAGAAATGCAGTAAGTATACAACACAAGCTAACAAAAAGGGCTGTGAATGTGGTGGGAACCATGCAGACGGAGCAGAGGATGGTGAGACTGTTCCTGTCTATCATTTTGTGCCATATTAATTTTGAACTAGATGAATTCAAAATAAGTTGTTTAATGGCTGGCTAACAGATGAGGGAGACAGCGTAATTGTTATGCAAAAGAATGTTCATACCTGAGCCTCTAAGGTCCCAGGTTTAATCTCCCACACCACCATAAGCCAGAGCTGAGCAGTGCCCTAGAATAAATAAATAAATAAATAAATAAATAGCTAATGGCTGGCTAAAGCCACCATTATGGCGGAGTGTAAACAATAAGGATTCAAGTGCATTCCCTGTCTCCACCTCCTTAGTGGGAATTCCAGAAAGAAGCAACTACAAAAACTAATGCTTTATTCATCAGCTTTAACTGTTAGCAATATTGGCTTTGTCATTTTGAAACTCTTTTAAGGATATTGGACAAAGCAGGTGAATATTTTTAGGTGCAAAAGAAAAATACTAGTAATCAGGGGAAAGAAGTGAAAGAAAGACCCTGTTAAGTTCAACTGAAGGGGGAATATCCATTTAAACTCGTGTTTTTTTAACGTTTTCTTTTATTGTTGTAATTATTGTTTTTTTTTTATTGATGTCATCGTTGTTGGATAGGACAGAGAGAAATGGAGAGAGGAGGGAAGACAGAGAGGGGGAGAGAAAGACAGACACCTGCAGACCTGCTTCATCGCCTGTGAAGTGACTCCTCTGTAGGTGGGGAGCCGGGGGCTCGAACAGGGATCCTTATGCCGGTCCTTGTGCTTTATGCCACCTGCGCTTAGCCTGCTGCACTACCACCCAACTCCCTTTGTGTTTTTTTTATTGACTTGCTATTAGGAGCTTTTAGGGGTAGAGTTTGACGATTGTGAGGATGTGAGAAACTCAGCCCAGACACCTTGAATCCCAGTGCCATCACACCTGAGACACCCCGGGTCTGTCCCCGTCCTGCTAACCCGCTGCGCTACTGCCCTGCTCCCTATCCTGCACCTCTAATAACTGTCTTAGTTTATCCAAGTCTGAGAGTCAGCTTAAGTACTACTAATTTTGCAAGTCCGCTTGTTTCAGCTATTTATATTCCACATATGAATGAAACCATCCAGTTGCAGTCTTTCATTTCCTGACTTACTCCATTTGCCATAATCACCACCAGTTCTACCTATTATTCCCCAAAGGCCAGGTGTCATCTTTTTAATGGAAGAGTAGTATTCCATTGTGAACTCATGGTTTTATTTTTTTTTTAAATTAATTACCTGGTTCTACTCTATGAACTATACTAGCCCACTGGATGGATAATAGATAATGAGTGCACTTAATGTTAAGTTCCTGTCTTCTATGTACCTTTCACCACAAAAGGAACCAGCATTCCTTACATTTTCTAATATTTTTAACTCATTATTGATTTGATGGGTCAAAGAGAAACTGAGAGGGAAAAAGAAGTAGAAAGGGAGAGATGCCTACAGTACTCGCTTCAGCTCCTGCAGATGGGCACTGGAGGCTTGAAACTGTGTTCTTAATAAGCATGGCAGTGTGTGTGCTTAACCGAGTGCATCATCACCCTAGTTCCAGAAACAAGATTTCTTAGAAAAATGACTAAATCTAAGTCTGGGGCTACAGATGTAGGAGCCCGGGATGTCATATCTCTTTTAAGAGAAAAGAAGTACACAGAGCTAAATATGAGCATGTCAAGGGCAGTGAGAGGCTGGTCCAAACGGTTCTCACCGCTCAAGTGTGAGACATCCCAACATCAAAGTGAAGTAGTGTTCCATTAGAACACATTGTTAAGTCCCCGAAACACAGTGCTTTTTAGAAAACTAAAAAGGAAGCATAGGAGATAACTCATCCAGCAGAACACATGCTTTACCCTGGGTGATGTCCTGGACGGGAGTAGCAGGGACAGCAATAAGGGAAGTGCATGTATGGTGGATTGCTGCTGTGGTCTCTCTCCTCTCTCTCTCTCTTCCTCAATTTCTAAAGTAAAGGATGAAAAAATTGGTTACTCAGTAGCTGAGACACACTTGCACAAAGAATCCATTCCTTGGCTCCACACAAACATGAAAAGTGGAATGAACAAAATTCTTCCAAAAAGACACACACTAGTAGATATGAAAGGAATGAAAGTGAAAACTCACTCAGCATTCTGCAGACCCTGTTACAGACTGAGTAAGACTCAGCTAAGTGTCATCACTGGTTGCTAAAACCACAGGACAAGCTGGACAGTCTTCAGGTGATCTTGTGACCACATGAAGGCCCCGCAAATGACTGACTAGATACAAAGGAGGCAGTGGAGAGAGGCCAGTGCCCAAACAGCATCACCAAGAGTGTGGCAGCCTAACCTTACTTGTCCCAACATGATGGATGAGAAACACATCTGACCACTTGGTAGCATCTGCATCATGTAGCCTGATCAAGTCACGGAAAAGCCAGATGAATCAACACATGGGACATTCTACAAGAAAACTAGCTGAGACTCCAAAAAAAATAAATAAATAATTAGACTCTCAGAAGCAGATGAATGGCGGTAACAACAACAATGAAAGGCAAGAGACTATCATAGATTCTTCTTCTAGCGTTTGCCCTTCTTCCGTAGCCAGTCAACAGCGTCAGTTGAAAGCTATCAGGAGCTGCTTGTTGCTGGCTTTGAAAGTGACTGGGATCCATGTGGATTCAGTCGGCTAGGAAGGATCGTCAGTTTCCCCAACGAATGGGTACTCACGGGATGCACCACAAGAAGGTCGATCCAATGCATCCCACTATGAAAATAGACAAAACCAGTGATCACATATGATAGGAGCCTGGGTGGAGGAGGGATCCCGCTGTGAAAGACGTTGGGGGTAACTGAGAGATTCAAAGACAGGTGAGAAGCTGGGTGCTATCACGGCATGACGATGGGTTTGTGGTTTTGTGGGGGCACTTCCTTCTCAGGTGATGCTGAGATATTCACAAGTGAAGCACCAAGATGTCAGCAAATCTGCTTTCAAATCATGCATTGAAATAAAGGCATGTGACATACACCAGAAGCAGAGAAGAGAAGGCAAATCCAGGGGAAGATGGAGGACAGCTCACCACAGTCTCCCTATAACCTTCTACAGGTGAACAGTCTCGCGGTAGCTCCCTAAATGGCACTAGACTAACCCTCCATCTTCTGTTTTGCAGTCAAATCACTTTATTAAGAAACTCATGATTTATACATGGCTGTCAAAGGACACACTGTCTCACTTCTCCCCAGGATAGGCATCAGCATAGCTCACTCACCAGCAAAGTCTCATCATCTGTACCTTAGGGCAAAGGACTGGTCAAATAATCAAGTCAATACAGATTGGCAGGAGAAAAGAACTAATGTAATTATGCACATAGATAGGCAATCAAAAGATGGTAAAATCAAGATCAGCTTTCTTCTTCTTCTAGCGTTTGCCCTTCTTCCGTAGCCAGTCAACAGCGTCAGGTGGAGCCTGATGGAAAGTTTCAAGACCTCCTTTGAATCTGGAGAGGTGGCAGTCGTTGACTATGTGGGTCATAGTCTGTCTGGAGCCGCAGGGGCAGTTCGGGTCGTCTCTGGCTCCCCAGCGATGGAACATAGCGGCGCACCGGCCATGGCCTGTTCGATAGTGATTGAGGAGGGCCCAATCATAACGTGCTAGGTCAAAGCCGGGTTGACGCTTGCAGGGGTCTGTGATGAGGTGTTTGTTCTTTACCTCAGCTGACTGCCAACTCTGTTTCCAAGAGTCTGGAACAGAGAAGTTCAGTGTAGGCATAGGGGACCAGATTGGGTGATGAGACGTCAAGCGTTGGACAGGGTGGGCGAAGATATCCGCGTACATTGGTAGGTCCGGTCAAGCGTAGACGTGGGAAATGAACTTAGATGATGCCGCATCCCGACGAATATCTGGCGGGGTGATGTTGCTAAGAACTGGCAGCCATGGAACCGGGGTGGAACGGATGGTTCCAGAAATTATCCTCATGGAGGAATATAATTTGGAATCAACCAAGTGGACATAGGGGCTGCGGAACCATACTGGGGCACAGTATTCTGCAGTGGAATAGCATAATGCCAGAGATGATGATCGTAGTGTGGAAGCGCTCGCGCCCCATGAGGAGCTGGCCAGTCTTGCAATGATGTTATTCCTCGTGCCCACCTTTGCTGCAGTTTTTATGAGATGTTCGTGAAATGACAGGGTGCGATCGAGAGTAACGCCAAGATAGACTGGCTGGGCTTCATGCCGGATTCTCCTATCGCCAAGCTGCACATTAAGCTCACGCGAGGCCAAGGCATGGTGTAGATGGAAATCAGATGATACCGTTTTTGCAGTGCTAGGGATTAGTCGCCATTTTTTACAGTAATCAGATATCAGAGACATGTCTTTCGTGAGTGTTTCCTCGAGGATGTCGAACTTGGATGCCTGAGTTGCACAGCAGATGTCATCAGCGTAGATGAACTTCCTTGAAGAAGTTTCTGGGAGGTCATTGATGTAAATATTAAATAGCGTAGGAGCCAGAACAGAGCCCTGGGGGAGGCCACTTGATACAAGTCTCCATCTGCTAGACTTGTCACCCAGATGCACCCGGAATCTTCTGTTTTGGAGAAGAAACGATATAGTGTTGGCTACCCATGGAGGCAGGCATCTTGAGATCTTGACTAGGAGACCACGGTGCCAGACCGTGTCATAGGCTGCTGTGAGATCAACAAAGATAGCACCCATCTTTAAATTCTTCTGGAATCCATTTTCAATGTAAGTTGAGAGGGCCAGGGCTTGTTCGCAGGTAGATCTTCCTGGGCGGAAACCAGCTTGGGCAGGTGATAGGAATTTCTCTGTAAGATGAGAAATACGTGACAGAAGCAGCCTCTCAAGGAGTTTGTAACACACGGAGAGGAGAGAAATTGATCTATAGCTGGCGGCCAGTGTTGGGTCTTTCTTTGGTTTCAAAACCGCTATAATCTTCGCACGATGCCAAACTTTGGGCATAGACTCAGATTCCAAGATGTGGGACAGGAATGAAGTGAGCCACTTCTTTGCCGCGGGACCCAGGTTAAGAATGAGTTCTGGGGTGATGTTATCATAGCCAGCAGCTGTTCCCGGTTTAACCCTCTTCAAAGCGTCTTCCAGTTCAGACAGTGTAAAGGGAGAGAGTTTTGGAGATGGACAAGATAACCGGAAGTGGGATGACCACTCGTGGGAAATTTCTCTTTTCCAGACTGGGTCGATCTTAGCACGTCCAACTTGAGTTAGGTGACTGGCCACTGAGTTTGGAGATACAGGAGGATGGGAGACGGGAGGGGGTTGGCTACTGGCACCCAGTCTGTGAAGAAGCTTCCAGGCCTTCCTACTTGAGTGGGTGAAGTTCAGACTTTCCGTGAGTTGTTGCCAGCGGGCTTGGCATGCTGCATCCAGGGAGGCAATGAGATGGTCAGCCACATCTAGGTCCCCCGACTCATCATACTGCTTTAGTAGTTGCTCGCATTCAGCATCAAGACAAGGCGTATAGTTAGCACGTCTCCCACGAGGAATGGCTTGGGAAGCTGCTTTGAAGATGGCTTGGTGGAAGCGCCTGTAGGAATCTTCAGAGGGGACAGAGTTAATTGGAATTGCAGGACTAGATTTGTTGGTAAGATCACTGAACAGACGCCAGTTTGCTTTCCGAAAGTTCCATCTTAGTTTCTCCGAGCACAGAATCAGTGGGAGCTGGAGACCAATGTGAATGATAGCTGGGCGGTGATGACTGTGCAGGAAGATCTTGAGAACTTGTCTCGTAGCAGGAAAGGCTTGGCCATTGACTGTGCTAATCCAGCACAGGTCGGTGATGAGTCTTTATTCCATCTAGCACTGTGAAAAGAGCCTGGCTGTTTGGGATCGTATAATAGGGAGAGGTCATTCGCTGAAGCCCAGTCGGCTAAGATAGAGCCATCGGCATGAGTGGAGGAATATCCCCAGTCTTGGTGATGACTATTAAAGTCTCCAACATAAACGGCTGGGTGATTCGGGCTAGGCAGGACCTCATTATCCCATGAGGCACTGGGAGGCTTATATACGTTAACGAGCTGAATAGTTCCAATAGTAATGGAGTCGTAGAAAGTCGAAGAGGCCGTATGGTAAATGTCCGCAAGATACGATTTGGCGTAGATGGCTTGGCCGTGTTTAGGATGGAGATTATAGCATATTAAATCAAATCCACTGATGGTGAATCGAGCAGCTTCATCGACTGCTATATGTGTTTCTTGTAGGCAGATAACATCTGCCTGATGCTGTATCGCCAATTGACCAATAAGAACGCGTTTGGCAAAGGACAGCCCCTCAACATTAAGTTGGAGGACTCGAAGAGCAGGACCAACAGCTTGAAAGCTGGCAGGAGCTGCTTGTTGCTGGCTTTGAAAGTGACTGGGATCCATGTGGATTCAGTCGGCTAGGAAGGATCGTCAGTTTCCCCAATGAATGGGTACTCACGAGATGCACCACGGGAAGGTCAATCCAATGCATCCCAATCAGCTTTGAAAGACTGCTATAGGCCTGGGGGGAAAGCATGATGATCATGCAAAGACTTTCACGCCTGAGGCACCATGCCCCAGGTTCAATCCCCAGCACTGCCTTAAGTCAGAGCTGAGTTGGGAGTCAGGCGGTAGCACAGCGGGTTAAGCGCAGGTGGCACAAAGCACAAGGACTGGCATAAGGATCCTGGTTCGAGTCCCTGGCTCCCCACCTGCAGGGAACTTGCTTCACAGGCAGTGAAGCTGGTCTGCAGGTGTCTATCTCTCTGTCTTCCCCTCCTCTCTCCATTTCTCTCTGTCCTATCCAACAACGATGACAACAATAAAAAACAAGGGCAACAAAAGGGAATAAATAAATAAATATATTTAAAAGAGTGTATTTATAAAAACATCAGAGCTGAGCATAAGAATAAAATAAGAATTTATTTTATTTTATTCATAAGAATAAAATAAAATAAATAAATAAACTATCAAATAACTGCTATAGATACTGTAGGTTAGACATAACACCCCTGGTAAGCACAAGACAAATACAGAACAGAGATCCGCAGATTGCATAGATGTAGGCAATGCAAATGGGAAAAGAAACAACAAAAACATCAACCTCAAAACAAAAATCAGGACAGCTGTGGGAAAACCATATCAACAATCATCCTAAATGTGGATGGCTTAAATTCACCAATCTAAAGACTCAGAGTGGCGGATGGATTCATTATATACATGTGGAGAATCCACATGGATGTAGATTCTACAACAAATGAGTCTGATAAATAAATAAATAAATAGGACAAAAATTTATTTTTAAAAAATGAGTCTGGGGTTAGGGGAGTAGATTAATGATATGCTATGCCTTACATGAAGAAGGTCCTGGCTTCCATCTCTCTGTTGAAAAAAAAAGTTAAAACAAATAGTGCAAAGTTAGGGTACGTATTTTGAATTAAGAAGTGGTTTAAGGGAAAGCCCAGTGTTTGTGCCACCAAATGGAGCCCTTCTCTGCTACACTCAACTCCCTTTGCCCACTGTCTCCAAAAACCAAGGAGACACTGGTGCATATGCATTCCTGCACAGAGCAAAGCCAGAGAACAGAGTGTTGCTTCCAACTGGACATGGAGCCAAAATGAGTCCTTACCGAGTAAATGTGGGTGCTTTCTGTCACTCTAGAGAATAAGGAGCAGGTATTCATTCCCTGGGTCTCCTACAACCAAGAATGACAAACTCAGTGACTCAAAACCACAGAAACATATTATTTCCCCACTCAGAACCAGAAATCCAAAACTAAGGTTTTGATGGGGCCATATCCCTGCAAAAGCCCCAGGGAAGAGTCAGGTCCTGGGTGCCCCTGATTCTAGGAGCTCCAGTTGTCCTTGGCTTGCAGCCACATAAATTCAACCTCTGCCTCTGCCTCCATGTATTTCTCCTCTGTGTATCTCTTGAAATGACCCCATCACTGCATTCAGGGGCCAACCAGATAGGTACTCCACAGCTAACTACATCTCAAGATCCTTGATGATGTTTGCAAAGACTCTTTCCCCAAACAAGAGCATAAGAATTACAATGGGACACGCCTTCAAGAGACTTTCACAGAACAAGGGGGTGGGCAGGAGGCAGTGGTTAAGCTCATTTGCTTTCTGACTGTGTTGGCGCCTTGTGGCCAAGCCACTCATTCTACAACTGCACCCAGAAACCCATGTCTCCCTCAAACTCCCGCGCTTCTCAAGCGGAAGACAGAAGGCATGCTGGGAAATGTGGTGGGTCCCCAGCCCCTAGCCTGCTATGCAAATGGTGCCCTCTGTTTTGAGGTCCCTTTGCTGGCCTTTCCAGATGCCCAGCACAGAGAACCATGAGCACAGAGCTTAATTGAACCCCTAGACTCTTTGCTGGCAGCCCCTCACACAAGGCCAGACTCAGAAAAAGATTCACCTGCTAATTCAAACTGCTAGTGGCTCAGGCATGGCAGCCTATACCAGTGCTGTGAAGCCCCAGATTTGAGGGGGACTGACGAAGTGGGATGTTTATAAATCATACAGAAGCTGCAGAGGTTGCTCAGCGGTGGAGTGCAAGCCTCACAGGAATGAGGCCCTGAGTTACATCCCTGACTATGCCTCCACCCACCCACCCCAATTCCCAAATCAATACAAGAAGCTGAATCAGCCTTCAGATTACAAAAGCTAGAAGCTCCCAAGCAAAAACCAGCAGCTCCCATGCATCATGGGGTAAGGAGAGGGGTCCTGCCTTGAGGCAGAATCAGGTCAAAAGGGGATGCATCCGGGTCTTCCCTCTCAGCTTCTCCCCCCCCACCCCGCCTGCCCTAGGGGACGCCCCTGAATCTTCGTGCTCATTACATGAACGCCATAGCCCCCGCCAGATTCCTGGGGTCTGCAGTCCGGCAGCGCCACCTGGTGGTTAAGGTTGCTCAGTCAGCGCCGGGAATCAGCCCAGATGAGGATGAATTTTCTGCTTTAGCTGGCTGACTTTGTCTTCCAAGAACACACCTTGCACATCCCCACCCAATCCTCCTCACACAATGCACTTAAAAAGAGAGAGAGAGAGTTAAGCTCACGTGGCGCCAACCACAGGGACCAGCACAGGGATCCCGGTTTGAGCCCCCGGCTCCCCAACTGCAGGGGAGTCGCTTCACAGGCGGTGAAGCAGGTCTGCAGGTGTCTGTCTTTCTCTCCCCTTCTCTGTCTTCCCCTCCTCTCTCCATTTCTCTCTGTCCTATCCGGCAACGACGACATCAACAACAACAATAATGACTACAACAATGAAACAACAGGGGCAACAAAAGGGAATAAATAAATAAATATATTAGGAAAAAAGAGAGAGAGATCTGTTGGGACCAGGAGGCAGCACAACAGGTTGAGTGCACATGCTTCAAGCCCCCCAGCTCCAATCTGCAGGGGGAAAGCTTCACAAATGGTGAAGCAGTGCTGCAGGTGTCTCTCCCCCTCTCTATCTCCCCACTTCCCTCTTGATTTCTCTCTGTCTCTACCCAAATAAATAAAATTTAACAAATTGTTTTTAATTTTGATTTTATTTAGTCATGAGAGAGAGAGGAAGGGAAGTGGGGCAGTGCCAGGGATTGAGCCTGGCATTTCATGCACACTGGTCAACACTCTAACCACTACATCACCTCCCAGGCCATAGGGCCCTTTGCATTTCAAAAGTAATGCACAAAATTCGGAAGTGCAGTTGGTGAGACAGCTCAGCACTATGGCACAGGCCGTGAATGCCGAGGCCTCGGGTTCAGTCCCCCGCCAGAGCTGAGCAGTGCTACAGTCTTTTTTTTTTTCTCATAAAATTAAACAAATAAATTTTTTAAGGTTCTCATTACATGGCACTCAACAACAATCAAGTGTTGAGAACAGTGCAGTATTTATTCAATGTGCTTCAACAGAAAAAGAATTATCAGGATTTTTTTAACTTCTCTTCTGCTCTCTTTTTTGCTTCTTTACTATTACGTATAGGGTAGAGACAGAAAGAAACTGAGAAGGAAAGGGGAGATAGAGAGGAAGAAACAGAGATACCTGCTTCATGACCCAGAAAGCTTTCTCCTTGCAGGTGGGGGTCTAGGGTCTTGAACCTGTGTCCTTGCACATTTTGTTTGCTTGTGTTTTTTTTTTTTTGTCCCTGTACATTTTAACACATGCACTCTACCGGGTACAACACCACCCAGTCCTAAATTACCTGAAGTTTTAAGTGTAGAGACAGCTAAACCATATAATGATGGTTCTTTTGTTTATTTCAAAAGTTATATACACTTACTACAAACATAAAACAAGTAAAAAAAAGGGGGGAACCCCCCATATCTAGCAGCCATAAAATGCAGACAAAATGCCAAACTTGGACATTAAACAAAGATCAATTGCTTAATCTAAAATGTGATTTGCAGTCTATCTGAACTTCAAATTTAACTGAATATCCTGTTATTTTATTTTTCTTTTTCTTAAACTTTTTTAAAATTTACTTATTTATTGTCCTGGAGCTTAGCTTCCCCAGAGACCCACCCTACTAGGGAAAGAGAGAGGCAGACTGGGAGTATGGACCGACCAGTCAACGCCCACGTTCAGCGGGGAAGCAATTACAGAAGCCAGACCTTCCATCTTCTGCAACCCACAATGACCCTGAGTCCATGCTCCCAGCGGGATAGAGAATGGGAAAGCTACTGGGGAGGGGGTGGGATATGGAGATTGGGTGGTGGGAATTGTGTGGAGTTGTACCCCTCCTACCCTATGGTTTTGTTAATTAATCCTTTCTTAAATAAAAAAAATTTTTTTTTAATTTACTTATTTATTTATTCCCCTTTTTGTTGCCCTTGTTGTTTTTTTATTGTTGTAGTTATTATAATTGTTGCTATTGATGCTGTCATTGTTGGATAGGACAGAGAGAAATGGAGAGAGGAGGGGAAGACAGAGAGGGGGAGAGAAAGATAGACACCTGCAGACCTGCTTCACCGCCTGTGAAGTGATTCCCCTGCAGGTGGGGAGCCGGGGGCTCGAACCAGGATCCTTACACCAGTCCTTGCAATTTGCACCACATGCACTGAACCTGCTGTACTACCTACCGCCCAACTCCTTTATTTTTCTATTTTATTTGATAGGACAGAGAGAAATTGAGAGGGAAGGGGAAGATAGAGAGGAAGAGAGGCGGAGAGACACCTGCAGACCTGTTTACCACTCATGAAGCTTCCCAACTGCACGTGGGGAGTGGGGTGGGGGGAATGGGAGCTTGAACTCAAACCTTGCACATGGCAATGTGTGCACTCACCTGGGTGCATGACCGCCCAGCCCTGTAAATACTGTCTTTGTATTTGCTGAATCTGACAACTGTAGAGGGGCTGGATGGTAGTGCACTAATACCATATACACACATTACCATATACAAGGACTAGAGTCAAGTCCCTGGATCTCACCACAAGGGGGAAGCTTCGTGAACAGTGGAGCAGTGCTGCAGGACTGACTTTCTCTCAATCTCTCTCTCTCTCCCTCTCCCTCTCCCTCTCCCTCTCCCTCTCCCTCTCCCTTTCCGTGTGTGTATGTGTGTGTGTGTGTGTGTGTGTGTATCAAAAATTTTAAATAGGCGTGGTCCAGGAGGTAGCACAATGATAAAACTTTGGACTCTCAAGCATGAGGTCCCGAGTTCAATCCCCGACAGCACATGTACCAGAGTGACGTCTGGTTCTTTCTCTCTCCTCCTGTCTTTCTCATAAACAAATAAAATCTTTTTAAAAAAGAAAAAAAAAGGGCAACAAAAGGGAAAATAAAAAAAAAGAAAATTATTTGACTAAAAAAAATTTTTAAAGGCTTCTAGGAGCAGTGGAATCATTGTGCAGACACCAAATCCCAGCAATAACACTGGTGGCCAAAAATGCAATAAAATCAGTCTGACAGCCCTGCTACCACAGCCTAGTCGCATCTCCGTAGTGTAGCGGCCATCACATTCGCCTCGCATGGCCCAGTCATCCTCCAGCGAGCACACTAAAGTTTACTTAGGCAGCTTTTTTATCCCCACATGCACATATTTTACCTGGGGGGGGGGGGGGTGATGGCTCACAAAGTAGATTTTCTGCAACCTAATTTCTCTCTCTTTCTCTCTTTCTCTCTCTCTCACTATTTAATAGGACAGAAAGAAATTGAGAGGAGAGGAGAGACAGAGAGGGAGAAAGGTAGACACCTGCAGACCTGCTTCACCACTCATGAAACATCCCTTTGAGCGGGGGCTCAAACCTGGGTCCTTGCACTGGTCTTTGCACATAGTACTATGTGCACTTAACTGGGTGTGCCATTGCCTGGCCCTCTTAACTTCTCCACTTAACCACATCCTGTGAAAAACTTTTCATGTCATCAAAATGACTTTTATAGTTCAGTTTTCTGTGATGACATCACAGAAGACCATCCAGAGAAAATTATAGCCTCTGCTTCTCATGTCTGCTTTTTCAGGCCTCCCCAGCTCTGGTCCTCTCCTAGTTGGCAGGGCCTCGTCGCCTTGTCTCCCTGTGCCGCACCCTTGCCACAGGCTGCCTACAGGTACCAGCCTGAATCCTGCACCACAAGCAAAGAGCAGGACGCTCCTGAGAGCTCAGGTGTTAGACTGCTGGGGACAAATCCCTGCATAGGCCTTGCCTTCCAGGAGGAACCAAGACCCTTTCAAACAAGGGACAACTTGACTGTGGTCCCAGGCTAGGAGAAGGAGGCTCTCCCCACCCATCAGAGCAGCCAGGCTCTCTATCTCTCAGGAGCTGGGAGACTGAGGTGCAGAGGACAGCATCACAGCAGAGAGGCTGGGTCACCAGGGAGCCTGCCTGTTGCACTGTCACACTTCTCCATGTGACCCGAATCCAGAGAGTGGCTTCCTCATCCTGCCCAGAGATGCAGAGCTGATGGTGATGGTGAGTGAGCCCTTAGTCAACCTGGGCCAGGCTGTGTGTGTCCACTGCGCAAATGCCAACCCCAGGCTCAAACTGGTCACATGCTGCAGTAACTTCACAGTTAAACTGAAAAGCATAAGCAGAGTAGAATGGGGCTGAGTAAACAGCATAATGGCTATGCAAACAGACTTTCAAGCCTGAAGTATTGAAGGTCCCAGTTTTAATCCCCAGCACCACCATAGACCAAAGCTGAGCAGTACTCTAGTAAATAAATAAACAAATAAATAGCGGAATCTTCCTTCTCTTCCCCTCTTCTCCCCCTATTCTAAGGAATCCTTTCCTGAGGATTCCTGTATTTTTTTAAGATTTATTTCATTTTTTTATTTTACTTTTACTTTTACATTTATTTTATTTTACTTATGGAGGAGAGAGAGCCAGAGCATCATGATGGCACGTGTGATGCTGCAGATGGAACTCAGGACCTCATTCTTGGGAGTCCAGTGCCTTGTCCACTGTGCCACCTCCCAGGCCACTAACAGAAGGGTTAGTGATTGTCTCCTTGATTACAAAGTGGTGACTGTGGAGAGGCTGTTGAGAGTTTTCTTTTCTCGGTTCCCCATGAGGTGAAATCCTCTGCTGGCAAAAGCTTCCACTTCTGCTGGAAGCATCCCACCTCCCAACCTCCCCCCTGCAAGACGTGTGCTGTGTTCATAGAGGGAGGAGCAGACCTGAAATGCACAGGTTGGATTAGACTCAGGAAGAGGTGCATACAGAAACTGAATACGGAAAGCAGAAGGACCACCATTGCAGACTCACCCCTCCTACTCTGCACCTTCTCCCTTTGTTCCTTCAAAACAATAAAAATAGTCCACACTTTACACCTTATGTTTTGCCTTTACATAGTTGCTCCTTAAGTTCTACCTCTAAGTAAGTTCATCTACACATGCTCTACTGCACCAAGGTCAAGGACTTGGGCGAGAGAGAGGGTGGAGTCTGCGAGGGCATTAGGAACCCAACCACTACCTTGGATGGTGGTGGGAGTGGTTGGAAGACTCCTACCACGGAAGGATGAGGAAGAGTGAGCATGTGGCAGCAACTATCGTGTACCTCATTACTTCCCTACTAAGCAAATAATAATAGTGAAGACCTGCTACAACCTAGTTTAGGAGGAAAGTCACAGAAAGCCTAGCAGGAAAGGAGGATCCAGGAAAATCATATCTTGGTGGCTCTAGGCCTCCCTCTACCCCCACCATGTCCTATTTGCCCTGGAGCTTTCCTCCTGATTTTTCAGCCCTTCTCCTCCCCCCCCCCACACACACACACCTGTATAAAAGCTCCCTAAGACAGGGGAGCTGGGAAGATAATCAGAGCAAGGTTCCTGCCTCCAGTGCACCTTCTACCATCAGAAGATGAGGATTTTTCCTTCCTGCAAAAGTTGTGACTGGCTTTTGGTGACACCCAGGCTGAGGGACTTTGTCCAGTTTCTCTGTCACAGGGTCCCCACTGTGCTTTTATAGGATGTGCCCCATGTTTATTTGTTGCAGTTATTTTAAAAAAATGGGGGGGAGGAAAGGAGAAAGGAAAGGAGAAGGGAGGGGAGGAGAGGAGAGGAGAGGAGAGGAGAGGAGAGAGGAGGGGAGGGAAGGGGAGGGGAGGGAAGGGGAGGGGAGGGGAGGGAAGGGAAGGAAAGGGAAGGGAAGGGGAAAGGGAAAGGGGAAAGGGGAAGGGGAAGGGGAAGGGGAAGGGAAAGGGAAAGGGAAAGGGAAGGAAAGGGGGTGGTATTGGTTAAATGAAGAATGCCTTTCCTCAGGAAGCAAGTGTGGCTTTGGGGATCCTATCCTCACAGTAGCCATGGACTCTCAAACAGTCAGGTGAGCCTGCCTGCCCTCTGCTGCAAGAGTTCCTGCTCAGGTAACTCAACCATCTGTGTTCTGAGTTCTTTCTGCTGCAGGAAAGATGGGAGAGTGTGTCTGGGAACTAGCATGAATGAAGAGAGGGTAGACCACGGATCAGACATTCCATACTTGAGTCCTCAATCCCCACTTCCTGTTACGTGACCTTGTATTTAGTTTTCATTGCTGCAGACTAGCACAACTTTCACTTATTCAAGCAACATATATTTGTCCTGTTACAGTTCTGTGGGCTGTAAGTCCCATGCAAATCTGACTGGGCTAACTTCCAAGTGCTGATAGAGGTGTGTTCCTTTCTGAAGCCTCAAGAGGAGACTCCATTTCTGCTATCAACTGAGTATATCCCTACACCAACCATGTGTGGAAAAGTGGCCCTCAACTTGATATTAGGAGGCAATTTGGGGATACAGTTAGTTTGTGAGGGTGGAACCCTCAGTAATGGGATTAGTGCCCTTCGCAGAGATCCCTGAGAGATTCCCCAATCCTTCTGCCATGAGAGAACACAACAGGAAGATGGCCATGAAACAGGAAGTGGGTTGTCATCAGACACCAGATCCACTGGTGCCTTTAACATGGACTTCCCAGCCTCCAGAGCCATGAGAAACATTCTTGTTATGGAGAAGATACCTGGGTTGTGGTGTTTTTGACAACAGCCCTCTACAAAGCAATTCTTTTCCATTCCCAGCTTCCAAAGGCTGCCTGCCTCTCTTCCATCTTTGAAACCACACTCTGACATTCTTCGATATCACCCCCCTTCAGCCGCTCTTAGAAGGATTTGTATTTGCCTTGGGCCCACCTGCATAATTCAGGACAATCTCCCCCATTTAAATAGGGTCAGAGTTAGCAAGCATAATTCCATCCGAAACCTTAATTCACCTTTACCAGGTAACCTACACTGGTAGTCACTGGTGAAGGAATTAGAGAGAAGAGGGTTTGTGTGTAAATGGAGGAAAGGCAGGCTGTGGTGCACCTAGTTAAGTACATACATTACCATGCACAAGGATCCTGGTTTGAGCCCCTGTTCCCCACCTACAGCAGGGACTTTTCATGAGTGGTGAAGCAAGTCTGCATGTGTCTCTCTGTTTCTCTTTCTCCCAATCTCCCCTTGTCTCTCAATTTTTCTCTGGCCTGCCTAATAAAATAGAAAAAAAAAAAGGCTAAAAATGGCCACCAGGTGCAGTGGATTTGTAGTGCTGGCATTGAGCCCCAGTACCAATAAAAAGAGAAAGGAAAAAAAGCAGGAAAGAAGGGGCACCGTAAATGTGGGGAACCATTGTCAGCTAACTCCATCAGAGTTATAAAAGAACAAAACCCAAACAAACCACAATGTCAGTACTTCCAAATGGCAAATGAAGCCACCCATCCCACAACTCGGTTGACCTAGTTCATTATCAGCAGAATTCTTTCCTGAAGTCATTTTACAGAGAATTCCAGTAGGCTGATGGCTACAAAGACAGGTGGATCAAATGGGCAGGATCATCTACAGGAGCTAGTAAGACAGAGGGTCAGCCCCACCTCAGCCTCAGCTTGGATGATACTTACTGCACCTGGCAGGGACCCAACATTTGCAGGCAGTCAGGATGGGGGAAAGAAAGAGACCCCACCCTCCTCATACAAATGGCTCCACCTGTTTCTGCAGAGCTGCTGGTCCACCTGGCCTCTGGTCTATCTAGTGTTCTGGTCTACCTGGCCTTGTCGAGGCTCCCTGGTCTGGGATTCCCGGATTTTTTTTTAACCAGAATATTGCTCAGTTCTGGTTTATGGCAGTGCTGGGGATAGAACCTGGGACTCTGGAGCTCAGGCAGGAGAGTCTCTATGCATAACTACTATGCCATCTACCCCCACCTGATTGATGGAACTTTTTAACAGGATTCTGGATTGAAGTTTGCTAGTAGATAGATTGTCAGAGTCACTTGTTTATACATTTTATTCAAAATAATTTTTAATTCAAAATAATTCTAATCAACTTGGTAACACTTTTTGTTTCTAATTAATGGGGGTGGGGTGAAGCCCTGATCTCCACTTTCAGCAGGTGAGCCTCATTGAGCAGTGAAGCTGCTGGTGTCTCTGTTTCTCTCTCCGCCCCCTCTCTGTCTCTATCAGCAAAAGAAAATGGTGGGGGGAAGTGACTGCTGGGAGCTGTGGATTCATTGTGCAGACACCAAACCCCAATGATAACCCTAGTGGGAGAGGAGAGATGTAGAAGGGGGGAAAGAAGAGGAGGGGAGGGGAGGGGAGGGGAGGGGAGGGGAGGGGAGGAGATGAGAGGAGGGGAGGGGAGGGGAGGGGAGGGGAGAGGAGAGGAGAGGAGAGGAGAGGAGAGGAGAGGAGAGGAGGGGAGAGGAGAGGAGAGGAGAAAAGGGGAGAGGAGAGGAAAGGAGAAAAGGGGAGAGGAGAGGAGAGGAGAAAAGGGGAGAGGAGAGGAGAGGAGAAAAGGGGAGAGGAGAAAGGGGGAGAGGAGAGGAGAGGAGAGGAGAAAAGGGGAGAGGAGAGAAGAGGAGAGGAGAGGAGAGGAGAGGAGAGGAGAAAAGGGGAGAGGAGAGGAGAGGAGAGGAGAGGAGAAAAGGGGAGAGGAGAGGAGAGGAGGAAAGGGGAGAGGAGAGGAGAGGAGAGGAGAGGAGGAAAGGGGAGAGGAGAGGAGAGGAGAGGAGAGGAGAGGAGAAAAGGGGAGAGGAGAGGAGAAAAGGGGAGAGGAGAAAAGGGGAGAGGAGAGGAGAGGAGAGGAGAAAAGGGGAGAGGAGAGGAGAGGAGAGGAGAGGAGAAAAGGGGAGAGGAGGGGAGAGGAGGGGAGAGGAGAGGAGAGGAGAGGAGAGGAGAGGAGAGGAGAGGAGAGGAGAGGAGAGAAGGGGAGAGGAGAGGAGAGGAGAGGAGAGGAGAGGAGAGGAGAGGAGAGGAGAAAAGGGGAGAGGAGAAAAGGGGAGAGGAGAGGAGAGGAGGAAAGGGGAGAGGAGAGGAGAGGAGAGGAGAAAAGAAAAGGGGAGAGGAGAGGAGAGGAGAGGAGAGGAGAGGAGAGGAGAGGAGAGGAGAGAAATTTTGACACATCCAATGTCAAGAGTTGAACTTGGGACCTCATGCTTGAAAATCCAGTGCTTTCTCCACTGTGTCACCTCCTGGGCTAAAGATATTTCTTGGCTGCTTGACGCTTTGGAACCCTGTCAGATAATATAAAATATATACTCAATAAGATGCTACTCTTGTCACTGAAATGACATTGGATAATGGGGGACAAAATATATGGAACTGGAAATGAGTGTGATAAAGAAAAGTGAAAGACAACTACCACATGGCTTCAGCCATGTGTGGAGTCTCAACAACTAAAACAAACAAGCTTACAGTAATAGACAAAGTTACTTGTAAGACGCTGTGAAGGGGCCAGGCAGTGGTGCACCTGGTTAAATGCACATATCACCATGTGCAAGGACCCAGGTTCTAGTGCCTGGTCCCCACCTGTAGAGGTGAAGCTTCACAAACAGTGGAGCAGAGCAGGTGTCTCTCTATCTCTCCCCCTTTTTAAAAATTTTTATTTATAAAAAGGAAACACTGACAAAAAACATAGGTTAAGAGAGGGGTACAACGCCACACAATTCCCACCACCAGAACTCTGTATCCTATCCCCTCCCCGTCTCTCCCCCTTTCTATCCCCCTCCCATCTCAATTTCTTTCTGTCTTGTCAAATTAAAAAAGAAAAAAAAAAAAGGACACTGTGAAAATCATGGTATTTATAAGATGGTGGGGAGAGGACAAGCGGCAGGTCTCCTTAGTGTAACTTTGGCAGTGGAGCTTTGGTGCTGGGTGTCACATGCATGCACACATATACATAAGTGTGAAACTATACTCCTGTGTTATGATTTTGTAAACCTATGTAATGAGAATAAAAAGGAGATATATAGACTAGGCTATGCCTTGGTTCCTGGAACAGAGCTCCTGAAACTCCTGAGATTTCAGAATAGAGAATCAGTAGCATGTAGGTCCCCTCTCACAACCCTCACCCTGCACACCCCTCCCATTCGGATGCCCATCTGTGTGTTGTAGCCTCTCCTTGGTTTAGTTACATAGTTAATAACTTGATGCAAGGTCACATAATCTACTCAAGATTTTGTGCCTGTGTGATACATCTGAGCCACCTCCCCAGCCCAGTTGAGAGAGAGTAAGATGCCACACTCCACAACCCACAGTCCCCCACCCATGCTGTCCACAGTGCTCCCTTGTGATGTCCAAGATGGACCCCTGCCCTAATGCATGGCTGGACATGCACACTACCTGCCAAGCCCCCATCAGGTTTTATTATAAACCAGGAAACACATTTCCCTGATCTTTGTGACATGCTCGTGCAAATCTACCACCAGGGAGGGGAGCCATGGGAAGCTCAGATTTACCACTGCCGGCTTCCCGAAGCACAAGTGACAGCCTTGTGGGTTACCCTTAGCCAGTGGTCCGTGATTCATTCTCTATCTCTCTCTGTCTCTGTCTGTCTCTGTCTCATTGTCAGAATCGCTTGATGTGGGGGAGCCCACACATCTGGTGGCCACAAGTGTGACAGGCAAGGTGTTCCATGTGAAGGTGGAGAGGCACAGGAGGGAAAATGGGGGTGTTTAAACAGTGACAGTCAGGGCCTGAAGCCCAGCTTCCCCACCCCACCCCAAACACACACTGTCCCTGGCAGCCCTCTGGGTTCCTAACACCCCAGGACTCCCACTGCAAGGTCCCGCACAGCAGAGGGTTGAGCCTTCTAGGTGCCCACGTCTAGAGCCCGCCCCTCCTTCCCAATCTCAGAGCCTTTGGCATATTTCAGAATTATCCACGAACATGTGGGTCAGCTGCCTTTTAAATGCCTAGGGGGTGCAGAAAAATCTCTTAAACTTGGAGGCATGGACATAAAGGTCCACCCGTGGGGTCGGAGGATCCGCCCTAAATGACAGTGAGCACCGCAGTGCCCAGCAGACTTGGCTGAGTTGAAATCTTTTTTATTATTATTACTGGATAGAGACAGAGAAATTGAGAGGGGAGGTGGAGATAGAGAGGAAGAGAGACACCTGCAGCACTGCTTAGCCACTCGTGAAGCTTTCCCCCTGCAGGTGGGGACCAGGGGCTTGAAGGACCAAGGACCTGGGTCCCTGTGCACTGTAATGTGTTTGCTTAACTAAGGAACAACAGGGGACGCCGCTGGCCAGCAGGAAGAGGAGGGCGCAGGGGGTATTGTGACATGCCCCAGGGAAGGGCAGCTTTGCCAAGGGCCCACGGACACCCAGGCCCAGAGGGGCAAGGGAGCCAGGCCGGACATGGAGCCCAAGGCCCCGCAGGACGGGGTGGACGAGCCGCAGACGGCGGCACTCACCCAGTCCTTCGACGGCCGCGGCCAGGTGCTGCTGGTGAGCGAGCTCTGGAAGCAGGAGGAGTGCTGCCTGAACCTGCAGAACATTCTGGAACACACCGAGGCCCCTCCGCCCTCAAGAACATCGTCCACCCGCGCCACCAGCGGCCACAGCAGCTCCAGCAAGGGAGGCCCGCGGCGAGCCAAGCGGCCCCGGGAGAGCTCGGCTCGCAGCCCCGACAGCCCGGCGGCCAAGTGCAAGCGCTCCTGGGCCCCGCCCGCCGCCCCGGGCGAGAGCGACTGCGACTGTGATTGCGACTGCGACTGCGACTGCCCGGCGGATCCCGGGGTGGAACCCCGGACGGAGTCCCCCGCGGAGCCCCCCGCGGAGCCCCCCGCGGATCCCCCAGCTGAACCCCCGGCGGCGGCGGGCGGCCGGAAGGCGGGGCCGGCGCGGGCGCCTGGGGAGCGGCTGCTGCTGGTGCTGTGCCGCGCCACCGCGCTGCGCTCCCAACTACCCCGGCTCCAGCTGCTCCTGCAGCGGGTGTGCGCTCGCAGCGCCCGGCCGCCCGCCGCGCTCCTGGGCATCGTGGTGCAGCCGCTGCGCTGCGAGGAGGCGGAGGCGCGCCGCCGCATGGAGAGCCTGCTCTGCCGCGCCTTCTCCGCCCCGCACGCCCCGGCCGTGGAGGTGCACACCGCGCTCTTCGCCCCGCGCCGCTCCGACTGCGCCCTGGACGTGCAGCGTGCAGCCGGCGGCCCGCACCCGTGCGCTGCGCACAAGGGCCCTCAGGTGGACCGCCAGACCCAGACGCAGGGTGAGCACCCCCATTCACCCCCGGGCGCGCGGTGGGGGCTCCAGGCGTCGGGGGTTGGATCCCCGAGCCCTCGGTTACCCTTCCCTCTGCTTAGCTCCTGCACTTACACCATCTATGGTGAAGATGCACTAAACTCACCCACAGGTGTGCTCTCTGGGACCATCTGAGTCAAAGGGGCTCAAATTCATTTAATTCCATGGGTCACAGTATCCATCCACCTATCCACTTTTGTAAGCGACAGCTTTGCGAGTTTGTAAACCGGGGACACACACACGCACACACACACACACACTTATTTATTCCTTATTTAGAGGCTTTCTCCTGCAAGGGAATCAGAGTTATGGTTTTTAACATGGAAAAAGGAAAAGGGGCCGGATTGTGAACACCTGTGAACAAACACATTAGAGTGCGCAAGGAGCTGGGTTCAAGGTCCCAGTTCACACCTGCAAGAGGGAGAAGTTTCACAAGTGGTGGAGCAAAGCTGCAGGTGTCTCTCTTTCTCCCTCTCTGTCTCAATTTCTCTGTCTCTATCCAAAATAAATAAAGTGAGTAAAACTATTTAAGAAGAAGAAGGAGGAGGAGGAGGGGGGGGGAGGAGGAGGAGGAAGGAGGAGGAGGAGGAGGAGGAGGAGGAGGAGGAGGAGGAGGAGGAGGAAAACAACCAAGCCAGCCCAGCCAGGCATGGAGCTGGGGTCTCTCTTAGCCTCATCCTCTCAACCCTAGAGGAAAGGAACCATATTGGCTAGAGTAGCTGAGCACTGCCTAGATCTCCACCTCTCCAGACCCCTCTAGTCCCCAGAGTGTTCATCTGTGAGTTTGAGATGCTGGGCAGGCAGCTGGCTCTTAAATGATCTCCAAGTACCTTCTGTCTGTAGAAGCCCCTACCCTGGCCCCATGCGGTGCAAAGTTGGGGTACTCCAGGCTCTGCCACCCTCCTGCTGGGGACCAGGGCAAGGTGTCTTGTGTGGGGGCGAGTTTACCTGCTGATGTGGGGAGGCAGGGAAAGCAGAGCAGCTGGAGACTGAGATAGCATCCAGCTCTAAGGTAACAGAATGGTGACATGCTGGGTCTAGGTGCCCAGGACTTGGTCAGGGGGTCAGAACCACCTGGGACCTTCTGGGGCAGGATTTTTAATACCCTTTTTAATACCCTTGGCACCCATGCTGACTACATAACTTTACACCTTTAAATTCATTCTTGCCGCTCTCCTGCATGTCCTGAATGTCTAATAAGAGTCCTTTGCCTGTGGACAGCTGCAGGCAAGGTCTTCAGTCAAAGCCAGAAGGTTCCAGAACAACTCTGAGAGAACCTTCCCTCCCCAGCCCCCCCCCCCCCGCCTTCCACCAGATGATGCAATCTTGCCCCCCAGCCGGCCATGCCTTCCCTGCATCCTGTAAGTTTTTCTGCTGGTGAAACTCCCACCCTCATCTCCCAACAACTGGTGCCCAACCCCTTCTCCCTCCAGCCCTTCCATATGGAGGTAGAAGGCAAGAGGTTTCCCCAATTTCTGGACAGTGAGGCACCAATCTCCAGGTGAGGGGAACATGAAAGGCAAGACCTTTTGAGCAAACAGCTGTCACAGCATCTTGTTCTTCCTCATCATCTGGGCCAGACTATTCCACCACATGTGCCCCCCTCCACCTCTTCAACCTCATTTACTAAAGAACCAGCCTGTACCATCTCCAGTGCCAGAGAGTACCCCACTCCTTCTTCAGCCCGCTCCCATGTCTCCCCCACTGCTGTTCTGAGGACTTTGTTTGGTTCCTTGGTGTGAGAAGGAATGTTCCACTCATCACTGCCAGAAAGTCTACTTTTGTGTTTTTCCCCTACTTTTATTTTTATGCAGCACCAGGGAATAAGCCACGAGTCTCAAGTTTGTGCCATATTGCCTGGGCCTCCCCAGTCCAATTTTTTATTCTATATACTTTAGAGTGGTGGGCAGAGGAAGAGACATCAAAGCACCACACCGCTATCCATAGTGTTCCATTGGTGCTCCCATGTGGTACTGGGGCTTGAAGTCAGGGCCTCAAACACGTATGGTGTGTACTCTACTCACTGAGCTATCTCATGCATCTGCCTCTGCCTCTGCCTAACTCACTTAAGCCAGCGGCTCGACCAGGGGCAATTTTGAGATACACATACATACATGCAACACACCTTGGGGCCATTTAGTAACCAGCGTCTGTAGTCACTTGAGGTTGTATTGCAATTTGGTGAATGAAGAGGAGCTACTGGCATCAGGGATGCTGCTAAACTGTCTTCAGCAAAGATTGGTCTGGCCTCAAATCACAGTACAGCTGAGGCTGAGGAACACTAATTTTAACCACGCTAGGCCCTGTGTCTGTCGAATCCCCACTGGAGGCTGAACTTGTAATCCTGCAGAGGTTAGCAAATGCCTTTAGCATGCCTGAACTTTCTGCTGCCTCTGAGCAGGGTTCCTTAATGAGATTTCTAGTCTCTCTGACTCTTAAGTTGAATTCAACCTACCTTCCTCAAGAAACCCAGTGCAGTGACTTCAGGGGACACCCCCCCCCCCCCCCGCTCTTCTTATAGACACCACCTCACTCTGAGGACCAGTTCCAACTCATCTCTGTAGATCTGGCTTTCCTTCCAGTTCTAGGCCTTTCTGCCCTTCTCCTTCTTCCATCTTCTTCCCCAAGGCATCTTTCAGCTCATTCACCTCAAAGCTGGTCTCATGACCTGATTCCTCATCGTCTTCTGAGTCTTGGAAAGCATGACCCATGAATAGGACTTTAACTCCATCAGATCCTCCACCAGCATGTGAGCTTGGTGAGGTCTTTGAACATCTCTCCATCTGCCCTGTTAAGGGCCTCACTATGAACTTCTCAGATTCCAGCACCTCTGACATACTTTCCTGCCATTTCTCCATTGGCATGGGGTGTGACCATGTGTGGGGGCATCCATCCTTCTGCCTTATCCTGGGTCTCAAGGCTTAGAAGTTGAGTTTCTGGGAGTCGGGCGGTGGCGCAGTGGGTTAAGCGCATGTGGCGCAAAGCGCAGGAACCGGGGTAAGGATCCCGGTTCGAGCCCCGGGCTCCCCACCTGCAGGGGAGTCGCTTCACAGGCGGTGAAGCAGGTCTGCAGGTGTCTATCTTTCTCTCCCCTTCTCTGTCTTCCCCTCCTCTCTCCATTTCTCTCTGTCCTATCCAACAACGAATTGCGTCAACAAGGGCAATAATAATAACCACAACGAAACTACAACAAGGGCAACAAAAGGGGGGAAAAAATGGCCTCCAGGAGCGGTGGATTCATGGTGCAGGCACCGAGCCCAGCAATAACCCTGGAGGAGGAAAAAAAAAAAAAAAAAAAAAAGAAGTTGAGTTTCTACCTACCTGGCAATGTGTGAATCAGGTGAAGTGTTAAACTTGTCGGTCATTGTGCTCCAAATGTGTCGTTTTGGGTTATCTTTTAGACGTGCCCCCTCCACCCCCATCCCGACTTCCATCCTAAGAGGAGAATCAGTGTTCATTTTGTTCATCAGTGGACCTGCCATGTGGCGTTTGATGAAAGTCTGAGCCAGGTCAAGTTTCCAAACAGCTGATTTGAGGGGGAATTCTTTTTTGCCACATGCAGCTTACACTCTTATCAAAGTTGAGGTCACCCCCAGTCCTTTCTCACAGTGAAGGGACAGGCTATGGGAGAGAGGAAGAACTAACTGTATATAGGATAATGGGCCTGGGGGTACTGAGGTGTGGAAAGCTGTGGACTCCCACAGCCCCCCAAATCTTCAGTCAAGTTACCCAGAAAGTCACAAAACATTTGGTGTAGTAGGATATGGACTTTTAGTTTGGGAGGTATGGAAACAGGTGACAGAGCTGAGTGTCCCACTCAGGGGTCTGAGAAACATAGTGCAAGCATAGGGACACCAGAACACTCCACAAAAAAAGGGCCAGAATTATGGGGATTCAGGCTTAAGCAGGTCCTCAGGATACACACTATCTGCCCTTCGCAGAAGCTGGGAGGAGGGTGGTAGGCTGGTGTCAGCTGAGAAGCCTGTCCAGGGGCCCAGCCAGGCTCTTATGACCTCACAGGAGGGGGTGTGGGTGAATGTTCTCTTGTGGGGGGGAGGGTTGGGTCCAGCAGGAGGTCAGACAGAGCATTCCCCAGGACTGGGGGCTGATGGCCCCTCCAAGAGGGAGCCGCAGGAGACCAGGCAGCCCCATGTAGGTCCACGTCAGAACTAGGAGAAACCACCACCCACCATGAAGGGCAAGAAGAAGAAGGGCGAGGCCAAACATCAAGGCTCCTCCTCCAACAGTGGCACTGGCAGTGGCAGCTGTAGCCCCCATCAGCAGCCCAGTAATGAGTCCACGCCCCCACCGCAGCCCAGCCCCAGGGCAGGGACACCCCCACCACCATCACAGACCAACCCTGCTGCCACCCCAAAGCAGCCCAAATCTGGGCCCAGCCCTCAGCAATCCAAATCCGGGAGCACCCTGCAGCAGTGCAGCCCCCAGTGCAGCTCGAAATCCAGCCCCCAGTGCAGCTCGAAATCCAGCTCAACATCCAGCCCGAAGCAGTCTGTGAAGCATGCCCACCACCGCTCGGTGAAGTGCCCGTCATCTCACGAAAAAGAGAGCAAAGCCAGCCACCGTGCCAAGAAGTCAGGTGGGCCAGCGTTGGGCCTCAGCAGGTGTAGCCTATCATCTGGTGGTTCTTGTTCTGTTAGACCGCTTCTTACTGATTGGGCATGGAGAGTACCACATGGTTAGTGTGTGTTCTAGAGCTTGGATGTATACCCACTGAAGGGTTAAGGGGTGTTGTGTTGTTTTACCCAGAGATTGGATTGCCTGGGCTTTGTTATCTCTCGCATCTTGATTCTCACCAAAGAAGTAACCACATGTACAGGTATTAAGCTTGAGCTTGGCTAGATGGTAGTACTAGTTCATTAGAGACCAAGAGTCCTCTGTTTCTACAAAGAAACAAAAACAAGGATGAATTAGTAGAAGTATATGGTGTAGAATCAGGGAGATGATTGTGCTGTATGCATCTGTTCTCACTGAAATATGGTTGTGTGATGTAAAAGTTGCCTAACATTCTAGACCAGAGAAGGGAATCCAGGTGGGGAAATGCCGGGGAAGAGGGTAGAGCAACCAAGAACCATTGGGTGTATGAGAACAAGTTGTGGAATTGTAAGAAATCTAGATGACAGGTAGAAAAGGTGCCACACACTCAGACTCCTGATTAAGGACCCATGGAGGGGGCTTCCAGATAAAATACAGGATGCCCAGTTAAACTTATTTTTCAGATAAACAACAAATGCCCTGATATTTTTATTTTTATTAATTTTTTATTTTTATTAAATCTGGCAAACTTGCCCATAAAAAAGTGCACCGTGAACAGATTTTGACCTAATGCCTAACAATTAGGTCTGTCTGAAAAATGGAATGACTGCCCAGAAAAAGTTCTTGAGTAGCTAGAGGTTGAAAGAGTATTGTGTTACATAGGAGAAATTTAAGTGGGGTCCAGGAGATGGCTGGTTAATCCTAACAATATTAATGGTCATAATAATAGCTAACTGACATTTGTCACTAAGCATTAATGTGTCCCAGCATTTGACTCAGCTGTCTGCTAACATTATTTTGTTTCATAATCCTTTAAAGGAGATACTGTTAGTGTCATCTCCATTATATGAATGGGGATACTGGGGCTCAAAGGATTCAAGCAGCTCATTCTCTAGCAGACGCTGATAGCACTAAGAAGGGAACTCAGTCTATTGTGATTCCAGAATCTTCAGTCATGTCTCGTTTGCTGCTGTGCATGGAATGAACCCACAATCTTCGTAACATGTGTGATACTACTGAGTAGCCTCCCAGTTTGATTTTTTTCCATGAGGAAGAGCCTCCTATCCTGCACTTCTCCTGGGTCCACCATAAACCAGGGTCCATTGTTCTGTTATTCTGAGCAGACCACATTCCCCATCCAGAACTGACTCCTCTAGATTATTGTGGACATAAAATATTAAAAATATGAGTGTAAGTGTTCAATTCAAAGTATCACTGTGACAGCAGTACTTTTGTGGCTATGACTCAGTCCATGCTACATATTATACTTGTTATCATATTCAACTGAAAGCGACATCTCTGGAGTTTGACTTTCAAAACTGATATCTGTAGAAAGAACTTTCACTCTCAAATTAATGAATCCAGGATGAAATGGATCCCCAGGTGAATTCTATCAAACAGCTAAACAAGAATTAATACCAAACCTCCTCAAACTACTGAAGAAAAAAGAAAAAAAACAGAAGAGGAGCATTCCCAAACTCATTTTATGACCTCAAAACAAAACAAAACAAAACAAAAAAAAAAAACAAGGACATAACAAGAAAAGGAAATTACAAGCAAACTCCCCTGCTCTGCAAAAATACACAAGATATAAACAAACCTAATTCAATAATACATTAAAATGATGGTGCATGATGACCAAGTGATATTTACTCCAGAATGCAAGAATAGTTCAACATCCAAAAGTCAATGGGAGAAACGCATTAGAAAAATGAAGGATAAAAATATGAAAGGGAAAGGTGGTGGTGCACCTGGTTAAGGATCCAGGTTGGAACCCCCACTTCCACCTGGCGGGGGGTGGGGTGGGGGGATGCTTCACAAGCAATAAAGCAAGTCTGCAGGGGTCTGTCTTTCTCTCTCGCCCTCATTGTCTCCCCCACCCCTCTCTATTTCTCTCTGTCCTAGCGAATAAAAATGGGGGGGGGGAATGACTGCCAGGAGCAGTGAATTTGTAATGCTGTCAACAAGACCCAGCGATAACTCTAGATGCAAAAAAATAAAAGTCATGTGACCATCTCAACAGATGCACAGAAAGCATTTGACAAAATTCGGTGCCTGTGTCTGATTAAAATAAAATTCTTAATAAAGTGTGCATAAAGAAATGTACCTCAGGAGTGGGGCGGTAGCGCAGCACATTGAGCGCAGGCGGTGCGAAGCACAAGGAACAGCATAAGGATCCCAGTTCCAGCTCCCCACTCCCCACCCGCAGAGGATTCGCTTCTCAGGCGGTGAAGCAGGTCTGCAGGTGTCTTTCTCTCCCCCTCTCTGTCTTCCCCTCCTCTCTCCATTTCTCTTTGTCCTAGCCAACAATGACAACATCAGTAACAATAATAACTACAACAACAATAAAATAAAAATAAGGGCAACAAAGGGGGGAATCAAAAGAGAAAAAAAAAGAAATGTACCTCAACATAGTAAAAGCCATATCTAGAAAGCCCACAGCTAATATCACACCAAATACAAAGCTGAGAACTTTTCCTTTAAGATCAGGGACAAAGCAAGGATGCTCACTCTCTCCACTTGGAACTCCTAGACAGAACAACTA
Organism: Erinaceus europaeus; assembly: GCF_950295315.1. Taxonomy (NCBI): domain Eukaryota; kingdom Metazoa; phylum Chordata; class Mammalia; order Eulipotyphla; family Erinaceidae; genus Erinaceus; species Erinaceus europaeus. The sequence continues at coordinate 12,131,942 of NC_080168.1, forward strand.
AACAATAAAAAGAAAGTCCAAATCAGAACAAAAGTAAAATTATCACTATTTGCAGATGACATACATAAAAAGCCCAAAAGACTCCACCAAGAAACTTATGAAACAGGTGAATTCAGTAAAGTTACACAAGATGAAATCAATATACAAAGAAAAAAAAAATGTGTTGCAAAAAAAATGTGTCTAGATGCTGATAATAAAAATATCAGAAATAGAAGTTTAAAATACCATCTGCCTCACAATCATATTAAAAATAATAAATGCTGGGGGCCAAGCAGTAGCACAGTGGGTTAAGCACACATGGCGCAAAGCACAAGAACCGGCATAAGGATCCTGTTCAAGCTCCCCACCTGCAGGGGAGTCGTTTCACAGGTGGTGTGAAGCAGGTCTGCCGGTGTCTGTCTTTCTCTCCCCCTCTCTGCCTTCCCATCCTCTCTTAATTTCTCTCTGTCCTATCCAAGGATGACAGCAATGATAACAATAAACTAACAATAAACAAGAGCAACAAAAAGGGGGAAAAAATGGTCTCCAGGATCAATGGATTCGTAGTGCAGGCACCAAGCCCCCGCAATAACCCTGCAGACAAAATATTTTAATAATAATAAATACTTGGGAATATATTCAGCCAAAGTGATGGAGCTGTACTCTGAAAACTATAAACATTGGTGAAATAGGACAAAGCAAAACTAAATGAAAACCATAGCATGTTAGTGGGTAGCAAGAATTAATACTGTCAAAATACCCAAAGTAATATGTGTGTGCATAAACAATGCAATTCTTATCAAAACTCCAACAACATTTTAACAGAAAGGTTCCAAACAATCCTAGAACTTCTACAGAACTGAAAAAGAACCTGAAAAGCCAGTGCAATCCCGAGGGTGAAGGACAAAGATAGACTCGTCACACCTCCTCATTTCAGAATAATTACTAATCTGTGGGATTGAAGCAGTGTGACACTGAGGTGAAAAGCAGACTCGTAGATCATTGGAACAGCAGAAACAGTACAAAAGTGAGTCCAGATGGTTATGATCGATTAATCTATGACAGAGACAAGACTATGCAGTGGAGAAAGGACAGTCTCTTAAGTAAGAAATTGAGCAAATACCTACAAAAGGGCAGAATTAGCCTTTTATACCAAACTTAAAGTAATGCAAAATATATCAGAGACCTGAATATAAGACCCAGAAGAAAACAGACAGTAGTCTGCTGAACACAGGCCTTAGCAGTGACTTTTTGGATTTGATACCAAAAGCAAAGACAACAGAACCCACAAGTGAGATGACAAACTAGAAAGGCACATTGAGGGAAACTTAATAAAATGAAAAAGCAGTCTACCAAATGGAAGAAGATAATTTACTAATTCGATAAAAAGATAAACATCCAAAATGGGCAAAGAAGCCAGACACCTCTATAGCAAAAGAGAGAGAGAAAAAAAAGAAAAGAAATTAAAAGAAAGAAAGAAGAAGCAGAGGATCAGAATCAACATTTGGTGGGGGAGGGAGATGGCCAAGAACACGAAAAGGTGCTCAGTGTCACCAGTCAGGATCAGGAGCTTCTGTTCCCTTGTTTGTAAGCTGAGCCTGCCAGCAATACCTTTAGAGGATTGTCCTGACAATTAAATGAGACAGACTGATGTGAGGCAAAGAAACGCAAGCCAGAACCAAATGAGAAATCATCTTACACCTGTCAGAATGCCTATTATCCAAAAGACCAGGAGAGTCAGGGAGTCTGCTCAGTGCTAGAGCACTTGCCTAGTATAAGGCCCTAAATTCATTCCCCAGCACCTCATAAGGGAAAGAAAAGACATATAAATAGGACCCTTTCCTTCCCCATTCCAGGAGAAGTGCCTATGGTAGGCAGGTCGGAGCAGGAAGTTTGCTGAGTCAGTATCTTCATCACTGGTTTCATGAGCGTCGGGTGGGAAGGAGTTTCATCTCCATCCAGAAACCACCACAGCAGCAGCTGCAGGAGGGGACCTTAGGTGGTGGGAAGTCCTCTTGTATAATGGTGGAGGGTGCCAACTGAATTCCACCAGGATCCAAAGCAGAGGAGGATGGAGATGGGAGACAAACTTGGAAGTGTTTCAAGGGCTATAAGCTGGTGTCACACTTGTGAGTGAATCAGTGATCCCAGAAGGACAGGATGTGGCAGCTCCAGATAGAGGCATCGCGAGTGGTGTCACCTGCTACCATCACTTCCTGCAAAGTCATGCAAAGAACATCATATCAAAAGAAAGCCTGAGTTGAAGCCCACAACAGTCTTCTAACTACTTGGGCACATTAATTCTCTTTTCAGTTAATTTTTAAGACATGTTTATTAGCTCATGAGAGAGAGAAAGAGAGAGAGAGAGAGGTAAAGAACCAGAGCATCACTCTGGCAGATGCAGTGCTGGTGATCAAACTCAGGATCGCATACTCTCATGCGTTCAAGTACAGTTTTCAAGTCTCCAGTCCCAGGATCCTTTTCAATTAATTTTTGTAGGAGAGAGAGAAGGAGAGGGGCAGGAAGAGGGAGGCGGAGGGGGAGGGAGAGGGAGAGAGAGGGAGAAAGAGAGAGAGAGAGAGAGAGAGAGAGAGAGAGACAGGAAAGCACTCTCCTCTGGCATATGTGGGGCTGAGGACCCAAATCTGATTCCTCAGGCATGCAAGTCCTGTGCTCTAAGGCACTGACCTGTCTCCCAGGTCTGTTTCTCATATCCTTTGAGCCTCTGTTCCCTTATTTGTAAACTGAGACTACCAGCAGTACATTTAGAGAACTGTCCTGACAACTGACTGAGATGGACTGTGATGTGATACACAGAACACTGCAGGTGTGTGGTTTATGAGCAGAGGCTGTTTGTGAAACTATGAGGGTCACCTGCAAGGGTTTCAGCACTTGTTCCTCCCATGTGTGCTAGGAAGCTGTGTTGTTGAACTGCCTTCTCTAGGCTCTTCAGCCCCAGCTCCTGGCTGAGTCCATGACGGGCCAGGTTCTCCAGCTTCAGCACACTTGCCCAGGCTCTCCTGGTCATCCTTATCTCTCTCCTTTTCTGTCCATCCAGGCACTCTGAGCTGTGTGGGCCACCCCACCTGCTGCTCCTGCTCTACTTGTCCCAGCAACTGTGCTTGCTGGCGCCTCCTGGGCATGTTCCACAACCGTATCTTCGATGCCTTCCTGCCTCAGGCATGGCCCATCTTGCCAGGGAGAGGAGTCCCCAGTCTCCTCACCTTCTACAGGTGCTGCATGCCTGGGTTTGGGGGGCTGAAGGCACAGGCCCCTTTCCCAGGGCCTAGGGTACCTTCGTCTTGGGTCCTGGGCAGGTGTTCCTTTCCTGGGTTTGGCCCCAGGGCACCCCACTATGCAGAGAGATGCTGGGTTTCTTCCGTTCTGGAAAATGTCCTCTTGGGCAGGGGGCCTTTTTTCTTTGCCCCATCATCACCTCAGAGCACATCCAGCTCACTGCTCTTCAGAAATGCCACATTGGGGCTGTGTGGTGGCACACCTGGCTAAGCGTACATGTTACAGAAATGCCACATCACTCAGACATCTTGGGCCACTTGTTTCCTTCCTCTTCTCCAAGACCCTTTGGGGCTTTGACCTACTGGCAAATGATGACAGGAACCTACAGGCTACAATCAGTGAAGTGAGCTGTGGCATCACTGCTTCTCCCTCAAAGTGGGGAGCAAAAGAGTCCATTGAGAGGGCTATGACCATGGAGGCACAAAGCCCCTGCAGCAGATAGAGAGAAGCCAGAGCACCACATGGTACATGCAGTGCAGGGGGTTGAACTGGGAACTTTGGACATGCAAGGTCTGCACTCCACCAGCTGAGCTACTTCCTCAGCTTCACATTTTACTGCCTGATCTTTACATCTCTTGGCAGAATGACATATTGGTTATTGGTTTCAAACACCCAGTCATACTGGCACCAGTAGATACATGCCTTCCCATGAGGGAGAACCCAATCCTGAGCCCCAGCACCCCACAGACTACACCTGGAAGACTCCACAGATGATGAAATAGTGGTATAGGTTATCTCTGAAGTAGTGTTATCTCTCCCCCACACCCCATCATGAAAGAAAAAAGAATGGAAAAGGCATCCTGGGAGCAGTGTCCTCAAGCATATGTAAGACCCCAGAGCTACCCAAAAAAAAAAATCAACCAATCCACCAATCAGTCAATAAGTGTCCACTGGTGTTAAGTAACCATGTCAGGGTGGATGGTGAGTTTGGTGAAAGCCTTTCTCACAGGTTATCTGTGCCTTTGGAGTGAGAGGGGGGGGTGTTCCCTTGGACCCCTCCTCTCTGAAGCAGAGCTCCAAGGCAGAAGTCATTCGGCAGGGGCTTCTGGGAGGCCTGGGGGAGCCCTGGGTTTGAGGGCTACCACACAGGGCCTACAGGGAGTTGCCTCCACCACCCTTAGTTGCTCCTCAGCTCAGCTATCCCCTTCAGACAGAAGGGAGCTGTGTGCCTTTGAGAGAGTCTGATAGAGATGGATATTTCCACCCCTGAAGACCCCACTGTTCTATTCATCAGGGGCTTTCTACTCTGCCCTCACAGAAGACCTACAAGAAAGCACTCCGTTCACCGCAGTTCGCGTGCTCCAAGCTCTCGGGACTGTTGCTGTGGCGCTAGGGGCGCTGGGCGCTGCCTACTACATCACTGAGGCCCTGTAACACAGCCCAGACCTGCGTCCGGCAGGTACACACCCCCCAAACACACACACACACACCCCACCCCTCACCCCTACAGTGTCAAGCCTTATGCCCAAGCCTGCTCATTCCTCTTTGTCATTGGGTTATAATCCATCCCTTTTCTCCAGGCCTGAGGGGTAGCCTGAAGCCCAAAGCCCACAGCCCCCACCTCTACCCCCCTGAGAAAGCTGGAGAAGCTCATGGCTCCCTCCAGGCCCTTGGTCCCCACAGGGCTCTCTTTGGCAGGTCCAGATGCTTTCAGACAAGGCCAGGCCCATTACTGGGACTGTGGAAACAGAGCCCCCCCATGTCCCCACTCACCTAGATTATCCCCTAGTCATGGGCCCCAGATGGAAGAATAGAGAAGATGGCAGTGAAGGCTTTTACTCCTGACTCAGAGCTTTCTCCCTGCCTACAAAGCTCTTGCCCTTCCTCTCACCTCAGACCTACTCTCCTAGTCCCATTCTGCTACCACAGACCAGTGACAGCTCCACCGTGTGTGTGTGTGTGTGTGTGTGTGTGTGTGTGTGTGTGTGTGTGTGTAAGGAAGGAATGAAGAGACACCAGAGCACCCCTCTGTCATTTAAGATGTTCCTACATGTATGGGGTATCAGGGATCAAACCCAGGGTCTCAAGAAAGCATAGCATGCACTCAACCCACTAAGCTACCTTGCCAACCCCGCCATGTTTGTTTGTTTATACACAGCCTGGGGCTGAACCCAAGGGTGCATGAGCAGCCTTCATGGCCCAATTTTTCATATTCATTATCTTTCTCCCTCCCTCTCTCTGTCCTTTCTTTCTTTTGCTGCCAGGGTTGTCTCTGGGGCCCTGCACCTGCATGATTCCTCTGCTCCTAGTGGGTTGATTTAAATAGATGTTGAAGCACAGAGAGGGAGAAAAAACAGAGAAGGGAAGACACAGCGGCACTGCTCCACCACTCTTGAAACTTTGCCTGTGTATATGTTCCTCTGCTCTGAAGGTGACCTCTGTCTCCTTAAGGAACCCCTTGGAGTCCCTCCAGGCCACAAAGCCCAGCCTTAGCAGTGCTGATGTGGGGCCTTCACCCTCCTCCATGCATGGCTGGTGTTGAAAGGCTGCTCAGAAACCAGTGTTGAAATGGACTGGTATCTGGGCGCTTTACCAGGTCCCTTTACCCTAACTCAGATGCCACCAGCGGGGACCAAGGGAGGGCTCTCTAGAAGTCCAGTCGTTTTAGCTATGTATTTATTTTTGTAGAACTGGAACCTTATGCATGCACAATTTCACCACTCCAGGCCACTTTTTTTTCATTCAATAGAGAAATAGCGAGAGAAGGAAAAATACCACAGGACCAGAGCTTCCTTTGTTGCCCTAGTACCTTCCATGTGGTTCCAGAGCTTGAACCAAGGTTGCACACATAGTAGTACGGGTACCATACCCAGCGACACCTCTCCAGCCTAGCTGTAGTTGTAGTTGAAGTTTCTGGACACCAATCATCTGGGTTTCTCTCACCACCACTCCCATGGTCACCCACCACAATCCCTACCCACCCCTGTGAACAGGCAGGTTAGGCTGGGGATAAGACAGGTACGTACCATACGAGGGTCTGAGACTGGAATGACACCAGGGGAGGTGGGGATGGAGGCAACAGCCAAGTGCAAGGTCAGACTGCGGGGTTGGAGGTCTAGTGCACCTGGGCTGACTGAGATCCCAAGGTGGGGAAGGAGGTGAGAGCTCAAGGGAGACACAATGCTTAGCTGATAGCTAAGCTAAAGGCAGAATTCAGATGGAAAAGCACTCATGATATTATACTAGAGGTTAACTCCATCACTATTTCCTGGGCACCAGCCTTGTACTACAAAAGTAAAGTGAGCAGTGGGCATGAGACCCTGAGTTTGAGCCCCTGTTAGAAAGGGGGGGAGGAAATGAGAGATGAAGAGAGGTAGGAAGGGAAGATGAAAGAAAGGAAGGGAAGGAAAAAGAAAGGAAAGGGGCAGCAAGGAGGCAACTCAGCTGTAAAGCAAATAACTTGCATTGTGAGGCCACAGCTTCAAAACTGAATTAAGGGGTATGGGGTAGATAATATAATGTTATACAGAGACTATCATGCCTGAGACTCCAAAATACCAGGTTCACTCCCCCTATACCATAAGCCAGAGCTGAGTAGTGCTCTGAGAAAATAAAATCAAATAAAATAACTGAATTAAAGTAAAGAAAGAGAGATAGAAAAAGAAAAGAGGTGGCTGGTGGCACACCAGGTTGAGTGCGCGTGTTACAGTGCGCAAGGACCCAGGTTCGAGCCCCCAGTCCCCACCTGCAGGGGGAAAGCTTCACAAGTGGTGAAGCAGTGCTGCAGGTGTCTTTCTGTCTCTCACCCTCTCCAGTCCTCCCCTCCCTCTCGATTTCTGACTGTCTCTATCCAATAAATAAAGATAATTAAAAAAAAAAAAGAGAGAAAGGTAGGTAAACTAAAACAGATAATACTTTGGGGACCTAGGAGATAGCTCAGTTGGTAGAGTACATGCCTTGAAATGCCTGAGACCTTGGGTTCCAGCCCTGTCACCATGTGGGAGCACTGGGGAAGTTCTATGGATGATGGAATGATACTGTGGGGTGTCTCCTCACTCCTACCTCTGTCTCTTTCTTCCCCCACCTCTTTCTCCCAGAGAACTAAAAGAATGGGCCAGAGAATAAGCAGGGAGGCTGCTTATCAAGGTATCACCACACCTCCGAGGAGTCACAGCTGCTGGCCGTTTTCTCACTAGGCTGTAAAAACAGAAAAGCCACCCGAATCCCAGGGTCACTGCCTAAGCTACTGCCAGTTGTCCTTTCTCTTCCAGGTCCAGTTTCCATCCAGGATCTCTCTTGTCACCAACTAGACCAAAAAATGGAAAAATAATTCTGTGTCTTTAGTATCTTCTTTTACTCACACAAGAGCTGAACTTGGTAGGTAGAGGGAGGGGAGGGGGGTAAGAGCAGGGCCCTTGGGGACCTTGTGAAACTAGAGTGAGAGCCTGTCCTTTCTCCTGGGGACTGGGCACCAAGTGGGTCACTGGCTCTGCACATTTCACAGAACACTCTGGGATGCCGTCGCTGTGTCACTATTGCTGCCAGACCCTCGTGCTTGTCAAACTCCTCTTCCCAGCAGACAATCCCCCCCCCTTTAGTTTCAGACATAAAGAGACAGCGAGAAAGGGGAGGAAGGAGGGGAGGAAGGAAGGAAGGAAGGAAGGAAGGAAGGAAGGAAGGAAGGAAGGAAGGGAGGGAGGGAGGAGGAGAGATGCCCTAGCACAGCCCCACCATCCAGGGGCTTCCCCCATTGTCAGGGGCTCAAGTATGGGATAAGCTGTGCTCTGCTGGATGAGCCGCCTCCTGGCCCGCAGATGGCACCTCTCACACAGCAGGCACTGTGCCGCCTACTTCACCCTCTAGCCGTCCAGGGTGAACCTCGTGGACAGAAGCAAGAAGGAGGTGCTCTGCAGTTCTGCCTTTTGCCACTCTGTCCTGGACAGCTGGCTCTGAACAATGGCTTCATTTAGCATCACCTGTGAGGGGAATACAGGGAGATTTGTAGTCTCTCTTTCTCTCTCTCTCTCCGTTTTTTTTTTTTTTTTTTTTTTTTTTTTTTTTTTTGCTTTGTTTGTGTTTTTCCTCCAAGGTTATCACTGGGGCTTAGTGCCAGCACTGTGAATCCACTGCTCCTGGCAGCCTTTTTATTTTTCTTTCCCCATTTTATTGGATAGAGACAGAGAAATAGAGAGAAATTGAGAGAGGAGGGGGAGATAGAGAGGAGGAGGTAAAGATAGACACCTGTAAACTTGCTTTGCTGTTGGTGAAGTACCCCCCCAAGATGGGAAGTAGGGGCTCAAGCTCAGACCCTTGCATGGGTCCTTGTGCTTAGTACTATGTACATGTATTCAGATGTGCCATCATCTGGCCCCCCTCACTCTCCTTATCTCCACCTTTCTTCTCAATGTCTCTGTCTGCAGCATAAATAAAATATTTTTAAAAAATTAAAAAATAAATAAAGCCACACACTTGAACCCCCCTCAGTTCTCTGATCCCAGGAGTCCTGTAGTCCTATGCTGGTCTGGTCCTCCCAAGAGGACATACCCAACACGTGAACCAGGGGCCATGGGGCCATCATGGGGGGAAAGGTGTTGGCCAAACTCCTCATCATCCTCTGTACCACTTCTAGGGGTGTACTCCTGGGGCATGAGGAAGGCACCACAAAAGGGCTCTTGTATTGTGGTCTGAAACCTTTGGGAAGCTCTGGGAGGGTTGAACACTGAAGCTTCCTTCTCTAGGCCAGGAAATAGTTCATCTTGTGGAGCACATGCATTCCTTACCATGGCTGGAGCCTGGCGCCACATGGGAGCACCATAAATGGCACCAGGGAGCTCCATGGATGATGGACTGGCACTGTGGTGTCTGTTATCTTTCTCTTTCCCAGAAATGTTTTTTTTAAGTTTTTTTTATTATTTATTTCCTTTTGTTGCCCTTGTTGTTTTATTGTTGTAGTTATTGTTGTTGTATAGGAGAAAGAGAAATGGAGAGAGGAGGGGAAGACAGAGAGGGGGAGAGGAAGACAGACACCTACAGACCTGCTTCACCACTTGTGAAGCAACAGCCCTGCAGGTGGGGAGTCGGGGGCTCGAACCGGGATCCTTACGCGGGTCCTTGCGCTTTGCGCCACGTGCACTTAACCCGCTGCGCACAAGATAGAGCTCAACATTGCCATGTGCAAAGATCTGGATTCAAGCTCTGGTCCTCATCTGCACATCAGAAAAGAAAATGGAGGGGAAATTTATCTCCAAAAGCAGTGGGGTTGTGCAGACACCGGGCCCCAGAGGGAACCCTGGTGGCAATAAAATGATAAAGTAAAAAATAAATTTCAGAAATGGGACAGGTGGCTGCTCAGAAGTAGTATCAGATGAACTTTCAGGGTTCATTCCCCTTGCTTAAATAATTAAAAGACAAGGGCAACAAAAGGGAAAATAAATATTTTTTAAAAATTAAAAAAAGTTTAAAACATCCTTTCTCCTTATGCTCCTTATGACTTCCTTTCTGAGTCTCTTCAGTGCAGGAAGGAGAACTCGGGGGAGGGGTATTAAAAGGAGCATCAGCAAACAAAGCTGGGGGGGGTTTCCTGGCTGCTGTGGTCAGCCCAAGTCCTAACTAAAGGCAAAAGGGATGGAATAGGAGTACCTTGGGCATGAAGCTGAGCCCCACATAAACCCCCCAAAAGCCAGCCTTCACCCCACCCCACCCCCAGCACAGCCCATCTGGCAGCCCTGCGCCTCCCACAGTCATATCCTGAAGCCAAGGCCAGACAGGAGCATGGAACGGTGGCCCTTGGCACCGGGCCTTGAGTTTGTCTCTGGCAAAGCAGCTTCCTGGGAGCCCACAGGGCAGAGCTGGCTGACTCAGTGCAGGACACTGGCACCTTCCCTTCTGCAGGCACTGCTGCCCGGCCTCGGCCTCTTTCCCTGCCTCTCACAGAAAGTCCCCATTCAGCCCTGCAGCTGACTTCAAAAGACTTCAAAGGAAGGCTTTCTGCAAATGCAAATTCCATAGAACCAGGCTCCTTTTCACAGGATGCCCAGCCAGTTCCCACCAGCTGCCTGCAGGAAGCCCCTTGAAAAGATTTTTAAAAGAAACTTATGGAAGCCTGAAGGCTAATGTGAGACCAAAACGAAAGGCAGTTTCTTGGGGCCTCACCAGATTGGGGTGGCACAGATGGGAAGCCCCCCACAACCCCTCTGTGTACCTGCCTCTTGGCCTTCTTCCCAGGTCTGCCAGGTGTTCAAGCCACTCCAGCACTTCTGAGGCCTTGGCAGGGGTCCCTCCTACCAGAGGCTCAGCCTGGAGCCCACCACAGAGCTGTTCCTTCCCCAGGGATGGGCCTGCCTCCTCCCTCAGCCTGGAAACCTGGCTCTGTTGAAGGCTCCCTGGAGGAATAGATCTCCCTTGGGCAACAGCAGCATTGTGGGTATTTCTTTTTTTTTTTTAATTTTTAAAATATTTTATTTATTTATTCCCTTTTGTTGCCCTTGTTGTGCATTGTGGGTATTTCTATGGCCCTCACCACAGCCACATCTCCCCAGCCCCCACCTTGGAGATTTTCCTCTGTACACACACACCACACACACAGCACAAACACTACACATACAACACATGCACACACTATACATACCACACACATGCAATACACATACCACATACACACCACAAACATTAGACACAACACAAACACCATACTGCACACACACACAATACACATAACACTCCACACACATACACCACACACCACATGTGTGGCACATATCATACTAACCACATGAAATATACATAACACATGCATACATACACATATACCTTACACATACCATTGTACACATGTCGTGCACACATCACACACACAACACGACTTACCTCCAGCTTGCCCCCCTCAAAAAAAAAACCCACCCTTGAAGGGTAGAGTGCCTAGGCAGATCAGGCCTCTCTCTATCCCTCTCTCTCTCTCTCTCCATAAATATACATATGTATATATATGGTTTACAGTACATGCGCAAAATTTTAGGTGTTTTTTTTTGCCTCTAGGATTATTGCCGAGGCTTGGTGTCTGCACTACGAAACCACTGCTCCTGGAGGCCATTTTTCCTATTTTTGTTGCCCTTGTTTTGTTTTTTAAAAATATTTATTTATTCTCTTATTGCCCTTATTTTATTGTTGTAGTTATTATTGTTATTGTTATTGACGTTGTCATTGTTAGATAGGACAGAGAGAAATGGAGAGAGGAGGGGAAGACAGAGGGGGGAGAGAAAGATAGACACCTGAAGACCTGCTTCACCACTTGTGAAGCGACTCCCCTGCAGGTGGGGAGCAGTGGGCTTGAACTGGGATTCTTAAGCCAGTCCTTGCGTTTTGCGCCATGTACGCTTAACCTGTTGCGCTACCACCCAACTCCCAATTTTACAGTTTTCTACAAAGTACTCTCACCTCCAGCCTAGTTCCTCCTCCACCATCATGCACCAGAACCTAAAACCCAGGCTCTCCCAGTGTCCTTTACTTTAGTGTAGTACACCAAAGCCAATCCAAGTTCTGCTTTGTGTTTCCCCTTCTGTTCTTATTTCTCAACTTCTGCCCATGAGTGGGATCATTCCATGATCATTCTTCTCTTTCTGGCTTATCTTACTTAACATGATTCCTTTATGCTCCATCCAAGATGAGGTGAAGTAGGTGAATTAATCATTCTTAATAGCTGAGTAGTATTCCATTGTGTGTGTGCATATATATAGATATATAGATATATAGATATATATATCACAACTTTCTCAGCCACTCATCTGTTGTTGGACACCTGGGTTGCTTCCAGGTTTTGACTATTATAAATTGTGCTACTATGGACATAGGTAAACACATGTTTTGGGGTGGGTATGTTTGGTTCCTTAGGATATATCCCCAGGAAAGGAATTTCAGGGTCATAGGTAGGGTAGGTCTGTTTCTAGCCTTAGAGTTCTCCAGACTGCTCTCCACAGGGGTTGGACCAATTTACATTCCCACCAGCAGTGCAGGAGGGTTCCTTTGCCTCGTACCTCTTAACTGCCTGAAAGAATTCCCTTCCAGGGACTGTCGCAGAGAAAGCCCTAACTGGAGATGATTCTTCTCTGAGAAGCATGACTACACATCAGGGCAGACACTTCCCAAAATGCAGTTCTTCTCACCTTCCTACAACCCCCCTCTCCCCATGGAGGCCCCAGGCCCCTTTCCCACTCCACAGCTCATAGTGGCACATCAACAATTAACTTTTTCTTCCTTTTTTTTCTTTTTAATGTTTTGTTTAACAGATACAGAGAGAAGGATACAGAGAGAGACAGTGAGAAAGAGACTAAGGGGGCAGGGGTGGAGACAGAGAAAAACTGGGACTAGAGCACTGTCCAACTCTAGCTTATAACGATATGAGGGATTGTTTCACCATCCCAGAAAATTAACTTTTTCTCCCATTAATCTGTCATGTGCCCAGTGTAATTATTAGACAAAAAAAAAAAAATCTAGAACATTTTTTTCCAACCCCACAACCTCCCTCTAGTCAGATAAAATCAAGCTGTGATAACTGAGAGGGATCTGGAGGTTCACAGGTGGTGAAGCAGGTCTGCAGGTGTCTATCTTTCTCTCCCCCTTTCTGTCTTCCCTTCCTCTCTCCATTTCTCTCTGTCCTATCCAACAACAACGACATCAATAATAACTACAACAATAAAATAAGGACAGCAAAAGGGAATAAATAAATATGAAAAAAATTTTTAAAAAAGAACTCAACAGTAAGCCCTTTGCACGAAGGGGAGAAAGTGTTATTTTGTAGTATTGTGCAATCTAAGGACAGAGGTTCCTTCCTACAAAGTCCTCTGCCTCTTCCCACGTCTGAGCTATTTTTAAAATTCACCGGAGGGGGCAGGGAGGGCTGGGAGAAGGGCTGGCTGGGGGGTGGAGGAGGCAGGACTGGATATTTGGTACCTGGATGTCTCACCCCTTGAGATGTTTTGTTTTCTCGCATCCTCCCACCAGTGGACTCTATTAGCTCCTTCCTAATATAGTCTCTGGGGGTTCCTTTTCAGTGGTTTATTTCTCAAGATTCTAGGAGTGGACAAGGCTCAGTTGGGTGGTTTCTCATAGTAGAAACAGGGCCCCGACGAAAGTCTAGACCTGGAGTGAGATTCTTTTTTATTTATTTATTTTTTATTTTCCCTTTTTGTTGCCCTTGGCTTTTTTTTTATTGTTGTTGTAATTATTATTGTTGTTATTGATGTCGTCGTTGTTGGATAGGACAGAGAGAAATGGAGAGAGGAGGGGAAGACAGAAAGGGGGAGAGAAAGATAGACACCTGCAGACCTGCTTCACTGCCTATGAAGCGACTCCCCTGCAGGTGGGGAGCTGGGGAGTGAACCAGGATCCTTACCCCGGTCCTTGTGCTTGGCACCTCATGCGTTTAACCTGCTGCGCTACCGCACAACTTCTCTCTTTTTTTTTTAATACCAGGAGGCCTGTCCAGTAAGAAAGACTCTCTTTTTTTAATTTCTTTATTTATTTATCGGATAGAGACAGCCAGAAATCAAGAGGGAAGGGGATGATAGAGAGGGAGAGACAGACACCTGCAGCCTTGCTTCACCACTCACAAAGCTTTCCCCCTGCAGGTGGGGACAGGGGGCTCAAACCTGGGTCCTTGTGCATTGTAACATGTGCGTTCAACCAGGTGAGCCACCACAGGAGTGAAATTCTTACAGGACTAACAGGGTCTGAACTTGGACTATCTGCTATGACCCTGGGCCAGGGAAGGGGGTGATTTGGGCTGTGCTTACAGGACAGCATCCCCTTGACCTCCCACCCACCCCCAGGCCCACCCCATTTCTGCTGGTCAGTTATTGTCCTCCTCATCACTGGGGCTTCACTGTTCTAGGCTGACTTTTTCAGAGATAGAAACAGAGAGGCAGAGGAAAAGATGCCGGCACCAAAGCTTCCTCCAGTGCAGTGGGGTTGAGGCTTGAACCTGGGCCACATGTACACATGTATCTAGAAGTTAGGGAAACTATATACCTCAAAGTAAAAGTATTCAATCATCTGCTGTGATTAGACTTACTTAATAAACTCAGCAAGCAAATAGGTCTAAAGAAGATACAAAGTGTCTAATCAAATATTTACTACTTAGGCCTAGACAACCCCTCTCCCCTACCCCCTACTTCACTTCCCTCAATCACTTTTATCTACTCAATTAACTACACAAAAGAAAGTAAGAGATATCCCCAATCTCTCCTGACAGCAGTAGCATTAATTTGAGAATCTTTAGAAAAATGCCATATACAATCGGCCAAGAGATATACTGGCAAAAGCATATATATGTTAACTAAAGGACAATTACTGTCCCTTATGACAACCTCTATTATAATCATCAAACAAGTAAAATGCAAAAAGGTTAACTTAGATCCCACTGAAACCCTAGGTCTATTCCCTCCCTAACGTAAGGCCAGGTCCCATAAACTCAAAACCGGTTTGTATACAACAAATGACACTGAGTGATTTAACAACTCGGAGAAAGTCTAACCTCATCAGATAAATTAAGAACTACAGAAACTGGATAAGGGCAAGAGACTGGCTGACTTTAATTATGGTCTTTTTGGTCAATACCAGAACACCCCTTCATCTGGGGCTCTAGTCAGGAAATCCTTGGATTCTCACATAGATAAGATGGGCCTAGACCCCTCTCTCCACCATCATAAGCCCTCTTGTGGACCTCTTCAAGACCTTATCCTCACTGTAGAGCAGCAATGATAGGGACTGCCCCACTCTCTGAAGGGAGGCTGGGTCATCCTATTCTGCCTCTGGAGGAAGACTAGTCCTGAAATGAGTGCAGCCTAGAATGTTCCTAGCTGTGACCATGACCTGCAAGCTCAGACTGACAGGGACTCGGGTCACACATTTTATTTTTAACAGAGCACTGCTCAGCTCTGGCTTATGGGGACATGAGGGACTGAACCTATGACTTCAGAGCCTCTAATCTAGAAGTCTTTTACACAACCATTATGCTATCTCTCCCTACATTAGCCTTTTTTTTCTACCACCCCCCTTTTTTTTAAACACAAGCCCAGCCACCCCTTGTGAACATCACCTTCCTGTGAACTTTCTGTCCCTACTCACAGTGTATCTCTGGCCTTGGTGTCTATTCGATTCCTACATTTATCTCTCATGGTCTCACTGGGAAGTGGGATGATGCACGCAGGGGGAGCATGTCCCAGTGAAAGCATGAACAGAGGGGAGTTTGTTCCTTCATCCCCGGGAAGGACCTGGCAGCGTGGGCATTAGCTATAAGGCCATGGTGACATACTGCTGTGACTATGGAAAGGATGAGAAGTGTCAAATACAGCCAGACACCCTCCCAGCCATGCCGCAACTAAGCCTGCCCAACAAGACCCAAAAGTGAGCTGAGCTTCCCACACAGAAAGATCGCCAGATACTGCTGAAATCACTGAGCCAGAAATGCCTGAGGTCAGGGACCATGTGGGGCCAGTTTCCCACCAGGGGGCATCTGAGGGTGCTTCCAAGAACATCTGGAGACATCAGGCCAGGGCATGGGTCTGTGTGCTCTGTTATGCACAAAAGCGCTCCTTATAATCACATGAAGTTCCCACCAGAAGGGCACTAATGAGAGTTAAAGCACAGTTAATCATATATACACATGTCAGCTAGCCCTCAACCACACACCAGCCAACAATGAAGCACTGTGCCAACAGGCAGTGCCAATAGGCTGTGCCATGGAGCCTAGCCTAGCAGGAGGCTATCCCATTCAGGCTGGTGTCATTCAACTCTGTGACATTTGCAAAAATAACAGAACTGCCTGACCACAGATTTCTCAGAACACAGTGCTATTGTCAAGAGATGCTTGACCGGGCTCCAGAAATGCTGATGTGCACCTGAAGGCACTGGCATGGGAAGGTCCTGATGGGAAAGGCGGGCGTTGGAGCACTGGGCAGTGGGTGATGCCACCTTTGGGATTGTGTCCGGGGCTGTGCCATCTGCAGCAGGCTGTGTAGCAGAGGGAGCCTCTGGCTGAACACGGCAGTGTCCCAGGAAGTAACATGGGATTTATATGCACTGGACTCTTAGTAAATAAGTGCTTACCATAACCAACACTTGGCTCAAAATCTGAAAGGTTAATCTTCTAGTTGCCAAGGTTGACAGTCTTTGTCTTTATTTTCGTCAAGAAAGGCTAAGAAGGTTGCAGCCACCACCTATAAAATCATACCAGAGTGAAGGGAAAGCACTTCTGCAAGCAGCCCCTGAGTTTCTCGCCCCATGGATAGAGACGGGCTGACGGATCCATGCCCAAAGAGGAAGTAATGCTTAAAATCTCACAATTCTTACAGCTGAAGAGATAGTTCACAGTGTAGGGTTCCTTCCTTCTCATGCAGGTGACTGATGTACGAACCCCTGAAGCCCTGGCACCACATAGGAGGTGCTACAGTTCCAGAGAAAACTCTGGTGCTATGGACTTTCCTTCTATCTCTCTCTCTCTCTCTCTCTCTCTCTCTCCTCTCTCCTCTCTCCCCTCTCTTCTCTCCCCTCTCCTCTCTCTCCCCTCTCCCCTCTCCCCCTCCCCTCTCTCACCTCTCTCTCTCTCTCTCTCTCTCTCTCTCTCTTTCTCTCCTCTCCTCTTGAAATAAAAAGTTTGACCCAAGATCAGTGAGACTGTGCATGCGTGAGATCCCCAGCTCTAAGGGAAAAAGATTTAAAAAAAAAAAAACAACTTAGAATGCTTCATAGGATTGTAAAACTGAGGGATCCAGGTGGTGGCGCACCTGGTTGAGAACACAGGTTACAATGCACAAGGACCTGGGTTCGAGCCTTTGGTTCCCCACCTGCAGAGGGAAAGCTTTGCAAGCAGTGAAATAGTGCTGCAGGTGTCTCCCTGTCTCTCTCCCTCTCTGGCAACTCCTTCTCTCACAATTTCTGGCTGTCTCTATCCAATAAATAAAGATAATTTTTAAAGAAATTAAAGAGGATTATGACAAGGATATGACTTTCTGAATTTGTCCACAGTCCAAGAATACTGTATCTTTATTTCTTTCAGGTGGAGAATTGGCACCAGACTTGGCATGTAGCTTTATATTCTGCTTTTTATTCACTTATTCTATGCATTATTTCACAACTCTATGGTAGATTTTTTCATTCTCTTTTAAGAGGAGGAGAGACAGAGAGATGGACAGGGACACCATGGTGCCCCTCTGCCATCAGTGCTGTCTGTGGTGCTCCCATGTAGTGCAGGACTGGAACCCAGGGCCTCATGCATGGTGAGCTTGAGTGCTACTAGATGCACTATCTCCTGCCCCACTTACTCTGTTCCTTACATTTAGTATGTCATGGAAGGTTTCTCTTAGCCTAGAAAGAAGTTCTTCAAGTAAATGTTACATATAGTAACGTGTGTGTGTTGCTTTTTTTTTTTTTTTTGAGGGGCGTAACAGCTGTAACTAATGTAATGTTAGCGTCAAATCTTTTTTAATAACTAACACGTGGTGGGAATGCAAACCAGTGTGGCCCCTTTGGAAGATTGTATGGACAATAAACAAATGGAATTACTTGTCCTTAAACAAATGGAATTGGGAGTCAGGCAGTAGCACAGTGGGTTAAGTGCAGGTGGTGCAAAGCGCAGGGACCAGAGTAAGGATCCTGATTCAAGTCCCCGGTCCCCCACCTGCAGGGGGGTCGCTTCACAAGCGGTGAAGCAGGTCTTCAGGTGTCTGTCTCTCTCTCCTCCTCTCTGTTTTCCCCTCCTCTCTCCATTTCTCTGTCCTATCCAACAATGACAACAATAATAACTACAACAATAAAAAAAGACAACAAAAGGAAATAAACAAAAAATGGAATTATCTTATGATACAGCAATACTGCTCTTGGGCAATTCTCCAAAGGACACTCAAACACTAATATGAAGAAACATATGCACCCCTATGTTCATAACTGCATTATTCATAATAGTCAAAGAGTGGAAGCAACCTAAACATCAACAGGTGACTGGCTTGAAGAAGCTATGGGATATATACTCTATGGAATACAACTCCCCAATGAAAAAAAAACTGATGTTATGTCCTTTGGGACAAAAATACAACTAGAGGTGATTATGCTAGTGAAATAAGAGATGAAAGACAACTACAAGATGGTTTCATTCATATGTGGAATCTAGACAAATGATACACATGAACTTGGAAAAAAAAACTGTTTCTAAGATTTGTGACAACTCTGGTGGTTATCTGGGAATTGGGAGAGTGGGGACACAGAATTTTGGTTGTGGGTGCAGTGTGGAACTATACCCTGTAACCTCACAATCTTGTAACCAACTATTAATCACAAATAAAAAAAATGTGCTGCATTGGGGGGAAGCTATCACGTAGGCCTCACAGACACTCTGAGATAATTAGTGTTTTCTTACAGAGTCTCATTTGTTTCTGCATTTCTGATGACAATTCTTTCAAACCCTTTACTCCTATGATTATTTCCTTAACTAGTGTTTGGATGTTGATTTCATTATTTTGTACTTCAACCTTTGGGGGGCTTTTAGCTGGACTCTTGTCCTGGTTCATTTCTCCAATATTTCTTCATGTTGGTTTAACCATTCTATATAGTATATTATGAGGTCCCTCTCTCAGTACTTTTCAAATTACTGATCACTCTTGGCTGGATTGATTTCTGTCTAAGTAAGGTAATTAAGGGTTCACATTTGTGGAAATTGACAGTTGTTTCAGTAGTATTTTAATCCCTGAGTTGGAGCTCAGTGGCTTAAAAGCCTCTTTTGTTCTTTTTTTTCCCCTGTAGGCTATGAGAGCCTGAGGGCTTTTAAACTCTAAGTAGGCTTCTTGGCTTAATCACTGACTCCTGACCAAGAGGAAGCAGGGTAGAGCAGAGATAATCCAGTGGTTATACAAAGAGACTCTCACAGCCCCACTGCTAGGCCACCAAGGTATAGATCTTCTCCTGAGTTTCCTGGTTAGTTCTCTGTCCCCTGGTGTCATCACGGGGCCTCCCCGCCGCTTCTCCAGATTCTGAGGGCAGTAACAATGGAGACAGTTGCATTTGGTGAGTCTTAGGGGAGTCCTCTTCTCCCTTCAGCCGTCTTTTTGTTGGGGAAACAGACTAGAGGTGGTGTCTCAACTGGTAAACTGCCAGACTGTTACCAGCCAGTTAACCTCTCCCTAGGCTCCTCTCTATCCATGAGCCACACGTATTTGCACTCACACTGATTTGGTGGGTTCCTGAAGTCATTCTAGTCCTGTCTTGTTGTGGTCCCAGGTGTTCTCCTTTGGTATTCCTGCTTTCTCAGCTTTAGAGACCACTTGAAGGAAGGGCATTCAGTCCCCACTGCTCCTGTATCTCCACAAAAAGCATGTTAGCCTCACAGACACTGAAAAATGCAACAAAAAACTTTTTAAAAATTAAAATTACTCTGATGTTAACTACCAGAGAACACTTATTTATGTGCAGTGTCTCCCAGTAGTTTTTTTTTTTTCTGTGCTTACCTAATCTTTAAATTTTATTGTATTTTAATGAGAGAGACACACAGAAAGAGACCAGAGCAGTACTCAGTTTTGGTTTATGGTGGTGGTGCTGGGATTGAACCTGTAAGACATGCAAGTCCTTTGCATAATCATCATGCTGTCTTTCTAGCCCCACTTTTTTGATTTAAATTTAGTTTGTTATATGTGAAAGAGAGAGATTTACAAAATACAGAGAAATGAGAGGGAGAGGCAGAGAGAGACCAGTCAGAGCACCACTCTGGTATGTGCTTTCTCTGACCCTCTGGGGAGGACAGGAGGAGAGCTGCTTCTTTTTTTTTTTAATTTCTTTACTGGGAAATTAATGTTTTACATTTTCAGTTTTCTATATAACAATATAACCCCCACTAGGTCCTCTGTCATCCTCCTTGGACCTGTATTCTCCCCACCCCTGAACCCACCCCAGAGTCTTTTACTTTGGTGTAATACTCCAATTCCAGTTCAGGTTCTACTTGTGTTTTCTCTTCTGATCTTGTTTTTCAACTTCTGCCTGAGAGTGAGATCATCCCATATTCATCCTTCTGTTTCTGACTTATTTCACTTAACAAAATTTTTCAAGGTCCATCCAAGATTGGCTGAAAACGGTGAAGTCACCATTTTTTATAGCTAAGTAGTATTTCATTGTGTATATATATATACCACAACTTGCTCAGCCACTCATCTGTTGTTGGACACCTGGGTTGCTTCCAGGTTTTGGCTATTACAAATTGTGTTGCCAAAAACATATCTGTACACAGATCTTTTTGGATGGGTGTGTTGGGTTCCTTAGGATATATCCCCAGGAGAGGAATTGCAGGGTCATAGGGTAGGTCCATTTCTAGCCTTCTGAGAGTTCTCCAGACTGCTCTCCACAGAGGTTGGACCCATTTACATTCCCACAAGCAGTACAGGAGGGTTCCTTTGACCCCACGCCCTCTCCAGCATTTGCTGCTGTTATCTTTTCTGATATATGACATTCTCACAGGAATGAAGTGGTATCTCATTGTTGTCTTGATTTGCATTTCTCTGATAATCAAAGACTTGGAGCACTTTTTCATGTGTTTCTCGGCCTTTTGGATCTCTTCTGTGATGAATATTCTGTCCATGTCTTCCCCCCGTTTTTGGATGGGGTTATCTGTTGTCTTGTTGTTGAGATTTGCAAGTTCTTTATACATTCTGGTTATTAGCCTCTTCTAAGAGCTGCTTCTTTGGTTTGTTGGCTGGCTTTGTTTTCATGGGATGCCTCTCTGATAAGCACCCTTTGATCCACTCACCTCCAGGGGCCCAATGGATAAGGCTGCTTGCTTCAGGGTGGGGTTGGCACCCCCATACCCAAAAAGTGTGCAGCCCCCCTCAGCTGTTAGACCCCGGGATGCTTCGGCCAAGTGTACAAGTAGGACTGAAACTCTGAGCTCTGTCCCCACTTGGCCACCCTGCTCTTCCTCACATTTCAGACCTGACTCCCCGCAAACCCATATAGTCTCCCCAGACCCTCTTTCCTCATAGCTCCCCAAAGAATTACCTTAAGGGAGGAAAGAATGTGGAGTGACAAGTGAGAGAGAAAAAAAGAGAATAAGGAGAAAGAAGGGTAAAGAGATCTTTAAGAAGAAGAAGGAGAGAGGGAGGAAAAGGCAGAAGGAAGAGAGAAGGGGGGCAGAAGGAACAAGGAGGCAGCAGCTGGTCCAGGATGTTCTGGCTTCAGGATCAGTGCACTGTCACTCTGCCAAACGTGCACCAAGAAGCAAAGGAACGTGGTTCTTGCCTGTCTCCACTGAAAGCCTGGGGCCTGAGAAAAGCCTTTTTGTTATTGCAGGGTGTGGCGTGGGCAGGGCAGAGAGGAGGAAGAAGGAGTCTTGGCATCTTGCCTCCTTTTTTATTTTAAAGGTCTTTGTTTTTTGGGTTTTTTTTTTTTCCGGTTAATGCCTGAACCTTTGCCATGTAAATAAAACAGGAAAGATAAACTTCACTGGCCCTGGACTCTGAGCTTTGTTTAGCGCCTTGGCCCCTCTCTGACCCCTCCTCCATGCCACCGCTGGATGGAGAAGGTTATCTAGAAACTCAGAGCCCAGAAAGAAACAGCTATGGAGGCAGAACCTAGGCAGAACCAAGCCTTTGTAGGAAAGTACTGGAATCTTGAGTCACTGGTTTCAAACTGTGATCCAGGGGCAGGGGGTGATTCCCTCTCTGATCACCTCGCTGGCCCCCCATGCCTCCACTACCCTCTCAGACCACATACACACACAGACACACGCAGGATGGAGAGGGTTCAATGGACTTACTGGAGGGATGTTGGTACTTTGGGAGCAGGGGTGGTGTGGTCATGTATATTGAAGAGGTGGTTGTCTTTGGGAGGGTAGGGCATGGGGATAGAGAACTTCAGTGGTGGATGTGGTGTGGAACTATACATTGTAATCTTATAAACTTGTAATAAACTATTAATAACAAATATAAATTATTTTTTAAAAATCTGCAGTCTTATAAACCAAAGTTACCGAAAAGAAATAAATTAAAATTTTAAATAAAAACCACACTAACTGCCACACCTAAAAAAATCCAAAACAAACACAACCCTTCTGATAATTCAGGTCAAAATCCAAATCTAGGTTCAAAGTTCTTTCTCTCTGATACTTTAAAAATAGTATTGAGGCGTGGGGGCTGGGAAGACAGCATAATAGTTGTGTAGAGACTGTCATGCCTGAGGCTCTAAGGCTCCATGTTCAACCCCAGCACCACCATAAGCCAGAGCTGAGCAGTGCTCTTGTCTGTCTCTCTTCCTCTGTATCTTTCTCTGTCTCTCATCAAAAATAAAATAATTTAGAAAAACAGTATTGAGGGTCAGGCAGTGCCACCTCCTATATAGCCCACATAAGGTCCTGGGTTCAAGCCCTCACTCCTCACCTGCACAGGAGAAGCTTCACAAGCAGTAAAGCAGTACTGTGGGTGTCTCTCCTTCCCTCTCCATTTCAAATTAAAAAAAAAAAAGCGGAAAAAGGGGAAGGGGAGAAAATGTGGCCACTGGGAGCCCTGGATTGGGGGTATGGGTATAGAGCCCCAAGAATAATCCTGGGAGCAGTAGAAATATACGTGCAAGACCCTGACTTTACAGAGAGAGAGAGAGAAACTAAAATAAATGAATAGATATTCCACTCTATCCTTTCATTCAGTATTGCTGATAAGAAATCTGAAGGCTGGGGGTTGGACGGTAGCGCAGCAGGTTAAGCGCACATGGCGCAAAGCTCAAGGACCGGGGTAAGGATCCCGGTTCGAGCCCCCAGCTCCCCTCCTGCAGGGGGTCACTTCACAGGCAGTGAAGCAGGTATGCAGGTGTATGTCTTTCTCTCCTCCTCTCTCTCTTCCCCTCTTCTCTCAATTTCTCTCTGTTCTATCCAACAACAGCAGCTATAACAGCAATAACAATAACAACCATAACAAGGACAACAAAATGGGCAAAATAACCCCCAGGAGCAGTGGATTCATACTGCTGGCACTGAGCCCTAGTGACAACCCTGGAGGAAAAAAAAAAGAAAAGAAAAGAAAGAAAGAAATCTGAAGGCTATTGAAAGCTACATGAGAAAAGAAAAATCTTTGATTAGCTTCACTTATGGTCAAAACTTTTTGTAACTCAGGGAATAACACTTTTGTTCTAAAAAAAAAAAGAAAAAAGAAAGAAATCTCATGTCTCTCTGGTTGTTATTGCTTCCTCAGCCCTCTGTCATCCAGCTGCCTGAGATACAGAGGCAATGGCTGGAGCTTTAGCTGCCAGCTTGGATCAAGAAGTTGAGATTGGGGAATAGTGGCCTGGCGTGAAACCCAAGTCTCCTAAGAGTTAGTGAAACACAGCAATTTTCATAAACCATGAGCGGTCCATCTCCATATTTCCACAGGAGAGAAAAAGAAACTTAAGATATGCTTATGCCACCGTCTCTTGGAGGCTGTTGTTAGCAGTGAGGCCTTAACCCATGCATTGATTGAATCTGCTTAGTCTCCTAGCTGTCAAAAGTGTCATTGATTTGTTTTTCCCGTTCCCCTGT
The DNA here is from genome assembly GCF_950295315.1 of Erinaceus europaeus. NCBI lineage: Eukaryota > Metazoa > Chordata > Mammalia > Eulipotyphla > Erinaceidae > Erinaceus > Erinaceus europaeus. The sequence goes on from NC_080168.1 coordinate 12,155,694, forward strand.
GCAGCAGCTGCTCTGACTGGTTCTGGACATACCTAGGAGAGACTAAGTTTCTTTCCTGCCAGGCATCCCTGCTAGTGGGAATTACCTTGGGTCCTGCAGTATGGATTTGGTACTCCCCACCTGCCGCCACCCGTGCCAGGCAGCACTCTGGAGAAACTCCAGGTTCTGTCCTCTGGCCACTGCTCTTTATGAAGCTGGGTGGGGATCTGTGGAGGCCCAGGAGGGTAGAGAAAAGTGTCCAGGTGAAGGCTTCCAGACCTCTGCTTGTGTTGCTAAGTCCTCCGTGCACACCACCCAGGTCCCACCACCTGCTACCTCCAGGGACTGGTTTCCCTCCAACCTTCCTCTGACTTCTGTGGCATCTTTAGGGCTGTATTGGCACCAAAAGAGCCAGCAGTTTTTCACATCCCTTTCCATCTTGTCAACCTGCTCCCTTGCTTCCTCTTTTTTTTTCCCTCACATAGCCCTACTCACCACTTAAAATGTTACTTGTTGATTTGGTTTGCTGTCTGGCTCTCTCAGCCCCCACTATAATGTCAGCTCTGTGTGTATGTATGTGGGGGTCCTTTTCTGCTCCCCCTGTTCCTGGGCACAACACATAGCATAAATGTTAGATAAATGCAGGGTGAATGGCTATTGGGCAACAGCCTAAATGTGCCCTGGAACCAGCCCCGGGACATAAGAGGCAGAAAGAGGCAGGAGCACAAGGTCATACCAGACCCTGGGGCAGCCGGGGTGGGGGGGGGGAGTAACTCAAAGGTCAACCAGGGGGGGGGTGGCATGTTCTAGATCCCCAACAATGATGAGTCACTGAAGCTATGTTGGAACTCCAGTCAGATTCCAAGCCAGGGCTTCTTGCTCCAAATTTTGGACTTTTCCTGCAAAGGCAATGGCAGAGAAAAAGCAAACAACAACAAGCAACTAATAAAACAGTAGGCAAAATATCTGGATAGAGACTTGGCCAAAGAAGTCAAGCAGATGGCCCACAGATGTATGCAATAAAGAAATTAATTAATTAAAAAGTAAACATTTATTACTAGAGAAATGCAAATTAAAACCACAAAGATATAATTACTTCATAACTGGTAAGAATAGTTTATTTGGGGGAACTGGACAGTGGCACACCCAGTAGAGTGCACATGTTACAGTGTGCAAGGACCCAGGTCTGAGTCCTCGCTCCCCACCTGCAGGGGAAAAGCTTCACAAGCAATGAAGCAGGTCTGTAGGTTGTCTGTCTGTCTGTCTCTCTCTCCTCCTCCTCCCCTCTCAATTTTTCCCTGCCCTATCAAATATAAGAAAATTTTTAAAAAATAAAGCAAATTTTTAAAAATGGCTTATATCATGGCAAAGAATAGAGTAACCCCCTACCCTACCCATCCCCCACCCTGCAATTTTAACCAGAATAAGTTCTGGGTGATTATTCATTCTAGGCTGGCTGCTTGCAAACCTCTGAATGCCCTCTGCTTGGAGGCAAAGGGATTTCGTGAATAAACTCTCCAGGAGGTGCTGTGCCAGCATAATTACTGGGAGAGGGGGAGGAAATAGGGTAACTCTAAGAGCAAGACTGCAAAGGAGGACTGAATATTAGCATGTTCTTAGGGACCTTTGGTCTATCACATATAAGAGAGGGGAAGTTTAAAAAAAAAATTCACCATCTGGTTCAGTGCCAGAGCCACGTGGCTATGTGCATTTAATTAAAATTGGGTGAGGACTGGGGAGACAGCATAATGGATATATGAAAGATTTTCATGTCTGAGACTCTGAAGTTCCAGATTTAATCTCCAGTCCCACCATAAGCCATAACTAAATTCTGGTACAGTAAAATAAAATTGGGTGAAATAGAATCTTTGGTTCGTTCGTTGGTTGCACAAGTGAGATTCTAAGTGACCAAACAGCCCCATGTGGTTAGAGACCACTGCACTGGACAGTACAGATAAAGTGAAGCACAGTCCTCATGACGGAATGTTCTAAGAAACAAAGCTAACGTGTCCCTGAAAGTTAAAGGAAAGATGTCCAGGCCTCTTCCCTCATGCCCACCCTCCAACTGTAGAGCAGAGCACTATCAGGAGCCCACATCTGTCCCCCTCCTCTCTGCTCCCAAGGATTAGCTGTCTTCTTGGCTCCTACACCTCAAATGCTCACATGAGCCCCCCAATTCCTTTTCCTTAATTGCCAGAGGCCCAGAAGAAAAGTAAAAAGATGGGAGTTGAGCGGTAGCACAGCGGGTTAAACGCATGTAGTTCAAAGTGCAAGGACCAGAGTAAGGACCCCGGTTCGAGCCTCCGGCTCCCCACTTCAGGGGAATCGCTTCGTGGTGAAGCAGGTCTGCAGGTGTCTGTCTTTCTCTCCCCCTCTCTGTCTTCCCCTCCTCTCTCCATTTCTTTCTGTCCTATTCAACAACGACATCAGTAACAACAACAATAATAACTACAACAATAAAAAAAAAGGGCAACAAAAGGGAAAATAAATAAATCTTTAAAAAAGTAAAAAGACAAAAATAGCAGAAAGATCCAGGAAGATGGATCAGCTGGGCACAAGACTTGCATGCCTGAGGCTCCTGGCTTGATTCCCCAGCACTGCAGGTGCTAGAGTGGTGCTCGACCCCTTCCCTCTTCCTCGTATCTTTATTGAAATACATAACATGGTTTTTAAAATAAAGAAGTCGGGGCCAGGCAGTGGCACACCTGGTTAAGCACACACATTACAGTGAGCAAGGACCCAGGTTCAAGGCTCTGGTTCCCACCTGCAGGCAGCAAACTTCATGAGTGGTGAAGTAGGGCTGCAGGTGTCTCTCTGTCTCTTTATTTATCTCCCCCTATCAATTTCTGTCTCTATCCAACAATAAATAAATAAGAAGGAATAATAATAATAATAATAATAGAAGAAGAAGCTCCAGCCTCTACTATGCATACCCTCCTCTCACCTCCCAATGTCATTCCAAAACCACCAGGCTGGGGTCCCTGCCTCTAAGAGCCCCTGTACCCTTCTTCAGGTCTCAAAACTAACTTGGGGAGGTTTGTTCTCTTGTTTCTCTTCTCTCTCTCTCTCCCTCTCTCTTTTACACACACACACACACACACACACACACACACTGTGCCTAGGATCCAACCAAGGGCCTCACACATGAAGTATCTGAAGTATGCACTCTACTGCTGAGCTACAACCCCAAGTTTTGTCGGGGGGTTGTTTATTTGTTTTTGGTATGTGTGAAACCAAAATCGCATGAGCAATTTTGATGCTTTGGTCACTTTCTCATTTAAACAGAAGGGCAAGGGGTGTAGAAAGACATCAAAACACCACAGCACAAGAGTCATCATAGCACCTCCCAAGTGTAGCCAGGAACGACCTGGATGGAGTGACTCTGTTTCCATCCCATTTGAATTCTCTCTTCTTTCCACCTTTGGTTGCCCTTCACCTAGTAAGTTTCCAATTAAATGCTGGCTAGATGGCTGAATGGATGGATGAGAGGGTGGGTGGGTGGATGAATGGAAAGGTAAATGAGTGGATGGCTGGGTAGATGGATGAGTGAATGGGTGAATGGATGAAGATATGGGCGGGTGGGTGAGTGGATGGATAGATGGTTGAATGAGTGGGTGGATGGGTGGATAGTGTGGGTAGATGGGTGAATGGGTTAATAGAGAAAGGGGAGAGGGAGAGAGGGAGGGATGGGTGGGATGGATAAAAGGATGAATGGGTGGGTGGAGTGAGTGGATAGGTGGATGGAAGGGTAAGTGGGTGAATGAATGGATAGATGAATGAATGGGTGAGTGGGTGGGTGGATACAGGGAAGGACAGACCGACTGACTGATGGAATGGACAGATGAACCAGTGAACTCAGATGACCTCATTGCGGCAGACTGTAGCAGAGGTCCTTCCGGTCCCCTCCCGACTTGGGGGCGCTCGCGGGCAGCGGGGTCGAGCAGGCGGGGCAGGGGGCGTGTCCTGCGGGGAGGCGGGGAGGCGAGGAGGGCGCAGAGGCCGCAGAGGCGGGCGCTGCGGGCATGGAGAGCGAGCTGGAGGCGCTGGCTGCGGGGCAGCCGTTCCAGGCGCTCGTGGAGGCGGCGGGCGGCCGCGGACAGGTGCTGCTGGTGGGCGAGCTGTGGGAGCGCGAGCCGAGCCGGGCGCTGCTGCGGGACTTCGCGCGGGCGGTGTTCCCCGCCGAGCCGGGCGCGGGCAAGCCGGTTGGCGCGGCGGCCGAGGGCGCGGGCCCCGGGGCGCGGGGGGCTCCGGGCGTGCAGGGGGCCGCGCGCGCCATCCGCGCCCCGCTGGTCTTCGTGCTGTGCCGCGCCGCCTCGCTGGGCGCCCCGGGGCCGCGCCGCTGCCTGCGGGAGATGCTGCGGGACGTGCGCGGGCGGCGGCGGGCCGGCGCGGCGCTGGTTGGGGTGCTGGTGGCAGAGGCGGGCGCAGACGACGAGGTGACGGCCAGCTTGTGGTTGCTGGAGGCGCTGCTGCGCGCGGTGTTCGGCCGCCAGGCAGGTGGCCCGGTGCAGGCGGCCGCCTACCGCCCCGACCAGCCCGCCTCCAGCCTCGCGGTCCAGGCGGCCGCCTGCCGGGCCCTGCAAGCCGCGGAGCCTGCACGACCAGGTGAGAGCCGACGGGGCCGGAGGACAGGGCGGGGGGGGGGGGTGGTGACAAGTGACAGCTCTCGCGGTGGGTCCCCATCTTTGCATTCCGAGACCAACTGAGCCCCTGAGCGCGCAGGCGCCCAGAGCTAGGCTTCCCAGTTAGCAACACCACAAGGACCCTGGGTCAGGGGTCGAGGCTGACCCCGGAGAAGCCGTGGTGCTGGAGGCTTAGGGGAGACGAGGGAACTTGTAAAAGAAAAGGGACACGGGTGGAGAGAAGGTTCGCTTAACGGCGAAGATCTAGAAGCTGGGGCCGGTGGGGGGTGGAGGCCAGGAGCCCCTGGGGACAAATTAAGGACCTGTGAGTTTCTAGATGTGTCGGGCTCAGACCTGGCATTAGGGAGTTGGAGGTGCTTAAAGCTTCTAAGCCACTGCTCAGGTAGGGAGGGGTCCGGACACCCAGTAGAAAGCCCCAGAGGGCTAGTAGGAAGAAGCAATAAGTAGCTTGGGGGGCGGAGTGTGCGGGGGTGGGGAAGTGGTTTGCCCAGCCTGGGAGCCCTGCCAGCAGCAGCAGGTTCCCACCGTAGGCCACGGGGGTTTGCAGAAGTTTCCCGGGATTAAAACCAAAGGCATTCAGTCAAGCTGAGCCTGGCGAGACCGGGAGGTGGAGGCACGATCTTTGCATTGCCAGCTCCCCCTCTCCCCCCAAACCCTGCACACACAGTCACACACACACACACACACACACACACACACACACACACACACACTCACACACACACCTTCAGACTCCTTGTGAGTTAATGAATCTGCTCAGTGGTGTGATAACCAACCCCAGGAAGCCGGATTTGGTGTGGGGGGAGGGTCATCAAGGAAACCTAGAGTCTGTGGCATCACAAATGTCACAGACCCACCTGCCAGCATGGGCTGCAGCTCCCATTTCTGTTCAGTCTGTGAGGAGGCAGGCTGGAAGATTTGTGTGAGAGACTCACTTGGATTTTGTCTGAGAGCTGGTACCAGCTCCTGTGGTCTTACTTCCCCCCCCCCCCCCCCCCCCCCGTGGAACAACTACCTGAAATTCCGGAGCCCCTACCCCTACCCCCACCCCATCCCCAATCCCTAGGGAACAGCTTCCATGTCCTGAGCCAAATCTTGTCCTAGCTGGTTCAGAACTGGCTTTCCCTCCCCAGGAAGCCTGCCCTACCCAGACCTTCCCCACTCCCAAATGCAAGTTCAAAAATAAAACCCGGACCCCTATGTGCGTCTGCACCTCAAGCTCTGATCCGCCCCTGTATGACTGTGTCACTTTCCCTTGGGTGTCTGACCCCCCTAGCACCCTGTTTCCTGACAGCCTGGCTTGTAGCATGGGGAGTGAATCTTGTCTCCTTTTTTTGAACACAACCACTTAGGAAATGCTAAGGCTTTGCCAGGGAAACGTTCTTTGTTGTGTTAGCTCTTCTAGAAAAATACTGACCAGCACAAAACCTTGTGTTAATGAGGAAAGGTCCTGAAAGCAGTTATAAGTGAATTCTTTGCCCGCAGCTCTGGTTACCCAAGCACCAAGTGGAGTCATGTTCATGTTGCTAAGTGCTCCTAGAAGCTGCATCTGTTTGGTTAAAGTTTTCCTGTCTCCTTTCTCACCCCCTGATGACTGTTTATATATCGTTGGTTTTTTTTATGTTGTTTTGTTTTTGGTTCTTTTTTAATATTTATTTATGAATTAATGTGAGTGAGAACCAGAGCTCCACTTTGGCATGTGCAGTGCTAGGGTTTGAATCAGAGGTCTCACACTTGCAAATACTGCTCTGAACCACAGCACCACCTCCCTGGCCTCTGCTTAGACCTTTAAGCTTCCTGACCCTTGACAGTGCCCTCTTCCCCAACTTGTGCCTGATCTGGATTCTGTGGGTTTAAAAAAAAAAAAAAAACTAAGAACTAAGGTTCTAGTTTTGTAACAGTTGGGTGTAAAACGAGAGTAAACAGGGCCTAGGTAAAGATTTACTGTAGGGTTTTGTATTTGAGCTGCCTCAAGTCTTTCAGTTTTTAAATGTCATTCCTGTTAATCATAGTCTAGCTAGCTGGGGCTATCAGGTGAGTTTCAGATAACTTAGTGGCTCTAAGATTAGGAGACTAGAATCAACTGGCAGCAGCTCTGTGTGTGATTATCAAAAAAAAAAAAAAAACGATGACCTCTCTCTTTCTAGTTAAGAGTAGTTTAGGTGGCTGAGGTCCCAGGTTCAACTGCCAGCACCACCATATGCCAAAACTGAACAGTGCTTTGGAGGGTCTCTCTCTCTCTCTGTCTGTCTGTCTGTCTCACTCTCTTTCTCGAAAATAGGTACATATATCCTTTTTTTAAATTTAAAATAAAGCATTTGAGCTAAAAGTCAGGAGAAATTGCCACTTTTTGAATATTTTCTCTGGTGCTCTGTGATTGTAATTAATCCTTTTTAATATTTATTTACTGACTAGAGATAGGGGAAAAAACAGTTGGAAGGGTGAGACAGAGAAGAGAGACAAATCCCCACCTGCAGGAGGCAGACTCACAAGCAGTGAAGCAGTGCTGCAGGGGTCTCTCCCTTTCTGCCTCCCCTCCCCTTTCAACTTCTCTCTGTCTCAACCCAAAATTTCAAAAATAAATAAATAAATATTGAAAGAGAGAGAGAGAGATCTACAGCAGTAATTCACCACTTGTGAAGCTTCCCCTCTGCAGGTGGGGGTGGGGGGCTTGAGCCCATGTACTTGCATGTGGTAACTTGTGCGCTCCACCAGGTATGCACCACCCAGCTCCAATTACAACTAATCCTATGGCATGTTTGTTGCTTTTTCCCCCAGCATAGTACTTACTTTTTACTTTATGGGTTTTAACAGGGATAAAGATATAAAGTAATCACTTGGGGATTTTTTGTTTGTTTTCTTTTTTGGTATGCTGATTGAGCCCAGGATTCTGGGGAGGAAGAGTTGGGGTTTCGTTGTTGTTGTTTGTTTATTTGTTTTGTTGTTTGAACTGCAAACACTTCAGCCCATTTTGCAAATCAGATCCTTGTGTTCTGGTCAGATCATTGGAAGCAGAACAGGTGACAGTGGAAGCTCTTGGTTTGAGAAACAGGATGTCTGTCTCTCACCTGGCACCCCATGCCACCCCTGCCTGACCCTCTGCTTCTCTGTTCTTCCCACAGGAGGAGCCTGGGAAAGGCGGGGCTTGCCCACCCTGCTGGCCTGCTTCTCCTGGGGCTCATGGAGCCGGAGAAAGGATCAGGACACCACCTTGCCCCGTGGCCCAGCTCAGGGTGAGTGTGTCACCTCGCTGACCTCCCTAGGCCCTGAGTGCTGGGTGCTGGGGAATATGGGATGGTGATTCAGGAGCACACACCAATCTACACCCACCAGGCATGGGCCAGGTCTGGGCAGGGGCCACACGAGAGGCCTGCAGTCCCAGTCAGTTGGCACACAGGCAGGGCAGCCCCGAAAGGGGCACCTGGAGCCTGATGCATTCCTCTGTCCCAGTCCCCAGGGGTGTCACTTGAGCTGGGGATAGGAGGCTTAGTATGAGTGAGACCCAGCTGGGGGGAGAGGGGGATCTATGGATAGTGGAGCAGTACTGTAATGTCTGCATATGCAGAGTGATTTCTCTTTCTCCCTCCCACTCTCCACTCCATGTCTCTAAATTAAATGTACAAGGTCTACCTACAAAACCCTAAGTTCATTCCCTTAAGCCACATTAAAATAATAATAATAATAATAATAATAATAATAATAAAGCCTAGGAGGTGGCACATAAGGGTAGAGAACCATACTATCAAAGCCAAGAGGTTGTGCATCTAGTTAAGTGCACACACTACAGTGTGCAAGGACCCAGGTTTAAGCCCCTGGTCCCCGCCTTCAGGGGGAAAGTTTCACAAGTAGTGAAACAGGTCTGCAGGTGTCTCTCCATCTCTCTCCCTCTCTATCTCCCCCTCCCCTCTCAATTTCTCTCTGTCTCTATCCAATGATAAATTAATTAAATTTAAAATTTTTTCAAGATAGATTCAAAGTTATAAAATAGAGAATGAGAACCAGACTAGCAAGTGTGAGTCCCAAGTTCAGTTCCCAGAACTACATACACCAGAGCAATAGTTTGGTTGCATTTCTCTCTCTCTCTCTCCCTCTCTCCCTCTCTCTTTCTCGTTAATAAGTAAACAAAATTTTTAAAGACTGTCTGAGGCTACTGGGTGGTGGCATACCTAGCTGAGCGCACACATTACCTAATGTGCAAGGACCTGGATTCATGCCCCTGGTCCCCATCTGTAGTGATTTTTTTTTTACAGTCCAAAGCATGCTTTATTTACATAAGGATATTAAAGACAGTAATAACACAAACACTGAATAATTAAGCTTTGGATTGACTAAGTATCTGTGATTCACCAAGACTATATTTTATGGTAGCAAATAAAACTACACTTGGTATTTTTCTCAGTTCTCTGATATTCTTCAAGCTTGCAATGATTCAAAACATTTTAGTGATAGCTTGTTGAACAGCAATAAAATGAGATGATGTCCTGCAAAGCCAGTCTCTCACCAAAAAAGACGTTATATCCAAGCTCTATCAAAGCCCCAGCCAGTAAGGCCCATAACAGAATGAAGACATAGGACAGATTCATGGTAGTGAATTGTTCCAGCTTAGCACAGAGTGCAAGGCAGAAGGCTAATTTCAGTAACATTGCAATGAGGTACCAGGGCTTTTTTTTTTTTAATATTGTGGGATCCATGTTGAGGGTCAAAGCCAGACTTAGATCACCCAGCCATTTTCTAATCAGCATAACAAGAAGGATAGTATCAAATATCCAGACTGGAATAAATATGAGAAACCAGTTCCAAGGTGCCTTCTCGTCCAGTTTCAACACCAACATGATCAAAAATCGTAATGTGAAAAGCCAGGTGAGTAGCAGTCTCTGAGCCAAGGACATTCTCATTTAAACAGTTTAAAGAGGCTGTTGCGGAGTTGAAAAAGGGATATGTACCCTGGCAGCGCCGCAGGTCGGACAGCAAAGGGGCACAAAGAACCGGTAGCTCGTCAGTTAGGAACCTTGGCCTTTTCCACAGTTAAAATCAGACACTTAAAATCCACACATTAAAATCAGAATTCGTCAGATAGTCAAGAGCAAGATTTCAGTTCCACCTCTCCTGATGATCGCCGATTTTCTTTTCTTTTTTTTTTTTTTTTAATGTAAGGTGCCAAGGAGTGAAACCCAGGCAGCTCCTGACTCAGGCAATTCTGACCCAATTCTCCATTTCTCTTTGCTGCTTTTTTCCCCATTTTTTGAGAAAGAGAAGGGCAGGGTAGACAGCATAATGGTTCTGCAAAGAGACTCTTGTGCCTGAGGCTTCAGAGTCCCAGGTTTAGTCCCTCACACTTCCATGAACCAGAGCTGAGTAGTGCTCTGGTGGGGGCGGGGGGGAGAGATTGATGGAGAAAAGACATCACAGCTCCGCTCCATCTATCTTTCTCTTGGTGCTGTCATGTTCACGGTGCTCCTCTGAGGTTCCAGGGCTTGAGCCCAGGACTTCACACAGGGTAATGTGTACTCTCTGCTGTCACCCAGCTCCTGGGCCAAGATCTAAAATAAATTTTCTTTGTATCCTTCATTTAAAAAGGTATTTAGGGGGAGGGGTGGGGATGTTGCTGGTGTTGCTCTGTGGCAGAACATAGATTGTGTGAATAAGAATCTGCATTTGATCCCTGGCACTAGAAAAAAATATATTAAATTTAAGAAGTGTTAAAAACAAAGTTAAAGTATTCCTCTTCCATTGCCATATGCCATATTGAGCAAATTCTCACAGTGCCCTTACAGATTCCCATGTTCTTTGGGTCTGGAGTGTGGGTGCAGCTGAGCTGGGCCTGCTCCCCGGTTCCCAGGAAGGGGCATCACAGGGTCAGCGGGGCCGAATTCTGGGAGCACAAGGCCTGGACAGGCTCACATGCTTGTGGCAGGACCCATGGCATGGCTGCCTCAGGACTGAATGCCCCTCTTCTTTCTGGCTGTGGTCCAGAGCTACTCAGCTCCCAGTGGCCTTTGTCTCCCTCTGCTCTTGGCCAACTTGCCCCTTCAGTGGGTAGGAACTGCGTCCGTCCCTAGGTCCCCTAAAACTCAGTCCCTAATCCAGGAGTGAGCACTCAGTTGGCTGTAGGCCCCTAATGAAGGGGTCACTAACCTGTGTTGATAAGAAAGGGGCTTTACTGAGTGAATTCACCCAGGAGTGGGAATCTTCAGGGGACGGGGGTGAGTCCAGTTCAGAATTCTGCCTGTCACCGTTGAAAGCACAAGAAAGAGAAAACAGCATAGGGGTGGGGGAAGGCAGGGAGATAGTTAGTATAGCAGTTCTGCAGAGGGCTTTTGTGTCTGAAGTTCCAAGACCCCAGGTTTAAACCCTAGCACCACCATCAGACAGAACTGAGCAGTGCTCAGGAAGGAAAGAAGGAAGGGGCAGGGGAGGATACAAGGGATCATTCACTGAATTCCATCACTCCAATGGAACTACAATCTGTATTTTGAGGTTGGCCATTCTGTTTGTTTTGTTTCTATCCATCCATCCAGACAGCCATCTGTCTACCTAATTGTGTGCTATTGTAAGTTAAAGCAACTCAACTTTTAAATAATATGGAGAAAAGGGTCAGCAGAATAGTTCAAAGCAGTGCCCTGCTTTGCCTTGCATGAGACCCTGGTTCAAATCTAGCCCCCATCACACTGAAGGAAGCATTCATTGGTGCTGTGTTTTCTTTCTGTGTGTGTCTCTCTCTGCCTCTTTCTATCTGAAAAAAAAAAAAAAAAAAAAAGCCAGTCTGGAGTGGTGAATCCCTGAGGACAGCCAAAAAAGAATAAATAAATACATAATATGGAAACTACAAAATGCATCAGATTTTCAAAATAATTAATTGAAGAAATGTTCACTTCAGCCTGTCTATCATCTATTTGGATGTTTCTAGAAACTTGAAAAATTAAAGGGGCAGTGAGTGGAAGCAAAGGAATCACAAACAATTTTATTATGACAGCTTTGCTCTATAGTCTGTAACACTCTGTCTGCCATTAGGTACACATAAATACATGAAAATATAAGGCTGGGGAGACAGCATAATGGTTATTCAAAAGACTTTCATGCCTGATGCTCTGAAGTCCTAGGTTCAATTCCTAGCACTACCATAAGCCAGAAGTGAGTAGTGCTCTGGAGTCTGTCTCTCACTCTGTGTCTTTCTCTCAGTATCTCACTCATTAAAGTAAATAAGTTGAGTATTTCTTTAAATACATTAAAAATATAAACGGAGGATAAATAGGTAGCTCACCTGGTAGGGTGCCTGCACTGCCATGTAAATGACCCACATTCTGGCCCTGGCACCACATTGGAGGTGTTATGGAAATGGAGGGGGCTCCAGAACTGAAGTGTCTCTCCCTCTCTCTGTCTATCTAAAGGAACAAGTGGCCCAAAGCAATGAAATTGAGCATGTTTGAGACCCCAAGAATGCCAAAAATTTAACTAAATTAAATATAAAGGTGTATTTATGGGTGACATATATATTATAACCTATGTTATAATAAATAAGGAATTATAAATGTAGGCACTTCTATGTTTCTGCTCATTTGGAATTGACTTTGTCATCAGTAAGATTGTGACTAGTGATCATGCTCATCTATCAGTTCTACTAAGGACACAATAAATGCTAAGGTGATAGTAATATGGACTTGTGACATATGATAATTATGAATTGCATCACAATCTCATGAGTCAAAATCATTCATTTCAATTTAAACTAATCATTCCCTGTTCCTTCTAAGTCCTTTTGAGTTCCTTAATAGACCAGACTCATGGCTAACAGGACCCCTGCCCCCCCCCCCCCCCGCCAGCAGCACATGGAAGCTCTGTGGAAGCTGGAGTGGTTCTGTAATGTCCCTTCACTCTCTTCTTGTCTCTTGTCCTGTCTCGTTTTCTCTAAAATAGATGAGAAAACTTGCCCAGGGAAGGCTGCTAAAAGTGGTGCATGTACAAGACCCCACAGCCACAGAAATAGTAATAATTATAATAGTTATATGTCAATGCCTTTCATCATTTCTTAGGTAACTGTAGAGTCACAGGTAGTTGTAGAAAAAAAAATACACAGAGGTCCTATATACACACTGCCTGATTCATCCTAACAGTAGCATCTGCAAACACCACAGCCAGATGCTGGCAGCGAAACAGTCCACATATCTTATTCCTGTTTCCCCAGTGTGTGTATGTGTGTTGTATGTGTGTTGTGTGTGTTTCTGTGGGATTTTGTGCAGCATTTTTCTTGCCTGGATCCAACACTGTACATGGAACCAGTAAGGATACTTCAGCTGCAGGTAGAGAAACCATGACTCAGGCTGGCATGAACAGCAGGAGAATTTATGATCTTACCTGAAAAGAAGAGGAGCTGGCTTCAAGACTTGATTCGAGGGTCCAGGACCCAGTTCTTTTCTGTTCTCTGTGCAGCTGTCGTCCATGGAGTAGGTACTGGACAGCCCTCAGCAGAGTGGCTGCTGGACCATTTCTTAGGCTAGTGGCAGAATGGCTGCAATAGTCCCACTAATTATCTCTAATTATTTCCTTCGGATAAAATCTAAGAATTGTAATTGCTGGGTCAGTGGGTCTGCACATTTAGAGGGTTTTTAATATGTCTTTTGTGTTTTTAAGTGGCTATTCATAAGAGTCAGTGTCCTACCTACTGTTTATATATTTGTTTCTGACATAGATATACAGATCACCACACTGGAATGTGTGATGCTGGGAGATCAAACTCAGGCTGTGACCTCCCAGGCTGTCATCTCCTTCCCCAGCTTTCTCCTCCTCAGCTCCACCCACTGATCAAAGATGCCTTCCCTTGTGTTCCAGATAACTTCCAGGACCCCGAGGAGGAGCTGGCCCTCACAGCCATAATGCCCAATGGAGACTGTGAGGGTTCTGGAAAGCAAGCCTGTGATGGACTGGACTGTAGTTCCCCAGAGCCTGCTAGGGACTCAAGATGAAAGCCACCACCACCACCACCACCACCACCCCCCCCAGCTGTGCTGGCTCTACTACCCAGGAGGCTGGGGGCTGGCTCCTGCTCACTGAACCCCCAACTCTAAGGCCTTCACGTTGACTCTGGGTCCGTGATAAGGACACAGGCCCTGGCTTCCAGTGCAGGAAGCTGTCACATGGGCAAAGGACTTTGCTGAGTTCAACAGGACCCAAGCAATTATATCCCTGGGAGCCTGGCTGCCACCTTAAGTTTGCTCATTCTCAGATCCTGCGAAGTTGCTCTGTCTCAGTTTCCCCATGCAATCGACTCAGCTCACTGTCCACCCTGTGGATCTGCAGTGCTACAACATGACCAAGTGTGCTTGCACTAGCAGAGAGAACTCTGGGCCAGAAGTCAGCTGGTCTGGGTGGGCAGGTAACCTTAGACAAGCCACTCATCCTTTGGGGCAGCCAGGCCAGCAGCTGTCCAGCAGGGGCCCAGCTGACATCAGTGGGCATGTCACAGTGCATAGAACAGTCTCTAGCAAGCACAGAACCACACCACTCAGAATGACCATCCTGGGCTGTCTGGGCAACATGTATGAGCCAATCCCTTCCACCTCTGAAGTGCTGGGAAGAGACCTCCAGAGCAGAGAGGGTGGCTTCCCAGGGACTGTGGCCACCAGAAGAGAGACTGCACTGCCCAGGGGGCTTGCTGGGACAGGGCCAATGCAGGAGCTATAGGCCCAGGACAAAAGCGGCCTTGCACACCTCTTTGGGAAGCAAGACCCTTATGTTTGCGCTGAATTTCAGACACTGTGGATTTCAGACCTTCTGCCAAGGTCAAAGCAAGCCCCACCCAGAGATGCTAAGGCCCTGAAACCTTTCTTCTGTGTCTCTGAGCCATCCAGGGTCAGTGATGTCCCCTCACAAGCCAGCAAGGCCATCTTTCCAGGGAACTCTGCACCACCTCCCAGTGTCCCTGGTTGGTAGCTAGAGAAATGCAAAGTCTTTGGGAAGGTGAAGGGCAGTTCCCAGTGCCCTGGCAGGAAGCCTTCACTCACCTGTGCCTGGTCTGCTCGGCAGACATATGATGGTGTCTGGTCTCTACACTCTGCCAGCTGCTGTGAAATATGTGGTTCCTTCAGCTCTCTGATGGTGCCAACACATGGGCTGACACACCTGTGCCCAGGGGCTCTACATAGGACTCTGTCCTATGCCTCAGTCTCTACTCACCCATTCCCTTCCCAGGCAAACAGGGTTGGTGCGGGACAGGAAGGAGTCCATCTTACCGGGGGTTGGCTGGTGACAGCTGTCCTTTCAATAATGCAAGATGGCCTCACCCATAGCCATCACCTGCTGACTTGCACAAGAGCAGGCTTGGTAAATGACCTTTGATTTTACTTTCACATGGGAGAAGGCTGCTATTTTTGAAGCTGCTAGATATTTATATTGCCCTGTTACTTTCTTTGTAATAATTAGGTTTTAGCTCTGTCCTTTGGTGCAGGAAAGAAAGTCTTTTTAAGATAAGGACTTTGTCTAAGGCAATAGTCACAAGGCAAGAACCTGAGCCAAGTTTAAATATCTTTTAAGTTTGTTGCCAATACTTAAACCTTAGGAGATAGTACTTTAAAAAAAATCCAGGGGGGTCAGGCAGTGGCACAGTGGGTTAAGCGCATGTGGTGCAAAGCGCAGGGACCCATGTAAGGATCCCAGTTCGAGCCCCCCAGCTCCCCACCTGCAGGGGAGTCGCTTCACAGGTGATGAAGCAGGTCTGCAGGTGTCTATCTTTCTCTCCCCCCTCTGTCTTCCCTTCCTCTCTCCATTTCTCTTTGTCCTATCCAACAACAAACAACATCAACAATGGCAATAATAATAACCACAACGAGGCTACAACAACAAGGGCAACAAAAAGTGGGGGGGAGGGGGGGAATGGCCTCCAGGAGCGGTGGATTCATGGTGCAGGCACTGAGCCCAGCAATAACCCTGGAGGGGAAAAAAAAAATCCAGCGAGGCCAGAAGAGAGTTCACCCAGTGCGAGAACCTGGGTTTGAGTCCCCAGCACCACATAGTAATACCATGCACAGTACCAGAGGAAGCTCCATGAATGGTGGAGTGGTGCTGTGGTGTCTGTCTTTTCCTTCTCTCTCTGAAATTGAAAGAAAGAAAAAAAGCTGATTTTCTGAGCAGACGATGGAGCATACTGTCATCTCCAGTTTGTGAAATCCCTGTACCCCTAAGTACCTCTTCCTCCCCCCACACCCCACCTGCACTTGGGTTTGCACTCTCCCTCGTCAAGGGGTCTTACACACCTGAATTCAGTGTTCCTTGTGAGTTGTTGAAGAGAGAAGGTCTCCTTATTGAGAGTTGAGTTCTGACACCCAGCTGATAAACACAGGGTCGAGAACCTCCTGGATCCCTCTCAGCTTGCTTGAGCCTCGAGACAGAGCTAAGCTCCCTCCTGGGCACAGCCTTGTTGTTTTCCAGCATAAGGAAGAGTTAGGGCTGGGAAGGAGGCAGGTTTCTTCCCTAAGGGCTCCAATAAGAAATGAAGATGTGTGGGTCCCTGTCTGGGGTCAGTGGCCCCTGAGCCCTCAGTGAGGGGCTGCAGCAGGTGCAGGCTGGGCAGGGGGTCCTCATCTTTGCAGGAGGGCAGTGGTTGTGCTGCTTCTAACATAACTTGAATATCCTTCTGTCGAATAAAGCCAAACAACCTCGTTGGCTGTCTAATAAAAAAGGGGAAGGTGTCTCATTCCCCCCTTGATTTTCATCAGGTGCCCAGGGAAGCAGTTTGGGCCAGTGGCAGGGAGTTCCAGGGCCACCTGGCAGTCCCCAAGTCCTGTCTTGGGTGATGCCTCCACCAGCCTGGCACTCAGAATTGAATGCCAGTAGCTGGAAAGCATAGTAAGTAGTTAAAACGTGCATGTAAAAAGTGGCATTTAGCTTGGTATTTAATGGGGAAGGGGTGAAGGGATGTTGCTTACACTCCCATCCATATTTGATGATATAAAATGTCTACATGTGAGGCCCTGAGTTCAAACCCTGGCACCACATGGGAGAACCATGAGCCACACTGGGGGTGGGATGGGGGTGCATCCGTGGATGGTGAGCAATGCTGTGGTGTCTCCTCTCCCCCTGTCTCTCCCATAGCAAGAAAACACACACAAACCCTGGGTTCAATCCAAGATGCTGACCTGAAAAACAGAAACAGGAGCACTTAAAGCAAGCCTAGACAGGGACCCAGGGCTGAGGCCCCACAACGTTTACCTGAACAGGTCCAGGTCAGAGAAGCTGGGCGCCAGTCTCCTGGGGGGTGGGGAGGAGGGGGGCCTGTGGGAGCCAGCACTGTGGAGGGTGCCGGTGGGTTTGTGTGCCCAGAGTCTGCTTAACCCCCTCTGATCTTGCTGTGCATGTTAGGACATCATGGATTGGGACAGATACTGGACTTGTCCTGGGCAAGGGCCTGTGGTCCACTTTTTAATCTATGCATTCTAGGTGGAGGGGGCCAGGGCACGGCTCCTTGTCCCACACACACCCCTCAGGTGCTTTTAAGCCCCTGAGCTAGAACCCTCACATTGCCTCTAGGTGGGGCTGCCCAGTGGAGAGCAGGGACAGAGGCCACCCACCCCAGTTAACACCTTGGTCCACAAGGGTCCCTGAATCCCACCCCTCAGGCAGGGGTGTAGGGCATCTCAAGGCCCCAGCCAGTGGTCCTGAAGCCACTGTGGAGTTTTGGCAAGAAGAAACCCTGCCTGAGGTTCCCGCAGAGCCCCCCACACCCAGCCTGGACTCCCAGGTCGGGACTCAAGGCCCTGTTCCTCAGGGTGACCACCAGAGCCCTCTCCACCCCTACCCTCGGCTGGCAGCTGTTCTGTTCAGCTCTGACAGGGCAGCTAGGCCCTCACAGCTTCAGGTCTCTGTCTTGAGGCGCTGGGTTCTTCTCTGTCTGGGTGACTGAGGTGTCAAGACAGGGGTGGCCTCAGGTTGCTCCCCAGCCCTCGCTTCCTGACAGCTCATCATTTATCCCCACCCCTTAATGGCCCAAAACCAAAAGGGACTCTGACATCAGGCACTTCCTCCATGGCTTTCGATTTCCCAGTACTCATGTCAGGATAAATGAGTGAGCAGGAGATTCATTTTAATAATTTATTTGATTTGCCCCCCCACACACATACTCAAATGAGCATCATCTCAAATATAAACGTGTTAGGGGAAGTGGCTTGAATCTGTGTGATCTCACTACACCGGAGTCACTTTTTCATTCAGATAGAGAGACAAATATTGGGGGGGGGCAGGGTTGAGGGAAAGACCACATATCAGATCTTCCCCCAGTGCTGTGGTGTTCCATGTGATGGCTGGGACTCAAAATGTGGACCATAGGGAGTTGGGTGGTAGAGCAGTGGGTTAAGCACACATGGTGCAAAGCGCAAGGACCCGTGTAAGGATCCCGGTTCCAGCCCCCCGCTCCCCACCTGCAGGGGAGTCACTTCACAAGTGGTAAAGCAGGTCTGCAGGTGTCTACCTTTCTCTCACCCTCTCTGTCTTATCCTCTCTCTGTTTCTCTCTGACCTATCCAACAACGACGACATCAACAACAACTACAACAATAAAACAAGGGCAACAAAAGGGAATAAATAAGTATGTTTTTAAAAATGTGGACCATGTATTCAAAACGCATGTGCTATGGTCCAATTCAGATCTATATTCCTTCCAGGGTTATTGCTGGGGCTTGGTGCTGGCACGATGAATCCACTACTCCTAGCAGCTTTTTTTTCTATTTGATTTGATTTGATAGAAACTGAGAGGGGAGAGGGAGAGAGATGGGCAGCTGCAAACATGCTTTGCTGCTCCTGAATGGGGACCTGAACCTGAGTCTTTGCACACAGTCTGTGCACACTTAACAGGGTGTGACACTACCCAGCCCCCTTCAGATAGTATATGTTTATCCCAAATATTTATCTCTACCTAGATTTTGTTCCATTTAAAGTTGAAGATATGGACTCAGGGGGCCAGGAAGTAGCCCACCCAGCCCCAGTGTGTGAAGACCCAGGCTGAGCCCCACGCACCAGCTGGGTGCATCATGGACGGCGCCAGGGCAAGCTCAAAAGCAGTGGAGTTGTGCTAAGGTGTCTCTCCTCTCTTCTCTTTTTCTGGCCAAAAAAAGTTGGGTTCAAGGCAGGGTTAGAGCTTAGAAGTAGAGTGCATACCTCACAAGTATGGAGGAACTGGCTTCCATCCCTGCCACTAGAGGAAGGAAAGAAGGAACGAAAAGGACAAACTAAGGAGGGAGGAAAGGCAATAAAGAGGGAAGGAAGAAAAAGAGTCAGATACTCAATAAGCAAATATATATATTACCAGAGCACTGCTCAGCTCTGCTTTATGACGGTGCTGGAGATTGAAGCTGGGACGTTCAGTGCCTCAGGAATGAATGCCTTTTGGCAAAACCATTACACTTTCTCCCCAGCCCAAATTCACACCTTCAAGTTCAGAAGAAATTCACATCTTTAAATCATTCCAAATATACTTAAGCATGTCCCCATCGCTGAGTGGGCTGTGTCTTTAAGTCTCAATGAAATGCAATTTCACATCAGTGCCTGGGTGGCACCGGCACCATTTTAAGTGCTCGGTAGCACCTGCAGCTATTAAGTAAGACAGCCAAGGTCTAGAATGAGGGAGGACAGGGAGGCTCATCCTGGGGGTTCGCAGTGGTTCCTCCCACCCAACCTCCTGCCAGTGTGTGACAGTGACTCCCAAGGGAGATCCTCCCACGCAGCCTGGTGGCCACTCAAGACAGGAGCTGCCCTCCTGGACACTGGCCCATGCAAGCGTCTGTCCCCCCCTCAGCCTCAGTCCACCAGGGCTAATGCCAGTCCCCAAGACCAAGCACTCACTGTGGGGTCGTGTGGCATTTCTGCCCCCACCTCTGGCCAGTGCTTTAGCTCTGCCAGCTGACAGCTGCGTAGTGTACATGAAGCCACCACCAACCTCTTGGCTGAGTCCTGGTAACATCAGATCTGAGATTATGGAGCTGGGCTCCCAGCCAAGCCTTTGAGGGGACACATCCCCTCACAGGAGCCCTGCCAGGAAGGAAAGTCTACCCTTTCACCACAGGAATTGGGTGACAGAGCTGCCAAGTGACAGCACAAGGCTCTGATCCCAGCCCCACCCCCACACCCCCACACCCCCACCTGTCCTTTCTGACTCATCACCACAGCTGAGAAAGCAACCGAGTCCAGTTCTGAACAGAAGGACCAGGCCCTCCAAAGACCCACAGTGTCATCACCAGCAGGCTGGGGATTGGAAGACAAAGGGGTGTGACCCCAGGATTCTCTCCACTTCCAGAGTTCCCCACCATCCAGGGAGTACTGTGGCCACTAGATATTGTTGCTGAGCAGAACACAAAAGTGACCTGCGCCTGAGGGACGCTGGTCACCTCAAAGAAAGCGGCCTTCACCCCAATATGGGCGCTAGCCCAGTCCAGGCCTGTGTGAGTCCACAACTGCCTCCTTTGGGCTTTGGGACATTGTGTCGCTACTAATGTGGAGGAAGATAGTTATTTGTGAACACAGCATAGAGTTCTTTTCCTTCCATAGAATTATTTCTGGTGGGGGTATAGCATAATGGTTATGCAAAGAGACTTTCATGCCTGAGGCTCTCAAGTCCCAGGTTCAATCCCCCACACCGCCATAAGCCAGAGCTGAGCAGTGCTCTGGTAAAATATATATATATATTTCTAAGGGGATAGGAAGACATGCATTCATAGTGCACAGGAATTGTAAGTGAGAAATCCCAGGTTTGGGGGACCTGGTGGTGGCACACCTGGTTGAGTGCACATGTTACAGTGCACAAGGACCCAGGTTCAAGTCCCTGGTTCCCACCTACAGGGAGAAAGCTTCACAGGTGGTTGCAGATGTCTCTCTCCTTCTTTCCCTCTCTCTCTGTCTCCTTCCCTTCTAGCTGTCTCTAGCCAATAAATAAAGATAATTTAAAATTATAATTTTTTATGTGTCAAAAAAAAAGAAAGCAAAGCTCTTTCCAGCCAACACCAAGCGATGAGTATCTCAGGACAACTGGCACAAGCGCTGCAAGACCGGCGGAAAGAGGAAGCCCTACCACAAGAAGCAGAGTATGAGTTGGGGCGCCCGGCTGCCAACACGAAGATTGGCCCTCACCGCATACACACAATCCGTGTCCGGGGAGGTGACAAGAAGTACCGAGCCTTGAGGTTGGACGTGGAGAACTTCTACTGGGGCTCCGAGTGTTGCTCACGAAAAACAAGGATCATTGATGTTGTTTACAATGCGTCTAACAACGAGCTGGTCCGAACCAAGACCCTGGTGAAGAACTGCATTGTGCTTATTGACAGCACGCCGTACCGGCAGTGGTACGAGTCTCAGTATGCCCTGCCCCTGGGCTGCAAGAAGGGCACCACATTGGCTCCTGATGATGAAGAGATCCTAAACAAAAAGCGGTCAAAGAAGATTCTGAAGAAATACGATGAAAGGAAAAAGAGTGCCAAAATCAGCGGTCTTCTGGAAGAGCAGTTCCAGCAGGGCAAACTTCTTGCTTGCATCGCTTCAAGACCAGGCCATTGTGGCCGAGCAGATGGCTATGTGCTAGAGGGCGAGGAACTGGAGTTTTACCTGAGGAAAATCAAAGCTCAGAAAGGCAAATAAATTGCCTTTTGGCTCATATAGTAAAGGCTTTCACTGTTCTTTAAAAAAAAAAAAAAAAAAAAAGAAAGAAAGAAAAGAAAAGAAAACAAAGAAATCCCAGGTTTGATCCCCAGAACCACAGCTAGCTATAGATGAGAGGTGCTCTGGAGAGAGAGGGTGGGGAAATAAAGAACTGGTGTTGAAAGAGAATGGGAAAGGAAAAGAAAGGAAAAAAGGAAAGAATTGTCTGCTTTTCCCATGTCCTGGACCCCTGAAAATGGATAAAGCACACGTTTGAGTCTCAGAGAGGGCAAGTTTCAGAACCCTGACTCAGTTCTAACTCTGCCAACCTATCCATTCATCTGATGAGCCTTGGCTGAACGCCTACCATGCACCTACTATGTACCTGGCTCTGTCTGGTTATGCCAGCGGTCACCAACATGACTAAGTTCACCCCCTGATCACGCAGGACGTAGACAAGGGGGTATGATTACAGTGGCCTGGCATAAAGACCCTAAGGAGATATGTGATGGGTGGTCAGGGAAGGCTTCCTGATGGAGGTGCTGTTTGACTGGCAAGGGCCCTTAAAAACAGAAGGAAAAGTGGCCACTAAGCCCAGAGACCAAGCACAGGGCCAACCAGGAAGTCAGGATAAAAGACTGGGCAAGAAGAGGGGAAGGAAAGAACCTGTGGGAGAGGGTCCATCTCCCTTGGTTTTGAACTTGCTTCTGGCGGTATGAGAACAGAGGGAGAAGTGGGAGGTAGAAGCAAGAGATCAAAGCTGTAAATGGGGGTGGGGGGTGGGGCAGGGAGAAGAGAGAGGAGTGAAAGGAATAGGGGGGAAGGAAACAAGAAAGGGGAGGAGAGAAAGGGGGACAAGGGAGACTAACAGGTCTTGGGGTGCAGGGAGGCTAAGCTGTTGGGCCATGTTAGACCAGTTCTGGAACCAAACAGGGAGGACAGGCGGCAGTAAAGGGCGCCCTCTAGGGGTCTGCTTCAGTAGCTGGTGACTGCCTTTGGGAAACCTGGACTGGGATTTGGGGTGCAAAGTGGGATCTAATGTCCCCAAGTCTTCCTGTCTCTAAGACCTTGGTTCCTCAAACTACCTTCTAGAACCAAGTCCATTTGGATCTTAACGTTTCAGGAGGCCATGGCTTCATTTCTCCCTCATATTTAAATGATAATTTGCAGTATCCATTCATGGCTGGCAATTCTTTTAGCATCCCTCCTTCTCTCTCTCCCTCTCTCTCTCTCTCTCTCTCTCTCTCTCTCCCTCTCCCTCTCTCCCTCCCTTCCTCCCTCCCTCCCTCCTTCCCTCCCTCTCTCTTCTCTCTGTCTATATATCTGAATTAAAGAGAATGAAAAACTGAATGGTCTGGGAGTTGGCACAGTGGATAAAGCATCAGACTCTCAAGCATGAGGTCCTGAGTTCAATCCCTGGCAGCACATGTACCAGAGTGATGTCTGATTCTTTTTCTCTCTCCTTCCATCTTTCTCATTAATAAATAAATAAAATCTCTAAAAAAAAAAAAAAAAAAAGAAAGAAAGAAAATGTCTACTTGAGAGTGGTGAAATCTCACATGTGTGAAGCTCAGCTCCACAGAGACATAAGAAATAATACAATTTCGTTGTTTATGATAGAGAGGAGAGAGAAAACCAGAGTATCACTCTGGCACAGGCAATGGCAAGGGGTTGAATTCAGAACCTCACACATGAGAGTCCAGGGTTTTAACCACTGTGTCAGTTCCCAAGCTATAATAATAATAATACATTTTTAATTCATTGTCAGCATTTTTCTTTATTTATTGAGATATAGTTGATACTTAACATTGTATACATCTTAGATGCATAATATCATGATTTGCTATTTGTATGTATTGGGAAATGACCACCACAAGATCACTACACATAATTAAACTATTTTTTTTTTCTAGTGATGAGAACTCTTTCTTGGGGGCAAGGAGGTAGCTACACAGGTAGCATATATTCTTTGCATGTGTGGAGCCCTAGATTAGTTCTTCAGCGTCAAAGGGACCTCCATGTATGGTGGAGGGAACCTTGGTGTCTCTCCCTCTCCTACATCTCTCTCAAAAAAATACAGGATAGAAGTAAAGAAATAAGGGCCCACGCGGTGGTGCACCGGATTAAGCACAGAGGGTGTGAAGCACAAGGACAGGCGTAGGGGTCCCAGTTCAAGCTCCCAGCTCCCCACCTACAGGGGAGTCGCTACACAAATGGTAAAGCAGGTCTGCAGGCGTCTATCTCTCTCTCTCTCTCCCCCTCTGTCTTCCCCTTCTCTCTTGATTTCTCTCTGTCCTATCTAACAACAATAACAAACAACAACAACAACAAAATGGGGGAGTGACTGCCAGGAGCTGTGGATTTGTAGTACAGGCACTGAGCCCCAGCAATAACCCTGGAGATAAAAAAATAACAATAATAAAATAAAGAAATAATACACTCCAAAGGGCCAGGGAGGTGTTTCAGTGGAAAAGTGTATGCCTTAACCACTGAAGGCTTTGAGTTTAATCCCAGCACTTCTAAGAAAAAAGTAGGAGGAGGAAGAAAAGAAAGAGGAAGGGGAGGAAGAGGAAGAAAAAGACATTGTGAATATGGAAAAGAGCTTCAGTGTTTCTTCCTTTCTCATTAAAAAGGAAAATGACCCAGAAAGTGGTACCACATATGCCGGAGTGTTGCTTTGGTTCACTTTTATTAATAAAACAAATTTTGAAAAGAAAAAGAAAAGAAGCAATATACTCCAAATCAATCATAGGTCAATTAAACTATTGTTCCAGGCAAATGGAGTAATGAGAAAGTGAAGTCCAAATGGCATTGTCATGGAATATCCACTGAGTAGGTTTTCTCCACTGAAAGCTGGGTCCCAGTTGCTGGCTAACGGCCCTGAAGTCACCAGGCAGAGGCAGCTGTGATGGCAGGTGGCATGGGCATTCCAAAGGGGCACTTACTCTGCCTGTGCAACCAACCGCTCTGCCTACAAGTAACAGCCTGGAGGCAGGCGCACATACCCTACTCTGACCAAGACTGCCACATGCTCTGGCTCCTCTTCTGACCACAAATAGCCCATGGGGCAGCGGCTGGCATCTCAAGATCTTTGGAGAGTTATTCTAATCAGCAGAGTAGCCTTATCCAGACCCAGCCTTGCCCAGGGTTGCCCATCAAACCTCTTGGTTTGTAAAGTGTGACAGTCCATCACATGATGGTCTATGCAGTCGCCACAGGATGGATGCCGTTGCGATCCTCTCCACTACAGAGGCCAGAATTCTGGAAGGTTCTACATCCAACTTTAAAACTGTGTCATCTAATATGCTGCTCCAAGCAGGCTTAAACCACAAATAGCTCTGTCCATAGCAGACTTGCAAAATGAGGATTTGGAATCTTAACAATGTAGTATAATGGTTTTCTCTACACCAGTCAAGTAGATTAGCTGTTAATGCTTCAATGAGACTGTATACTTGAGGCCAGAAGATAACTCACTTTAACATGCTCAAAGGCCCAGGTTCAAGCCCTTGGCCACCATATGGGAGCACCTGCAAGGGAGGGAGGAAGCTTCATGAGCAGTGGGGAAGTGCTGTGGTGTCCCTCTGTTTCTCTCCCTCTCTGTGTCATCCTCTATCTTAAAAAAAAAATACTGCGGGGAGTCGGGCTGTAGCACAGCGGGTTAAGCACAGGTGGCGCTTAACCACATAAGGACCCACATAAGGATCCTGGTTCAAGCCCTGGCTCCCCACCTGCAGGGGTGTCGCTTCACAAGCAGTGAAGCAGGTCTGCAGGTGTCTATCTTTCTCTCCCTCTCTCTGTCTTCCCCTCCTCTCTCCATTTCTCTCTGTCCTATCCAACAACAATGACAACAATAATAACTACAACAATAAAACAACAAGGGCAACAAAAGGGAATAAATAAATAAAATAAATATTAAAAAAATACCGCAGGGTCTCTAAAATTGTGCAAGCATAGAGCTCCAGCAGTAACTATGGTGGCAAAATAAGTAAATAAATCCTGGAAGCCACCCAGGTGTCCAACAACAGATGAGTGGCTGAGCAAGTTGTGGTATGTATACACAATGGAATACTACTCAGCTGTAAAAAATGGTGACTTCACCGTTTTCAGCCCATCTTGGATGGACCTTGAAAAATTCATGTTAAGGGAGTCAGGCAGTAGCGCAGTGGGTTAAGCGCAGGTGGCACAAAGCTTAAGGACCGATGTAAGGATGCCGGTTCAAGCCCCTGGCTCCTCACCTGCAGGGGAGTCGCTTCACAAGCGGTGAAGCAGGTCTGCAGGTGTCTGTCTTTCTCTCTGTCTCCCCCCTCCCCTCTCCATTTCTCTCTGTCCTATCCAACAACGATGACATCAATAATAAATACAACAATAAAAAAAACAAGGGCAACAAAAGAGAATAAATAAGTAAATTTTTTAAAAAAGAAAAATTCATGTTAAGTGAAATAAGTCAGAAACAGAAGGATGAATGTGGGATGATCTCACTCTCAGGCAGAAGTTGAAAAACAAGATCAGAAGAGAAAACACAAGTAGAACCTGATCTGGAATTGGCGTATTGCACCAAAGTAAAAGACTCTGGGGTGGGTGAGTGGGTGGGTGGGGAGAATACAGATCCAAGAAGAGTGACAGAGGACCTAGTGGGGGTTGTATTGTTATATGGGAAACTGAGAAGTGTTATGCATGTACAAACTATTGCATTTACTGTTGACTGTAAAACATTAATTGCCCAATAGAGAAATTAAAAATAAATAAATAAGACTGTATATGGCAATCACAACTGCCACTGCACATCTCTAGAACTAATTTCTTCATGTTAAAATCCAATAACTGCATCTAACAGAGGGGAGAAAAACTGTCCAGATGGATGGCAAGAATGGAAGATTCATTTTCCCCATAGGATCATTTTTACTATCTTTTTATCTTTCTAGCATGTGGACTACTGTATCGAGCCCAGAGCCTTATACATGGCAAATATGTTCTCTTGCTGAGCCACATGCTGAGAGACACGCTCTCTAACCTTGAAACTATACAGATATGTACTGTTTACAAATATACGCCAATACACACTATTACTTATTTAAAGTTTACTTAAAAACCTTCTTGCTGGTAAACAATGTTTAAACAACAACTTTTACATATCCACAACCTATTTTTTTCTTTTCATACACAAGTTGGGCATAATCTGTCCCATGTAAAATGTCATAATGTATTTTAAATAATGTGCCTTATTATGCACTACACATACTTGAACTTCAGAGAACCAATTTATAGAACTGAATCAATTTTAGTGATTAAATACATTAATTTGGGGAGTAGCAAAGCGCAAGGACCAGCATAAGGATCCCGGTTCCAGTTCCAGGCTCCCCACCTGCAGGGGAGTCGCTTCACAGGCGGTGAAACAGGTCTGCAGGTGTCTATCTTTCTCTCCCCCTCTCTGTCTTCTCCTCCTCTCTCCATTTCTCTCTATCCTATCCAACAACGACGACATCAGTAACAACAACAATAATAAATACAACAACAATAAAAAAGGGCAACAAAAGGGAAAATAAATAAATAAATACATTAATTTGTAAGTTATATATTGAAGTGTGAACTCTAATGCAACTTGTTTTTTCTTTATCTTGTAGGCAATAAACTCAAGGAAAATGGTAAAAAAAAAAAAAAAAGAAAACCTTGCTCAACTTCGTAACAAGCCAATTATTATTTACAGATGTGCTTTATTATGAAGTGTACTGTGAGAATTTCTTTTTGAAAATGGGCTTAGTATTTTTAAAGGTATTATTCCTTTCTGAATTATTTATTTATTTATTTTAATGAGAGAGATACAGAGGGAAAGATATATAAACACCACAACACTGTTCAGTTCTGGATTATGGTGGTGCTGAGAATTGAACCTGGCACTTCAGAGCTTCAGGTGTGAAAGTCTTTTGCAGAAATATTATGCTGTCCCCATTCCAGATATTAATACTTTTAAAAAATATGTATGTATGCATGTATGTATGTATGGTGTGTGTGTATGCATGTATGCATGTGTGTATGTATGTATGTTGTTTGTATGCGTGTGTGTGTGTGTGTGTGTGTGTGTGTGTGTGTGTGTGTGTGTGTGTGTGTGTGTGTGTGTGTGTGTGTGTGTGTGTTTGTATGTATGAATGAGAGAGAAATGCTCAGCTTCAGGTTATGGTGGTGCCGAGGCGAAAACCTAGAAACTCTGAAGCCTCAGGCACGGAAGTTGTGCTCTAACACGTTGCGCAATCTGCCCCCGCCACTGGGGTTTTAAACGCGTTTAAATATCACTATTCGAGGAAAAGTCACTTTTAGGTCCCATTCCGGGCTTCCAAAGGCAGCGGTGCGGAGCGCTGAAGTGAGACTTCCCAGGCAGCAGGGGGCGCTGGACGACAGCCCGCGCTTTCCCCGAATATCCTTTCTCATAGCAATGGCGGGTCACGGGGAGGGTCCTTTCTCTAGAAGCGGCCACTGTAAAGCCTGAGCCCGGGAGCGGAGGAGTGGCCCTCATTCCCACGGAAGCTTGGAACTCGAGAGCGTTGGAGAAAACTCCAGGGGTTCTCCGTGCGCCTTCGTCTCGGACACGAGCGACAAGACCGGCGCGGAAGACGCAGGCCCGGGGGCGGTTTTTCGGGGGCTCAGGCGACGTGGCGGGCAGCTCCGCGGCGGGAGGGGTCCTGCGCAGAGAGCCGGCGGTCGAGGCGGCGACAGACTGAGCGGCGCAGCCGGAACGGGGAACGCGGCGGGGCGAGCGCGGCCGGGGTGACAGACGGACACACGGAGCGGCCGGGACGGCGGACTGGCGAGTGCTGGGCGCAGCCATGATCACCTCAGCGGGTGAGTGCGGCCGGAGCGGGCGCCGGCAGGGAGGAGCCGCCGCGCCGCCGGGCTTTTAGCTGAGTCAGGGCGGTGACTGGGCGCCTCCCGGCGCGGCCACCCGAGGCCCGTCCCGGGCTCACCCGGGGCCTGGAGGGTCAGGCCGGGCGCCTCCGGGGTCCCCTCCGAGTCGGGGGGCTGCTCCGGGCGGCCTCCTCCGGCTCCTCTCCGCCCGCGCCCCCGCCGTGCTCTCCTCTCCTGCCCGCCTTGCCGGGGCCCCGACCCCGTCCCTTCTCGCGGGGGGTCGGGGCGGGGAGGTGCCGGGCGCGGCCGGGCGTCTCCGGGGAGCTCCGCGCCGACCCCCACGCCCCTGGAGCAGCTTCAGAAGCGGGGTGCCGGCGGGTGTTCCCGGCCGGTGTTCCCGGCCGGCCTCCGAGGGCTCCGGGGAGCCTGTGCGCGGAGGGCAGCCGACGCCCCCCGAGAGCGCGCGGTCGCGGGAAGCCGCAGGCCGGGGACGGGGAAGGGGCCCCCGGGTCGCACACACCCCCGCCGCTGTCTAAAGGGACCTTGGAAACGGGACGGGCCCGTGAAGCTTCCGGGGGGACTTTTAATCCCCCCCCACACACACAGGTGCGTTTGCTCTGGGCCGACCGAAGCCCCTGGTGCGTGTTCTGCAAGCCTGGGAGCTGTCACCTGCTCCTGCAGTGCGGCCGCGGTGGTGGGGAGTTTGAGTTCGGGGAAAGGACTCTCCACCCACATCACCGGCCCGGGATGAAGGCTCTTGCTGCTGCTTGGATTTTCCCGCCACATCTCCGCTCTCCTGGAAGTCAGAGCGCTTTGCCTCCCGCCCCCCCAATACTAAGCCCTAACACTTGTGTTTTTAAAGGCCATTTGAGTGGCTGGCGCAGTGGATAAGGCATTGGACTCTCGGGCATGAGGTCCTGAGTTCAGTCCCCCGCAGCACATGTACCAGAGTGATGTCTGGTTCTTTCTCTCTCCTCCTATCATTTTTCATGAATCAATAAATTAAAATTTTTTTTGTTAATCCATTTGATTGGAAGAAGTAACCCACACGAGTACAGTTATCTCCCCATTTTAGGTGTCTGCACACCACTCCCACCACCGGGTCTCCTGTCACCACCACATGCTGGGAACCCAGCACCTTCTCGCCACCCCCTTGCCCCCCTCTTCTAGAGTGCTGTGCTCTCTGTACGCCTCGCTTCACCCTCGCTTGTCTTTCTTGTGCTTCTTAAGTACCACCTCTAAGCAAGATCACTCTCCCCCTTCTGGCTTATCTCACTTAATGCTTCAAGTTCCATCCAAGATGGAAAATGAGAAGATCTCACTGTGTCTTACAGCTGATACACAGCTATCCTGTTGTGTATATATACGCACCCCACAACTTTCCTAAGCACTCATCTGTCACCAGACATCTGGGTTGCTTCCAGGTTTGCACTTTTACAAGCTGTGTTGCTATGAACACGGGTGTGCCGGGTCTCTCTGGGTGGTGGTTTTGTGGGATGGTTCCAAGGAGAGGAACTGCTGGATCATAGGTGGTCCATTGCTAGTGTTCTGAGAACCAGCAGACTTTTCACAGGAGCTGGATGGATTTACATTCCCACCAGCAGTGTAAAAGTGTTCCCCTTTCCCCACATCCTCTCCAGCATTTGTTATCTCTGTCCTTTCTACTATAACACATCATTATCTATTTGCTTAAAAATCCTCCAGGACATCCCACTGTGTTTAGAATAAATTCCAGACCCTCACACATTTTGTTCCTGCCTTGTTTTGTGTGGCTGACTCTCTGCCTGGCTCCCGGTATCCTGATAACATTGTCCTCTCTGTTCTGTCTGGAGTTTATCAGCTTCTTCCCTCCTTCAGGGAGCCCACACAACCAGTCTGTCCCCCTTTTTTGGAGTCCTCGTCCTCAAGTTTTCCCTTGGCTTCTCTGTCTTCAGTCACAGAAGTTTTTCCTGATCATTCTCTAAAATGATGCCTCTCTCCCCTTAGCTGTCTCCTTGTGACCTTACCATCCTGAAAGTACTTGATTTACTTGCCAGATTCTGTTTTTCTCTGCTAGTGCTTTTGAGTAGGAAACTTAATCTTCGTGACTTTTGGACACACGTTCAAAATGTGTGTCCTAAACGAAGGAAGCTGTCAAGTAATGAATTGGATTGGTCCAGTGGATTGGTCTCTAGAGCATTTTCAGTAGAGGCAGAGGCACTTGGTGGAAGTAGGGTCTACACCTAAGGAAGGTAGGTGGAGTGAGGGTTTGTGAGGCTGTAGCTGAGACAAGATTCTGATGACAGTGCAGTGCTGCTGTGCTCATTGCTGTCCTTTCCTTGTGTTCACTACATTACGGTTTCGGCCCTGGACCTTTAGTCACAGTGTTCCTTGTCCTGTGGTTCAGGTTGGCTTAAGATTTGTTCCAAATGCTGAGCAGACTCCCACATGGATGAGCTCATTTATTTGCAAGCACAGTGGTGATTGGGTCAGTGGGTACTGTTAACTCTCTTAAGAAGTTTGACACTGAAAGGGAGTGTCAAGGTACCGAATGATGGCTGACAGAGGGAAATGTGAGCTTGGGAGTGTGTGTGTGTGTGTGTGTGTGTGTGTTTGTGTGTTTTAAGATTTGCTTATGGGGAGTCGGGAGGTAGCACAGTGGGTTAAGCGCACATGGCACAAAGTGTAAGAACCAGCCTAAGGATCCTGGTTCGAGCCCCCGGCTCCCCACCTGCAGGGGAGTCGCTTCACAAGCGGTGAAGCAGGTCTGCAGGTGTCTATCTTTCTCGCTCCCTCTCTGTCTTCCCCTCCTCTCTCCATTTCTCTCTGTCCTATCTAACAACAGTGACATCAAGAACAACAACAATAAAACAAGGGCAACAAAAGGAATAAATAAATAAATATTTAAAAATTTAATAAAAAAAAAAGATTTGTTTACACGAGAGAGAGCAAGAACCAGAGCATCACTCTGGCACATATGATGCTAGGAATCAAACTTGGGACTTGCCCGAGAATCT
Organism: Erinaceus europaeus; assembly: GCF_950295315.1. Taxonomy (NCBI): domain Eukaryota; kingdom Metazoa; phylum Chordata; class Mammalia; order Eulipotyphla; family Erinaceidae; genus Erinaceus; species Erinaceus europaeus. The sequence continues at coordinate 12,186,759 of NC_080168.1, forward strand.
AGTGCTGTATCCAGTGTACCACCTCCTTAGCCACAAGTTTTGTTTTGTTTTGTTTGTCTGTTTAACACCATATAGACACTTAATGAAAAGTAATGTTAAAACTTTATATAACAGCAGTTGTCCACACTCCTTCCTCATCCAGAGACACAGCCATGTTCAGCTTTCAAGTTGTTTCTTCTGAACCTAACCTCCATATTTGCAAATTATGTCCAAATGTTGCTATGAAGTGGGTCAACAGTTTGAGCTATATCTGCTGATTTTCTGTTATGGCTTAAAAACAAATCTTGTCTCTTGTCATCCTTAAACCTTTCCCAGTCTTCCCCTCTTGCCCCCAATTCAAAGGAAAATTCTATTTTTTTTAATTGTTGTGGTTATTACTGTTGTTGTTATTGTTGTCATTGTTGTTGGATAGGACAGAGAGAAATAGAGAGAGGAGGGGGAGAGAAAGACAAACACCTGCAGACCTGCTTCGCCACTTGTGAAGTGACCCCACCCCCCCCGCAGGTGGGGAGCCACTTGAACTGTGATCCTTGCACCGGTCTTTGGGGTTTGCACCATGTGCGCTTAACCCGCTGCGCTACCACCCAACCCCGTTCTATTTATTTTTAAGTAGGGAAATATTCATGTGTATAGAGTATAGAATACTTGATTTAATTGTGAACTACAAAGGCTACATTTTCTGAGCCAAGACAGCCATGTGACAGATTTGTCATAAATGAGTAAAAGGGTAGAAATTTTAAAAGTGTATCACCTCTGTTGGTTAAAACAGTTTATCAGTGATTGATTCTAGGGAATGGGTGGCATTGTAGTATTTTGACCAGGCATTCTTGCCTGTCACCCCTCCCATAATTTACTTTTTCTCCATGCTGTCAACTCAGCCTCTCTGAATTTGATAAACCAAAGTCCCCAAGAAGTTCTTTTTCTGTGCTTTATCCTTTTAGAATAGTATATCCTAGTTAGAAGTAGCACAAAGTCTGTACTTTTTTTTAAAGAATTTATTTAGGGAGTCAGGCTGTAGCACAGCAGGTTAAGCGCATGTGGCGCAAAGTGCAAGGACTGGCGTAAGGATCCCAGTTCGAGCCCCCGGTTCCCCACCTGCAGGGGAGTCGCTTCACAGGCAGTGAAGCAGGTCTGCAGGTGTCTATCTTTCTCTCCTCCTCTCTGTCTTCCCCTCCTCTCTCCATTTCTCTCTGTCCTATTCAACAACGACAACAATAATAACTACAACAGTAAAACAACAAGGGCAACAAAAGGGAATAAATAAATAAAATAAATATTTTTTAAAAAAAAGAATTTATTCACGAGAAAGATGGAGAGAAAGAACCAGCCATCGCGATGCTCTGGTACATGTGCTGCTGGGGATCGAACTCGGGACCTCATGGTTGAGAAGCCAATGCTTTATCCACTGCGCCACCTCCCGGACCACAACTCCTGCACTTAGAATCTTTTCCTTTATGGTTTTCTAAAAACTGCTGGGGCTTTTTGGCAAACAGTTAACAGTTAAATACGGGTATCTGCAGAAGAAAAGGTTCCTTGATGTCTTTCGGTTTTTGTTTATTTTTGTTCTATTTTGGTTTATAAATGTATTTTATTTATTGCAGGGGGAGAGAGAGAACCAGAGCATCAATGTGACACATATGATGGGGGCCATGTGGTGGTGCACATGTTACAAGGACCTAAGTTTGAGCCCCTAGTCCCCACCTGCACGGGGAAAGCTCCATGAGTAAAGAAGCAGTGCTGAAGATCTCTCTCGCTCTATCGTTCGCTTGCTCTACCATCCCCTTTCCTTCTTGATTTCTAGCTGTCTCTAATAAATAAACAAAGATAATGAAACAACACATTAGGCGCAGGGTAGATAGCATAATGGTTATGCAAAGAGATTCTTGTGCCTGAGGCTCCAAAGTCCCAGGGTTCAATCCCCTGCACCACCATAAGCCAGAACTGAGCAGTGCTCTGGTAAAGAATAAAACAAACTTGAACTGGAATTGGCGTATTGCACCAAAGTAAAAGACAGGGGTGGGTGGGTGGGGAGAATACAGGTCCAAGAAGGATGACAGAGGACCTAGTGGGGGTTGTATTGTTATATGGAAAACTGGGAAATGTTATACATGTACAAACTATTGTATTTACTGTTGAATGTAAAACATTAATTCCCCAATAAAGAAATTAAAAAAAAAAAACAAGAATAAAACAAACTAATAACAATAGTATGGCACATGTGATCAACTCTGGACTTCATGCTTGAGACTCTTTTTATCTGCTGGCCACTTCAGGTCATGCCTTGATGATTTATGCATTTATTATTACCAGAGCACTGCTCAACTGGCTTATGGTGGTACTGGAAATTGAATTTGGGGCCTTTGGTGCCCCAGGTATGAAAATCTTTTTGTATAACCATTGTACTATCTCCTCAGCACAATAAATAGTTTACGTATTTTACTGAAAGAGAAAGATACAGAGAGAAAGACCAGAACACTGTTAAGTTCTGGTCTGTGGTGGTGCTGGGAATTGAACCTGGGACCTCAGAGCCTCAGTTACGAAAGTCTTTTGCAAAATCATTATGCTGTTTCACCAGCCCGCCCAGATTATTTTTAATTAAATTGACTTCAACTTAGTGTCCCCAATTTTTTTTTCAGGTCTACATAGAAAACATTGATCTGAGAAACAGTTGGTTTTCTCCTTGAGTTATGGACAGTACCTTCCCATACTTCTCTTCTAATAATCCCTTAGACAAATGGCTGTGTTTTAGGGTGCGGCCCTTTGGAGAGAACAGTGTTTCCTTTGATCTCTGTTGTATGTGATGTCCCCTCAAGTGGCATGGGGGCCACTGTGCTTGGGTAATTGGAATCAAACAAAAGTAAGGTTGCTCATTTAGCAAATCCTTCTGGGTATCTGGTGATAGAAGGATAGACTTTGAGAGGCATCTTGAAACACTTGAAAGATTCTGTTGAGTTGATGTCTACATCCTCATTTATTTACTAGTAATTTTCTAACTTGGTTTGTGTAAATAATTTTTCTTTAATTGGATAGGACAGAGAAATTGAGAGAGGAGGGGAAGTAGAAAGGGAGAGAAAGATAGACACCTGCAGACCTGCTTCACTGCTTGTGAAATGACCCCCCCCTCCCCCCCACACACACACACAGGTGGGGAGCCAGGGACTAGACCAGGATCCTTGTACTTTGTACTATGTGTGCGCCACCGCCTGGCCCCCTGAGTAAATAATTTTGCTCTCAGTTTGTATGAGAATGTTACTTTTGTTGGTCAGAAAGTTATTCCAGTGATTCTCAACCTGTAGCAAGCATCAGTCCCACCAGGAAGGCGTGTAGCCCCATTACTGATCCATCCCCACAATATCTTTTGTCAGTAGATCTGGACTGGAATCAAGAATGTGCATGTCTCACAAGTTCCCCTGTGATGTTTATGTTATTGGTTCAGACACCAAAATTTGAGAACAGTAGAATTGGGCAAAAAAGTGATATATGTGTTGTCAGGAGGGGGTGATGGGTAACACAGTTAATTCTTGAGCTTCAAAATATAATCCTTCATAGTTTTTTTTTTAATATTTATTTAATTTATTCCCATTTGTTGCCTTTGTTGTTTTATTGTTGTAGTTATTATTGTTGTCGTTGGATAGGACAGAGAGAAATGGAGAGAAGAGGGGGAGAGAAAGATAGACACCTGCAGACCTGCTTCACCGCCTGTGAAGCGACTCCCCTGCAGGTGGGGAGCCAGGGCTCGAACTGGGATCCTTACACTGGTCCTTGTGCTTTGAGCCACCTGCGCTTAAGCTACAGTCTGACTCCCCCTTCATAGTTTCTTATCTTTTTACCAATGCTGCTCAGCTCTGACTTATGATGCGAAGGGCTGAACCTGGGACCTTTGGTGCCTCAGGCATGAAAGCCTTTTTGTATAACCAATGTGCTATCACCCCAACTCCACCTTTACAGTTTTGAAGAAAGACAATCATTCTCCCAATGAAGTCACTTTCCAAAAAATACTTCTCCCAATTATCATATATTTTTTATTAAATGTTATCTATTCCATTAGCATATGTTTAACAATCACTGTATATTTTTTTTATTTTATAGCTGGAATCATATCTCTTCTGGATGAAGAGGAGCCACAGCTTAAGGTACGAGGTGAAGAACAGTTACTTAGGCTTACTGTGAATACTGTGAGGCTCTTGGAATTTAGTGATAGCTGTACATCTTCCACCATTTCAGTAACCATCCTCCCACGCCTAGACCCCAGTCCTTGAAATCTGGCCCCAGAGGACAGTATTCTGGCAGCAGCAGCTGGTTTCCCCTACAGTTTTGCAAAGCCATGGCAGATAAGCCTCACTATAGCATCTGAACCCCCAGCCCCGCTTGCTTATTGACAGAATTCTTTCCCTTTTTTTAATGTTGTTTTGACTTTTTTAAAATTTTTATTTATTTATTATTGGATAGAGACAGAGAGAAATTGAGGGGGGAGATAGAGACAGAGAGACACCTGCAGCCTTGCTACACCACTTGTGAAGCTTTCCCCCGCAGTTGGGGACCAGGGGTTTGAACCCGGGTACTTCTGCACTGTAGCATAAGTGCTTAACCAGGTGCACCACCACCTGGCCCCCAGAATTATTTCTTCATTGACACATAATTTTAAATTATTTTCATTTAAGTATACTTTAAGTAGCTCTAAATCCTAGTGTCAATCTTGAGTAGTCAAAGAAAAACCATTATAAGGAATGACGTTATGAGGCTATGTGTAAATTCTAGAAAAAAATTAATGAAATTTTTATATCTGACAGTTTCAGATTTTTAGTAAGTATGCCATATTTTGGCCACTGACTTGCTAGAAACTCTGAAGAAGTACAACAATGAATATATCTTGATTTTTGGTTTTATCTTCCACAGGAATTCGCACTACACAAACTGAATGCAGTTGTCAATGACTTCTGGGCAGAAATTTCAGAGTCTGTAGACAAGATGTAAGAAATATTTTATTTCTATAAGTTGGAATAAGGTAGATCAGCTTTATGGGTGTAGGTCATATGAGCCTGTTTATTTAGAAAATTACCACTGCTAAATTGTGGCTTAAATATTTACAATTTGAATTTGGCCTTGCTTCCTAATTTCTTTCAGAGAAGTTTTGTATGAAGATGAAGGTTTCAGAAGCCGACAGTTTGCAGCCTTGGTGGCATCTAAAGTATTTTATCACCTAGGAGCTTTTGAGGAGTCTCTGAATTATGCACTTGGAGCTGGTGATCTCTTCAATGTCAATGATAACTCTGAATATGTGGAAACTATTATAGGTAATTATTTTTCATTTGGTAAGGTTTCATCAACTTCTTTCTTATTCTAGTGCAAGGAGTATTTTTTTCTACTCAGGTTCTTTTTGATATTGCCAAATTTCATTTTAATTAGAATGTCAGGTGCCAGGCATATGCTGTGAAGTGCAAGTGTTACAATGTGCATGGACCTGGGTTCAAGCCCCCAGTCCTCAGCTTCACAAGGAGTAAAGCAGTGCTCTAGATGTCTTTATCCCTCCCGCCTCTTATATCCCCCTTCCCTCTTGCTTTCTGTCTTGTCCAAAATAAATAAAGAAAAGAAAAAAAAATCTTTAGAAAAGGAATTTCATTATCTTCTATAATAATTTTGTGAACTTATTAGAAGCCTTTTTTATTATTATCTTTATTGGGTAGAGAGAGACAAATATCGAGAGGGAAGGGAATGCTAGAGAGGGAGAGAGGCAGAGACACCTGAAGCCCTGCTTCACCACTCATGAATTTTTTCCCTACAGGTGGGGACTGGGGGCTCGAACCCAGGTCCTTGTGCATTGTAACGTGCACTCAACCAGGTGCATCACCATCCAGCCCCTATAAGCCTTTTTATAGATGTTAAAATCTTCTAGTTCTGTACATTACTTTTTTTTTTTCATAATGAACATTAACATCAGTAACAGTTTGCACTGAAGTTAAGGTGGAGGGGTTGGAATGTTATGTAGAAAACTGAGAAATGTTACACACGTACCAACTACTATAGTTTACTATCAACTATATGCCATTAATCCCCCAATAAAGAGAAAAAAATCATTAACAGTAATGACACTAGAAAACATTTTTAGAATGAATCTAAAAAGTTATAAATAACCAGCTTTCTCACTGATACTTTGGGCCCCCTTATCAAAGATTAGATGTCCATAGGTGTGGGAGTCAGCTCTCACTGATAATGGCTATCGCTAGCCCAATGACTACATACATAAAAAAAAATTAAATAAATACAAGAAATCATCGTTGACCCATTGTACTCAGTCCTGTGACACTCTTTATTGTCTGGAAAAGGTGCTAGTCATATTTTGAAAAGGCTTGGATTTTGAGATAATAATGACACATGGCTAATAGAAAGGTCAGAATATCTATTTATTTGTGAGACAGAACCAGAGTATTATTCAGGCACATGCAGTGCTGGGGATGGAACTCAGGACCTCATGCTTGAGAGTCACTGCACCACCTCCCAGTCTGTAACCACATCAGCCCATATAAGGAGAAAGTTGGTACTTTCCTTCAAAAATTGGGAAATACTATACAAAGTGCTTCAGGTAAGTACTTTCAGATGTCCCTGAAATTCTAAGCAGGATTCTGTATTCACATTTTCAAAGTGTTTGCCATCATGTTGTGGAAAATCTTGCAGAGTAACTTTACTGCTGTTGAGGTCCATTGAGCTGGACTTTTCATCTGTGAACCCTGTGGAAAGAACAGATGGTTTTAAGAAGTAGTTTATCACATGAAATCAGAGCATAAGTGCTATATGATAAATTAGAAATAGAGAGTTAAATACATTTACTCTCTTTTCTCAAAAATGTTGATAAATTTTTCAACAGTGGTCTGCAAGTGTTTGCATTGCTGCCACATCATACTTTTAAAAGAGCTATATTGGTTGATAATGGTGTATGGGGTAGTAGATGGCTTTCCCATCTGTAAAAACTGTGTGTTATCTCATGGAGGGTCATTGCTGATCAGTAGACCAATTCTTGCTTTTATTTGTGTGGAAATGGGTTCTAGTTTTATAGAAGTTGTAAGAATAGATTTCTTTACTTCATTTTCTCCATAGCAAAATGCATCGATCACTACACCAAACAGTGTGTGGAAAATGCAGACTTACCTGATGGAGAAAAGAAACCGATTGACCAGAGATTGGAAGGCATCGTGAACAAAATGTTCCAGCGCTGTCTAGATGACCACAAGTACAAGCAGGCAATTGGCATTGCTCTGGAGACTCGAAGACTAGACATCTTTGAAAAGACTATACTAGAGTCGGTAGGTAGAGGAGAATGACTTAGAATCTATTGATGGGAAGTCGGCAAAGCAATTAAAACTGAGAATCTCACAGAGTGAAAAAGATTCGGTTTTAAACTAATAGGTAGATGTCTATGTGAACCCTGTGGAAGAAACAGATGGCTTTAAGGAATAGTCCATATCCTCTGAAGGCAGAGATAAATGCTGTACGCTAGATTAGAAATAGGGAGTTAAATACACTTACTCTCTTTTATTTGGAATTACTTGGTTGAGCAAACATCTTACCATGTTCAAGTGGCCCACCCACCCAGCCCCCATCTGTAGGGGAAGCTTCATGAGCAGGGGTATCTTTCTTGTCTCACCCTCTTTACCTTCCCCTCTCAATTCCTATCTGTCCAATGGAGAGAGAGAAAGGGGAGAAGAAAGCTACCAGAAGCATGGGTTCATAGTGCTGGCACTGAGCCCCAGCAATAACCCTAGTGGCAATAAAAATAAGTGTTGTTTTGCCAGATGTTCTATTTTTTATTTTATATATATGAACCTTGGCTGAGTTTCATGCTCATCAAATGTCTGCTTTTATCTTACCACATATGTTCCTTTCAGGTCTTACATGGGCAAATTGTATTTGTTAACTCTGCTCTTTTTCAGAAGACTGTATTGATAAGCTACTACTTTAATGTGTTTATTATGACTCAGACTAAAAACTAGCTTCCTGATTGGGGGGCTGGGGGGAGAGGCAATAATGATTACCATAAATCACCAACTGTAGTGGTCAGTAGTGATCAGAAAGGCGTAAGACTGAGTTCAGTGACATTGATCTTTATGTGTAATTGACCTGCCTCACCAGCTCTGCCAGCTAGTAGCTCTGTCTAACCATATGGCCTTGTCTCAGCTCCTAGATGGACCCTTTCCTCATCTTGACCACACACACACACATCTTTCCTTTTTATTTATTTATTTGTTTATTTTACCAGAGTACTACTCACCTCTGGGTTATGATGGTGCAGGGCATTCGCCTCAGGCTTGAGAGTCTCTTTGCATAACCATTATGCTATCTACCCCCACCCCATTCTTTCTTTATCTGCTTTGTTTTTGTTGAAGAGTCAAAGCTCAGTTAGCATTTATCTTAAAGGTCCCTCCATCATTACTTACTCATATGTACCCTCTTCAGTGCCTATGGCAAAGATGAGATTCAACTATTAATTTCTTGAAACCTGTATTTTTTTATTCTTTTTATTTGTTATTGGATAGAGACAGAGAAATTGAGAGAGATGGGGGAGATAGAGAGGAAGAAAGACAGAGAGACACCTGCAGACCTGCTTCACCGCCTGTGAAGTGACTCCCCTGCAGGTGGGGAGCTGGCTTGAACCAGGATCCTAACCGGTCCTTGCACTTTGCGCCACCTGCGCTTAACCCCCTGCACTACCACCTGACTCCCTAAACCTGTATTCTTTTCAAAGTATTCATCGCCACAGTGATTAATTCATTGTATTATTAGGTAACTGAGATGTGAATGACCCACTGTCATAGATTTCTGTCTTTGATATTTGTATGATTGTAGCCTCTCCTATTCATGTGAAATGCCTATTTTTAATTGTAAAGTCTTGCTACTTTTTTTTTCTCTCTTTTTTTTTAAGATTTTATTTTTTTTATTAATGAGAAAGATAGGAGGAGAGAGAGAAAGAACCAGATAATCACTCTGGCACATGTGCTGCCGGGGATTGAACTGGGGACCTCATGCTTGAAAATCCAGTGCTTTATCCACTGCTCCACCTCCCGTACCACTTAAATTTTTTTTATTATCTTTATTTATTGGATAGAGACAGCCAGAAGTTGAGAGGAAGGGGAAGATAGAGGGAGAGAGACAGAGACACCTGCTTCACCACTTGCAAAGCTTTCCCCCTGCTGGTGGGTATTTTTCACATTTAATACTTCATTTTGAAAAAGCTCTAATCCCACTAAATTGATTTGATTATACACTGTTATATAACAGCCTCCCTTTCAAGAAATGCACCTGTAGCTTTTCGGTGTGCTTATTTATCTTTAAGGACATTTGTAGATTGCTATTTCAGATAGTGGATATGATTTGGAAAATACAAGGTATAACATAAGTGGTCTGGAGTTAGTTTCCCCAGGGAGACCAACGAGTTGTGACAGCTCTCAAGCTTAAGTCCCTAAAAGCTGAACAACAGTTTTATCTCAAGGTCTTCCTGTATTAGCAGTAAGTCAGCAGCAAGTTCAGTCATAAGACTGCAGAAAGATTTCAACAGACAGAATTGAAAAACAGCAACTTGACACATGAACAGTTGTTTATATCTTTACACAATGGTAGATTTTTCTGTTATCATATGCTGTGTTAACATGTGTGTGATGATCCTGTATGGTCATTAAATATTAAATTCAAGTCTTTTTTTTTTTCTCTTTTTTTATCAGAGCACTACTCGGCTCTGGTTTATGGTAGGATTGAATCTGTGACTTGCAAGCCTCGGGCATGAGAGTCTGTTTGCATAACCATTATGCTATCTACCCCCGCCCTCAAGTCTTTTTTTATGTAGATGGAAAATACTTATTTTTTAAAATTCTCAATGAAAATAATTGAGAAATGTTTTTATTGTTTAAGGGGTTTAAGTCACTGGCTTCCTCGAATGACTAAAGAATGTAAATTAAACTATTTCTAAGTCAATGTAGTGTTTCAGTAAGCAGATTATTTATGTGTCATTAAAATCTCTTTTTCAGAATGATGTCCCAGGAATGCTAGCTTACAGCCTCAAACTCTGCATGTCTCTAATGCAGAATAAACAGTTTCGGAATAAAGTACTAAGAGTTCTAGTTAAAATCTACATGAACTTGGAAAAGCCCGATTTCATCAATGTTTGTCAGGTAATCACTTATCCTGCATTTCTAGGCTGTGCCTCACTACGTAGACTATTGGGTTTTACCACCCAGATAAAGCAGAACATTTTTTTGTCTGTTTTCTTTCTCTATTTTCATATATAAATTTGCTTGTTCATTTTTTTTCTTTAATTCAGACAGTACAAAAATGTAAAATTAAAAGTGTATTTCCTTTTCCCTGAACCTTTTATCAAAAATAAAGTGCTTGGAGCACTGGTTGAGGGCACACATTACCCTGTGCGAGGACCCAGTCCCCACCTGCAGGGGAAGCTTCACAGATAGTGAAGTAGTGCCACAGTAGTTCTCTCCGTCCCTCCCTTTCTCTCCCAAATTTCTGTTTCTATCCTAAATAAATCTTTGAAAGAAAAAGAAAGAAAGAAAGAAAAGAAAAGAAAAGAAAAGTGCATGAGTCTCCTCTACTTAATAGCTACCTTATCCTTTGTTTTCTATTGACTGGAAGGTGATAAAGGTTTATTTTTTAATTTCTTATTTATTTATTAGATAGAGACAGTCAGAAATAGAGGGGAAGGGGGAAGCAGAGAGGGGGACAGAGAGACCTGCAGTACTGCTTCACCATTCATGAAGCTTTCCCCCTGCAAGTGGAGACTGGGGGCTTGAACCCGGGTCCTTGGGCATTATGACACATGCACTCAACCAGGTGCACCACCACCCAGCCCCAAAGGTTTATTTTTTTTTATTTTAAGTAGTGATTCCAGTTTACTTAAATTGTCACATGTGATCATAACTATATGGGTAAAAGTCGTGCGAAATACAGCTTACAAAGCCACCCGGTTTATAATGCCACAAGATAAAGCTAGCATACATTTTATTTTTCTATAACATTTTATTGATTTACCATTGGTTCACACAGGTTTGATGTTTAGCAGTTTTGCTATATACATTTTTGTACTCTGGTTCTTACATATCATTTGTTGTTTTTTCACTATAGATTTTATTTTCATTATACATTTAAGAAATTAATACATCTGGGCAAGGATAGATAGTATAGTGATTATGCAAAGAGACTCTCATGCCTGAGGCTCCAAAATCTCAGGTTCAGTCCCCTGCACCACCATGAGCCAGAGCTGAGCAGTGCTCTGCTAAAGGAAAAAGATAAAATAAACTTAAAAAAGAAAAAGGGAGGGGAGTTGGGCGGTAGCTTGTGGTGCAAAGCGAAAGGACCAGTGCAAGGATCCTGGTTCGAGCCCCCAGCTCCCCACCTGCAGGGGAGTCGCTTCACAGGCGGTGAAGCAGGTCTACAGGTGTCTGTCTTTCTGTCCTCCTCTCTGTTTTCCCCTCATCTCTCTATTTCCTTTTGTCCTATACAACAATGACCAATAAAAATAAGGGCAACAAAAAGGAAATAAATAAATATTTAAAAAAGAAATGAATATATCCCTATTTTTTTTCTTTTTCATAGCACCAGAGATAGAACTCAGGATCTCATGCATGCACTCTACTGCTGAGCCACCTCCCTGGCCTAGTTTTTTATATTTTTAAGTGAGAGAGAAAGAGCATAATGTACTGCTCTGCCATCCAGGGTTTTCTCTACTGCTCTGATGGAATGCGGAGAGTCACACCCAGGGCCTCTCACATGCATGGCACACCCTCTACTGCTAAGCCACCTTCCCAACCTTCTGTAATACCTTTTAGAACAAGCTTGAACTACTAAAAAACTGGAAGAAAAATACACATTTCTATTACCCAGAGTCAACATTTTAATGTATTTAATGTATTTCCTTTGTTTTCATTTTTATATTTTTTATTTTTCAGTTTTATTTGTAGAGTTTTGCTTCTGAATAATTGTTAATAAGTTTTTTAAAACTTTTATGAAAAATGGGGCCAGGTCATAGTATACACATTACAGTGATCAAGGACCCAGGTTCAAGCCCTGGTCCCCACCTTCAGGGGCAAAACTTCACAAGTGGTGAAGCAGGGTTGCAAGGGTCTCTCTATTTCTCTTCTCTATCTCCCCTTCCCCTCTCTATTTCTCTCTGTCTCTGTCCAATAATAAATTGATTAATTAATTAAAAAGGGAAAACAATATTAATCCTATGCCCTTTTCTGTGTATTTCAGTTTTATTTCTCAGAGATTAATTTATTAATTTATTTTAGAGAGAGCACAACCATACCACTCTCTGTTGTATGCTGGGCTCCAGATCAGACTATGCTGTCTGCTTGCTGAGCCACTCCCCCTCCCCCTTAAATTTGACTTTTAATTTTCCATTTTATACATATATAAACATATACATGCAAAAACACATATGAATAGGTGTAGGTAGTACATTCATGTGATTCTTTTTTTTTTTTTTAACAAATCTAAAATTTGCAAAGAACCTAGGGAGTTCTTAACAGTCCACTTCCCACTCTCTTCTGCTAAGTTCCCATCCTTAGTGGCAAACAGTAGTAATTATGTTCTTTAACTTAATATGTTTTTATATTCTGACTTTTTACACTCGTTTTGATTGTCTTGATTGCATAGTAGTTATTCACCTGATGTACTTTCATCTCTCCCATATTATCATTTATTTTTATGCCCATAATTTTCTGCTCTTGATTTAGGTTAACTTTAAGTTACTTGCTGTTGAGAATGGGACAATTTAAATTGAATTTTTTTTTTAGTTTTATTTATTTTCCCTTTTGTTGCCCTTGTTGTCTTTTTTATTGTTGTTGTAGTTATTATTGTTGTTATTGATGTGGTTGTTATTGGATAGGACAGAGAGAAATGGAGAGAGGAGGGGAAGACAGAGGGGGGAGAGAAAGATAGACACCTGCAGACCTGCTTCACCACCTGTGAAGCGACTCCCCTGCAGGTGGGGGGCCGGGGTTCGAACCGGGATCCTTACGCCGGTCCTTGGGCTTTGCACCACCTGCGCTTAACCCACTGCGCTACCACCCGACTCCCTTTTTTTTTTTTTTTAAAGATTTTATTTACTAATGAAAAGAGAAAGAACTAGAAAGTCACTCTGGTACCTGTGATGCCAGGGATTAAAAATGGGGTTTCATACTTTTTTAAGTCCAAAGCTCCAGCTACTATGCCAACTCCCAGGCCACTTAAATTATTTATATTCTTATGCTGGTCCCTGCACATTGTGCCACGTACGCTTAATCTGCTGTGCCTACTGCCTGACTCCCTATTTATATTCTTAAAAGAAAATTCCGGGCAAAGGGTAGATAGCATAATGGTTATGCAAACAGACTCTCGTGCCTGAGGCTTTGAAGTCACAGGTTCAATCCCCTGCACCACCATAAGCCAGAGCTGAACAGTGCTCTGGTAAAATAAATATAAATAAATAAATAATATACATAAAAATAAAATATTAAAAAATTACTTTTCTTATTGGATAATATTGTTAAAGCACATGGCTGATCATAAGACTAATGGAAGAAATGTGTCAGAATTGTGTTGCACTTGAGCATTTTGTCCTAGTCAGCATAATACAATATGTATTAAATGAATAAATGACTTATAAATTGTGGGAGTCCGAGAACATATATTTTATTGGTAATCAGACATAAAAATTGTGGGTAGGTCTTAAAGAAGTCTCAGTTCATTCACCAGCTATTGCATACTGTTAATTATCAGGCATAATATTAGAATCTGTAAATATAATTTATATAGATTTACTTCCAAAATACAGGTTCCATTTTCAGGAGAACTCAGCCTATAGCTAGAATCAGAAGTGGATTGCTAGCCTAGATAATAGTCTGCTCCGGTTTGCCTATGCTTATATTTTAAGATTTTTCTGCTTTGTTGTTTGTTTTTCTAAGTATCTTATAGAGAACACTTTTAGATAGATAACTATTTTCTCTCTGTATTCTAGTGCTTAATTTTCCTAGATGATCCTCAGGCTGTAAGTGATATCTTAGAGAAACTGGTAAAGGAAGACAACCTGCTGATGGCTTATCAGATTTGCTTTGATTTATATGAAAGTGCTAGCCAGCAGTTTTTGTCATCTGTAATCCAGAATCTTCGAACAGTTGGTACCCCTATTGCATCTGTACCTGGGTCCACCAATACAGGCACTGTTCCAGCTACCGTTCCAGGACCAGAGAAAGACAGGTATTACTCTTTTTCTGCATCAGAAGTACATGCACAGGTTTTATTTCATTCTGGCAAGAGATGGAATATTCACTAAATAAATTTCACCTTTAGTTCTAGTAGATTGTAAAGTTTTATTAAGGGTTTTATTTTGCACTGTGCTGGACATATTAAGGAAAACAAATTTGGAAATGGAATCTATTGATATCCAGATATATCAAACATGCTATTCAGAAAGATTTATCATTATCAAATATCAATTTGGGAAAGAATATCTTTTCTTCTAGAAAGAAATGAAAGTGTTTGGTAGGGACAGCCTACCTAGTCAGCATGCCGTCTAATCAAGTAAAATAAAAACCTCAAATGGGATAGGTGTGCTAAATCTTACATATTTGGAAAGTAAAAGCCATTCTTAGCTCTTTCTGCTTTTATTAAAACTTATTACATAAGCTTTAGGCTCATACAATGTTAGATTTCAGTTTTCTGTTTTGATCTGTACATTTAGACCTCTTGTTAAACATTTTAAAGTTGTCCAGTCAGCAGTGAGAGTTATCCTGACACCTGCATGTGTCTCAGCCTTCAATATTTTTCAAACACTTTTCACAGAAATTCTAAATGTTGAAAGTGACCTGTAGACATGTACCCATTCCTCCTCCTTTCCCTTTTCCTCATCTCATACTGCTTCCTTCCTCACTACCTTTACATCCCACTGGGGTCTTCAAAAATACCCCAAGTATTCCAGTCCCAGTAGGGATTTTTTTTCCTGTCACTTTTTTTTCTTTCTTTTTAATTATATTTATTTATTGGATAGAGATAGCCATAAATTGAGAGGGAAGGGAGTGCTAGGGAGAGAGAGACGCCTACCACACTGCTTTACCACTCAAAGATTTCCCCATGCAGTTCGGGACTGGAGGTTTGAACCTGGGTACTTGAGCATTACAACAAGCGCGCCCAGCCAGGTGCTCTACCACCTGGTCCCAAAGTAGGGTTTCTTGACATTTAGTTCTTAGTATTTGTTATATTTCCTTGTGCTTGTCTTCTGTGGAATTCCTTTTTATAGGTAAACTGGATTTTCTTTGCCCTCTGTACTTGTCACTTTTTTTAAGTTTCTTTATTAGGAGAATAATGGTTTACAGTTGACAGTACAATACAGTAGTTAGTACATGTGTAATATTTCTCAGTTTTCCACATAACAATTCAACCCCCACTAGGCCCTCCTTTGCCATCATGTTCCAGGACATGGACCCTCTCCCCGACCCCACCCCAGAGTCTGTACTTGTCACTTTCTTTTGAATACTTTTCAGCTCCCCAACTTCATTCTTTTAATTGGGTAATACTTCAAATACAATAAGATGCACACAATTACACATTTTGGTGAATATTGATGATATATGCACTTGTGTAGCAATCATCATTATTGCTCACCCTGCTGCTCCAAAAACAACAGTTGTTTTCATAGCTTTGCCAGTTCTTGTACTTCATAAAAATGGGGTCATACAGCATGGCCCTTTAGCTTTTGCTTTTTACACTCACCATAATTGTGTGATGCACATCTTGCATTTTGGGGTGAGTTAACTAGCAACTGATTATACTACTGCATAGTATAAGATATACCAATGGACACTTGATTCTGATTGCTATGTATTCTGCACAAGGCTGCTGTGAACATTGTTGTCTAAGTCTTTTTTGTGTACAGATGTCTTCAGTTCTTAGTTAAATGTGTTGGGTCATGGGGACTATGCTTAACTTGATCCATATCTGCCAAACTATTTGCTCATGTATTTGAATATTTTACTCTCCCAGCAGCAACGTAAGAATATTCCTGTTGTTCGCCATATTTGGCAGCATGAGGTCCTATCAGTCCTTGATAAACACTACTTATTCTAGTGGTGTAAAATATTATCTTGGGATGCAAGTACAAGTCATTTCTCAAAATTTTTTATGACTATTTTCTCCCAATTTTTGTCATGACTTTTTACCTGTAGTATCTTTCAGTGAGCAGTTTTCTTTTTGAAATCCAGTTTTTCGACATGCTATTCAGAAAGATTTATCAGATTAGTAACTGTTCTCTTTATTTCAGTGATTCAATGGAAACAGACGAAAAGTCAGGTAGTGTACCTGTAGGAAAGACACCAGAAGTGGTAAGTGTATTTTTTGAAATTGAAATTGCCATTTAGCATGTATTCCCATTATATATTGTATTATCTCAAGTGTTTAATATACCTACTTTTGTGGAGATTTATTATACTCCTTCATGCAAGATTTGTTACTATGAAAATGAATTTCCTGTGGTCCAGGAGGTGGCACAGTGTACAAAGTGTAAACTCTCAAGCGTGAGGTTCTGAGATCGATCACCAATAGTACATGTACCAGAGTGATGTCTAGTTTGTTTTCTCTCTATCTCTATCTCTCTATATCTCTGTCTTCTTATTCCTTTCATTAATAATAAAATACTTTAAAAAATGAATTTTCTGTAAGAAAAGTAGGATTTTAATTTAAAAAACACAGAAAATACTTCACTTAAAAGGAATGAAATTCACAGATCCTTACCAAAGTGTGAAGTGTCTAGAATAGCTCTAAGTTACCTGTCACAGGATGTGAAAGATGTGTGACCTCTAACAAATAGATGACAATTTATCATAAAGATGGCAGGGTTTTGTGTGTGTGTGTGTGTGTGTGTGTGTGTTTGCGTTTGCTACTATGAGAGCGAGAGCAAAGCACTCCACTGCCCATAGAGTTCTGGCTCCTATTGCCTTTGGTGCTCTCATGTGGTGTCAAGGTTCAAATCCAAGACAAGATTCTGTCCCTAAGCCACCTCCCTGACCATTGTCATTGTTGTTTTTAATATTATGGTCTGTGGAAGAAGTATCATAACTATGGTCTACTAAATACAAATATTTCCCCCATTAGAACATCTGGTTTCTGATGCTCAGTGTATAAGTTATTGTGTAAACTCTTCACCTGGATGGAGAGTTGTGTTAGTGGCTTGATATTCTATGAAATAATTTGGAGTAGAGTCTCTCACCTGAAGTATGAGTTAGCTCTGTGTATAATGTTAAAATATAGCTCTCTGTATAATATTAGATTTTTCATTGGACACAAGTTTCGAATGTACTGCATTTTCCCACTAAGCTGATATCAAATCTCTATGGTATTTAATAAAGAAATAATTACTATTGGAACTAAATGAAATCTTGATTTTCTAGATCCAACTGTTTTAAGTGAATTTTGTTGTGCATATGGATTGTAAATGTCATTATTTTAGGACTACTAAAATCTGACTTAGTTGTTGACTGTCTTCAGTGTTGCTTCATTTGTGTTTGTTTATTTTGACAGAGTCCAGAGCCTAAGGACCAGACTCTGAAAATGATTAAAATTTTAAGTGGTGAAATGGCTATTGAATTACATCTGCAATTTTTAATACGAAATAATAACACAGACCTTATGATTCTAAAAAATACAAAGGTAGGAAATTAGAATGGGGATATATATTTATTTCTCTATTGAATGTAAGTACAGTAAGTCCTCACTTAACTCGTCTATAAACTCTTGAAAACTGCAACTTTAAGTGAAATGACTTGTAAGAAAACCAATTTTACTATAGACTGGTCAAGTTTATTTTGGGCATTTTTCTGGCCACAAAAACATTGCCATACTTCAAATAAAGACCCAAATTTTCTTCTAGCGTTTGCCCTTCTTCCGTAGCCAGACAGCAACGTCAGGTTGAGCCTGATGTAAAGTTTCGAGACCTCCTTTGAATCTGGAGAGGTGGCAGTCGTTGACTATGTGGGTCCTCCTCAATCGCTATCGAACAGGCCATGGCCGGTGCTCCGCTATGTTCCATCGCTGGGGAGCCAGAGACGACCCGAACTGCCCCTGCGGCTACAGACAGACTATGACCCACATAGTCAAGACCCAAATACTTCTAGTCTTAAGCAGTTATTTATATCACTTAACTCATTTATTTTCCATCCTGCTTATTCTCGATAAGGGTTACCAGTGACCAGCAGCTTAGGGCACAAGACAGAAGTCAGGCCTTGACAAGACGCCTTTCTTCACACATACTCACACTCATCAGATGGGAAAGACTGAGGGAAGCCTTTGGACTTCATATGCACATCTTTTGGATGTGGACAGAAAGCAGAGTACTTAAGGAATGATCTACTAGACATGGGGAAAACATATAAACTCTACTTAGTTTTTTGTTTATTTTTTTATTTTTATTTTTTTATATTTTTTTTCTCTTTTGTTGCCCTTGTTGTTTTATTGTTGTCGTTGTTGTTGGATAGGACAGAGGGAAATGTGGAGGGAAGGGGAAGATGGGGGGGGGGGGAGAAAGATAGACACCTGCAGACCTGCCTCACCGCCTGTGAAGCAACTCCCCTGCAGGTGGGGAGCCAGGGGCTGGAACCAGGATCTGTAGGCGGATCCATGTGCTTTGCACAACGTGCACTTAACCCTCTGCACTACCTCCTGACTCCCTGTTTGTTTCTTTATAATAAACATATCATCCTAGGAGCTGCTCAGTTTACATCTATGATTTATTGAGTATTTTACTAAATCTTATTCCTGATTGAAGAAATAAGCTTTTATAAAAATAACAGTAGGAGAAACAAACTTGTTAGGAAAGGAAGGAAATTAATACTGAGTTTTTGTTTTTGTGTTAATCTTTACTGGAAATCTTAATGAATTTTTTTCTTAGTTAATTTCTTATTTTAAATCATGAAGCATTTGACAGCACAATTGTAACAATGTGTGTGTGTCTGTGTGTGTGTGTGTGTGTGTGTGTGTGTGTCTGTGTCAGTCACCACTAAACTACACAAAGCTTGAGAGCAGAAGTTCTTAACCTTGGAACCTTTGTCACTTATTAATCCTTATGATATTAGGTTTTGGTTTTGAACTGAAGTATTTATCTGATTCAAAATGTCTTAATATGAACAGATATACAGCATGAAAACCTACATCCTTTCCCTCGCACCCTTTCCCAAATTCATTTACTCTTTTTTTTTAATTTATTTATTTTCCCTTTTGTTGCCCTTGTTTTTTTGTTATTGTAATTACTATTGTTGTTATTGATGTTGTCATTGTTAGATAGGACAGAGAGAAGTGGAGAGAGGAGGGGAAAACAGAGAAGGGGAGAGAAAGACAGACACCTGCAGACCTGCTTCACCGCCTGTGAAGCGACTCCCCTGCGGGTGGGGAGCCGGGAGCTCAAACTGGGATCCTTACGCTAAGTGCTTGAAGCTATAATATAGCCTCATTTAAAATAAACCAGCACACTGACAATTTGGCCCAGTGGTTTACCATGCATTATGCGCTTTTTTTTTTTTTTTTAATGCTCTGACTTCTATCTTTGTACTACATGGGAAATGGGAGACAAGGAGAAAGGGAGAGCCAGGCAGAGAGGGGAATAAAGACAGACACCTTGAACTCTCATTTGGTGCCATGAACTCTCATACGGTGCCAGAGTCCAAACACAGAACCTTACACATGTTGAAACTCTCCACTAGGTGAGCAGTCTACCAGCCCCAAGATCCATACTTTAAAGTATCAATTTCGTTTGTTTTTAACACAAAACAGAAGCTCTCATTGTGTGCTCATGTGTCAACTTGTTAATATGTGTATGAATACTTTGCCAGTGATATGATGTGTATTTCTTTTTGTAGGATGCAGTACGGAATTCTGTATGTCACACAGCAACTGTTATAGCTAACTCTTTTATGCACTGTGGAACCACCAGTGACCAGTTTCTTAGGTAAATACAGTTGGACAATCCCACTTTTATTCAACCACATCCCTGACTTTAGAATCATTTTTTTTATTGTATTACCTTCTTATTTTGGGGTAAAATTAATTCCCTGTATTGACTTGAATGTAATTTTTAATGAAATATGCTAGCTTAGAAATTTAATATAATTTTGCTTTTGTTCATAGTGAAGTTAAATATGAATTTTTTTTAAATGTCTTAAAAATGTTAAGATGAACTTTGCAGGTAAAATAGAATCAGAAGCAACTTAAAATTCATGAAATGATTTTTTTAATGATTTCTAATAGTTCAAGATAACATGTTCAGTTCAATACTTCAGTGTTGGTGTTACAGTAAATTTTATAGATTTCACTTGTTTCAGGAATATCAACATTTTTTTTTTCTTACAGAGATAACTTGGAATGGTTGGCCAGAGCCACTAACTGGGCAAAATTTACAGCAACAGCCAGCTTGGGTGTGATTCATAAGGTAATGTATACTGATTACAGTGAGTATGTATCAGAACAGAAGTAACTTTTCTGGAGATGAGAAAAACAAATGTTTACCATAGTTCATTGACAAGTCCATTTTATTATTTGGATCAGTCCTCTTATAGGACAATAAAATAAACAGAGTATTGGTATAAGTGTATATATAACTTGTTTGTAATAAAAAGTACAAGTCTTTTCTGTAAACCACTCTTAGGGGATCAGTTGAATTATGCCAGTTGCTTAGTCTAACATGCATTGGGGACGACAATGTTATAGGCAAACTGGAGGAAATTAAAGCTCTTATTTCTAACCACAATGATGTGATTGGGTATTTGTTTGTTTTGTCTTGTCACTAGAGCTTTGCCACTCCAGGCTGACTTTTCAAATAGAAACAGAAAGACATCACTGCTTTGAAGCTTCCTTCAGTGGTTGATGTTAGGCTAGAACCTGAGTTTTGCCCATGACAAAGCAAACTATCCAAGTAAGCTAGCTTGCCGATCCTTTATTAGATCTCTTAAAGGCTTTCCTTGCACATGTAATAAGTTGTTTAGGAGAAAGAGCCCTACTTACTTATCTTTGACAAGTGAACATTTCTAGAGTATAGGCCATAATCATAGGAAGTACTAGCTCTTTTCCTCTTTCTTCCTTTCTTTTACCTTTTATTGTGGTTCATATTTACAGGGTCATGAGAAGGAAGCATTACAGTTAATGGCGACATATCTTCCCAAGGACACCTCTCCAGGCTCAGCCTATCAGGAAGGTGGAGGTCTTTATGCCTTAGGTCTCATTCATGCTAATCATGGTGGTGATATAATCGACTATCTGCTTAACCAGCTTAAGAATGCCAGCAATGATGTAAGTGTTAGAAAGGAAAATGAATTTCCATTACTTGAGAGTCTAAGAGATTGTTAAAAGTAGCCAAAACAGCTTAGTGAATAGAAATAGATTTTCTTTAAAGGTAATTTGTTTTCCTTTCTGAACTCTAAAATTGTGTTTGAATCTTTATATCCTGTGTGATGAGCAAAATAAAGCACTAGGTATTTGTAACTCGTTATAACCTCACATTTCAGTATCTTAGAAAGTGACCTTAGTGGTTATTTTAGATGAATCTTCTCATTAAAATAAATTGGGGGGGGTAACAATGTTTTACAAGATTATAAGACTTTAGGAGTATAATACCCATACATCTCACCCTCCACCGAAATTCTGTGCCACACCATAGTTCTCAAAGAATCTGAGATTTTTTTCCATGTATTTACTGGCTAGAGACAGAGAAATCAAGAGGGTTGGGGGAGATAGAAAGAGTTACCTATAGCACCACTTCACTGCTCATGAAACCTCCCCCCTGGTGGTAACGACCAGAGGTTTGAACTCGGGGCCTTGCACATTTTAACGCATGTACACTCTACCAGGTGTGCTGCCACCTGACCCCGTTTGCTTGCCTTTTGTTTTGGCAAGTTCTTATGGTTTATCCATCAGCGTTCCACATGTAAGTGCAGCAATCCAGGTGTTGTCCTCCACTTCTTTACTTACAGCATAATCATCTCCAATTTCAACCATTTTGTCCTAAACAATGTGAGCTCATTTTTTTTAAATTCATTTTATCAAATCCCCAAAATTGCATATATTTTCTTAGAAATCAAACTTTCTGCTTATTTTTATCTTTTATGATATTTTAATTAATTTTGAAATAAATGTAAGCAGTTTTGTTCTAATTTTAAGTACTTAGAAATAGGTACCTTAATTTTTGTTAGACTTTTAAAAGGCTACTAGGGGAGCAGTTAAATGAGCCAAAAAAATTTTGTCCGCCTACTTCAGTGAAAAGATTGAGAGTGGGGCTGGGTGGTGGCACTCCTGGTTAAGTGCATACCTTATAATGCGTAAGGACCCAGGTTCGAGTCCCTGGTCTCCCCCTGCAGGGAGAAAGCTTCATGAGTGGTGAAGCAGTGTTATAGGTGTCTCTCTGTCTCTTTCCCTCTTCCCTCCCTATCACCTCCTTCCCTCTCAAATTCTGGCTGTCTGTCAAATAATAAAGATAATTTTTAAAAATTGTTTTAAGGGAGTCAGGCGGTAGCGCAGCGGGTTAAGCGTACGTGGCAAAGTGCAAGGACCAGCGTAAGGATCCTGGTTCCAGTCCTGGGTTTCACACCTTCAAGGGAGTCACTTCACAGGCGGTGAAGCAGGTCTGCAGGTGTCTGTCTTTTTCTCCCCCTCTGTCTTCCCCTCCTCTCTCCATTTCTCTCTGTCCTGTCCAACAACGACAATATCAATAACAACTATAAAGCAACAGGGGCAACAAAAAGGAAAAAATTAAATAATTTTTTTTTTTTATTTTAAAAAAGGAAAGGAAGAAAAGATTGAGGGCAGTAGGAAGATTGGTCTCAACTAATACATGAATCTGAGGCACATTTACAGCTTTCTTTTCTTTTCTTTTTTTACCTGATTCACTCTGGTCACAGATAAACATTTTCTTAATTAAAGTTTTCTTTGGTTACTACCACCAGAAACCTCACTAACAAACAATGAGTTTATTGGAGAATATATATATGTAATCAAGGAAGAAACTATCAACTAAAGTAATTTTAGGGAACTAGATAACAAAAACTAATGGAATTATCTCTTCAGGGCCTGTCAGGATGAGTGAACTTGAA
The DNA here is from genome assembly GCF_950295315.1 of Erinaceus europaeus. Lineage (NCBI taxonomy): Eukaryota > Metazoa > Chordata > Mammalia > Eulipotyphla > Erinaceidae > Erinaceus > Erinaceus europaeus. The sequence continues at coordinate 12,209,858 of NC_080168.1, forward strand.
ATATTTTGGTTTCTCCAATCATTCAACTTAAAATTAAAACTTCATAGATGGCACATCTAGTTGGTTTGTCTTGGGTCATAGGCCCACCATTGTGGTTGGTGGGGGTAGGGACCTTTTAAATGACGGTCCCATCAAGGCTGTCAGTGGCAGAGCAGTACTTCCCAAGCAAGATTGAGTTATTGCCATCAGCAACCCCATTTTCTTATGCTTTCTTCGCAGCCATGTTCAGTTTATATCCTTGTCTCCTGTCTTCACCATCTCTCAACACTGTCTCCTTTTCCTCAACTGAATCTCACCTATCCTTAAAAAAAAGTTTTTCTAAAGCTTTGCTTCTCTTATAACTGACGGAAAGAGAGCTATGCTTTCTCTGCATTTTCTCTTTATCCATTCACTTCTCACTGTGTATCAGCAAGCATCTTTTCCTTTTTGAAACTGAAAATGTTAAGGTTACCACTGTCCTTCCGATTATCAATTTTTTTGATTATCCTCACTATGTCACATGTTGCCATATTTAATAGAATAGATTGAAAATAGAAGAAAAGCCTGCATTGAGTAGAGTATACCAAAGCAAGGAACCCCATGCTTTTTCCCTAGATTGTTCGGCATGGTGGCAGTCTGGGTCTTGGTTTGGCTGCCATGGGGACCGCACGTCAGGATGTGTATGATTTACTAAAAACAAACCTTTATCAAGATGATGCTGTAACAGGTAAGTGTTTCTAAAGACAACAGGCTTTAGAATTAATTAATGTAAGTATAATATTTTGATTTTACCTCTATTTTGTAGTCTCAAATCTTATTTGAAACTCATCTAAAGACATTATATGATATATAGACTTTTAAAAATAACATATCCTATGAGCTGTCTATATAACTGACTTATGCAAATAGCACTTCACTAGTGTGATCTTATATCTTAAGGCTACCGTATACTCTTGCTGATAATGTAAAAAATTTCATGTCTCCTTTGAAGTTATAGAATTTAATGATGCATTCTATAAAGATTTAGAAGGAAACTACCTACACATATATACTTCCACATAAAATGGCCTCCCTGTTTTCAGATGGCTGTCAGAAACTAATAATTTTGATCATTGAAACTAGTAGTTAGCACTTACACAAGGGTATGTTTTACTAGTTTTGCTTACATAACTCTCATTCTTTCATTAATTTTTTGTTTGTTTCTTTGTCAGGAGAAGCAGCTGGCCTTGCCCTAGGCTTAGTTATGCTGGGCTCTAAGAATGCCCAGGCTATTGAGGACATGGTTGGCTATGCACAAGAAACTCAACACGAGAAGATTCTGCGTGGTCTTGCAGTTGGCATTGCATTAGTGATGTATGGAAGGATGGAAGAGGCTGATGCTCTCATTGAATCTCTCTGCCGTGACAAGGTGAGGTCACGCGGTGTTCTCTTTCCTCGTTACTCCGTAAGCCTCCAGTTATCTCCAGCCTTTACAGAAAGTCTTTATCATTGTCTCTGTTCTCATCAGTGCATCTAAGTATATCTGCTGATAAAACTACTGTAAGATAATATAAAGCCTAGTGGAACTTAGAAAGGAAAAACAACTGTATATGGAGGGGAGAAGGAGAGTTGAGGATTTTAAGATTTTTATTTATTTTATTCCCTTTTGTTGCCCTCGTTGCTTTATTGTTGTAGTTATTGTTGTCATCGTTGTTAGATAGGACAGAGAGAAATGGAGAGAGGATAGGAAGACGGGGAGAGAAAGATGGACAACTGCAGACCTGCTTCACCGCCTGAAGTGACACCCGCAGGTGGGGAGCCAGGAGCTTGAATTGGGATCCTTATGCCAGTCCTTGCACTTTGCGCCACGTGTGCTTAACTGCTGCTCTACCGTCCGACTCCTGAGTTGAGGATTTTTTTTTGTAACCATAGTACTATTTAGCTCTGGCTTATGGTGGTGCGGGGGATTGAACCTGGGACTTTGGAGCCTCAGGCATGAGAGTCTGTTTGCATAACCATTATGCTGTCTACCCTCCACCTGAGTTGAGGATTTTAAATGTAACCAAATCCTTAGCTCATTTTCAGATTAATAGATCCAGAAAAACCCTTTAGAAATATACAAGTTGATTTCTTTTTTGTGTTTTGCACTTTTTTTTTTCTTACAGGATTATCAGTGGGGCTCACTCAGTTCCTGCACTATGAATCCACTGCTCCTGGTGGCCATTTTTTCCATTTTTATTGGACAGGACAGAGAGAAATTGAGAGGGAAAGGGAAGATAGGGAGATAGAAAGAATAGACACCTGCAGACCTGCTTCACTGCTTATGAAGCTCCCACACACACACACAGGCTAAGATCCAGGGCTTGAACCTGGATCCTTATGCAGGTCCTTGTGCTTCGTACTATGTGCACTTAACCCAACGCACCACCACCTAGTCCCTGTTTAGTTTTGTTTTTTAACCAGAATACTACTTAGCTTTGACTTCTGATGGTGCTAGGGATTGAATTTGGGACTGAGGAACCTCAGGCATGAGTGTCTTTTTGCATAACTATTATGCTATCTCCCTGCCCCCAGATTTCTTTTTAAAATACTGGTTTTGGAGTGGTTTCACAACCATTTACCATGGTATAAAGTTTCCTTTGTTGCTTATTCACCAAGGGGGGATTAATGCCAGCTTCTTTATCTCTATGAAATTTTCTCCCATTGTCATTTATTAGTGCCATGGTATTGTATATGGTAGTGATATACTGTCCTCTATGATCTATTATAGTACTCACTGCTACTAATAAAACTACTGATTATTTTGATCAGCATTCGGGTTCCATCTATCTTCCTTGTGCTCAGTGCCCAAGAATTATAAAGTAAAAACAAGTTAAGATACGGAATTCTGAGCCAAGTTTCTTTCTGTTGATTTGGTAAATACAAGTTGAGTATCAAAGGGCATTGAGTGCTGGTATTAGACTTGAACTTACACTTCCTTAAAAGTGTGAGACAGGGAGTTGGGTGGTGGCGCAGCGGGTTAAGTGCACGTGGCACAAAGCACAAGGACTGGCTTAAAGATCCCTGTTTGAGCCCCCAGCTCCCCACCTGCAGGGGAGTCGCTTCACAAGTGGTGAAGCAGGTCTGCAGGTGTCTCTCTCTCCCCCTCTCTGTCTTTCCCTCCTCTCTCCTATTCAACAACCACGACATCAATAACCACAACAGGGGCCAGGTGATGGCACACCTGGTTGAGCACACCTTACAGTGTGCAAGGACCACGGTTCGAGCCCCTGGTCCCCACCTGTATGAGGAAAGCTTTGCGAGTGGTGAAGCAGTGCTGCAGGTGTCTTTCTGTCTCTCTCCCTATCACCCCCTTCCCTATTGATTTCTGGCCGTCTCTATACAATAAATAAATAAACATAATTTTTAAAAAAAATTTTTAAATAACCACAACAATGTTAAACAAGGGCAACAAAAAGGGAAAAGGGGAAAAAAAGCCTCCAGGAGCAGTGGATTCGTGATGAGCTCCAGCTATAACCCTGGAAGCAAAAAAAAGTGAGACAGAACTGGCACAAAATCATAGAGGACACAAGCATTCGTTTCCTCCTAAATTTGAATCTTTTATTTGCTCAATCAATTAAAACAGTACCAACTATAAGAGTTCTCCTTGAGGGGCTCGGGCGGTAGCGCAGTGGGTTAAGTTCACGTGGCGCAAAGCGCTGGGACGGAAGAAGGATCCTGGTTCAAGCCCCTGGCCCCCTACCTGTAGGGGAGTCGCTTCACAGGCAGTGAAGCAGGTCTACAGGTGTCTATCTTTCTCTCCCCCTCTGTCTTCCCCTCCTCTCTCCTTTTCTCTCTGTCCTATCCAACAACAATGACATCAGTAACAACGATAATAATAACCACAGCAATGATAAAACAACTAGGGTAACAAAAGGGAAAAAATGACCTCCAGGAGCAGTGGATTCAAGGTGCAGGCACTGAGCCCCGGCAGTAACCCTGGAGGCAAAAGAAAGAGTTCAATGCTTCCCTAAAACCAACTCTTCTGGCAGATGCTATTGTACTATTTAGATTGTAGAAGGAAATATTTGAAATGATAAGTTGATAATTGTTACTAAATTATTCTTTCTTAGGATCCAATTCTTCGAAGGTCTGGAATGTATACTGTAGCCATGGCTTATTGTGGCTCAGGTAACAACAAGGCTATTCGACGCCTACTGCATGTGGCCGTAAGTATTCTCACCTTTCTTGGGAATGTGGATGGAAAGGAGATTTTTCTAGTGGACATGAAGTGTCTTTAAGTGATTTCAACACCCACATCACATGACCTTCACTAATGGTCTAGGGTTCAGAGTCTCATTCCTTGATCATAATCAGCAATAACCTACTTTTCTTAATTTTTCAGAAGGATGTAGTCTAGAGTAAGGGTTAAATTAAGTATAAATAAAAGTGTGTTTGCTTTTAAGCTCATTATTTATTTACTACCAGAGCACTGCTTAGCTCTGATTTATGGTGGTATAGGGGATTGAACCTGGGACTTCAGAGCCTCAGGCATGATTTTTTGCATAACCAGTATGCTGTCTCCTCCACTCTAGATAGATTTTTTAAAATATTTTTATTTCTTTTATTGGATAGAGTCAGAGAAATTGAGAGGTGGGGGAGAGAAAGAGACAGAAAGACACCTTGCAGGTGGGGACCAGGGGCTTGAAGCCAGGACCTTGCACACTGTAAAGTGTGCTCTTAACCAGGTGCACAACCACCTGGCCCCTAGATAGACATTTTTAAAGTCATTCAGGTATAATCTTTGAACCCCACTCAAAGGGTGTCCAGAAAGAAAGAAAAAAGAAAAAAAAACTATGTGTGCAGCTACCCTAGGAAGGGAAATATAATGAAAATGGAAACTACTAAAAGCTTGTAAAGTTGGCTTTGAGGAAGTCCTAAGGGGCGTGCTCTATTACAAAAGATAGATTTCACAGAAAAGCCAGTGCCTCTGTTTCCTATCAGACTTTTCCCAACCTGAAAGAATCCTCCCCATCCAGATAAAAGTTTGTCAGTAGTAAATGATGGTGCCTGGTTAGCACAGTGAGCATTCCACCTAAGTCTTAACTCAATAGATTGCTGCCATCCTGTTCTGGGAGATGGTAAACTCAGTATCATTTTTTCCATGCAGAAAAGAACTTCCCAGAGACACTCACATCCCATGGTATTTATTAGTCATTTATCCTCCTTCAGTGCAATATGTTCTAAATGTTTGCATTTTGCTTGGACTTAATGCACACTTAAAAAAATAATAATCTTGGGGGTGGGATACCAAGTTCTGGTGGTGAGAATTGTGTGGAATTGTACTCTTCTTATCCTATGGTCTTCTCAATATTTCCATTTTATAAATAAAAATTTTAAAATAATAACCTTGGAGAAATGTTTAGATTTTTACTATAGCCTGGAAAAGCAATAATGCAACTAAAATAGTCTTTAGAAGGAACCCTGAAATAAAGAAATTGTCTTTTTTTTTTTTTTCCTCTCTAGATTGTAGCAAGATAGTCTAAGGAGGAAAGTCCTTAATAATGAGAGCAATTACATTTCAGTGATGTGGGCTTCTCTACAGCTCACTCGCATAGCTGAGAGTACGGCATTGTGTTAATCGCCCTTTAAATGTTTTCCTAGGTCAGTGATGTCAATGACGATGTCAGGAGGGCAGCAGTAGAGTCACTTGGGTTCATTCTGTTCAGGTAAAATGTCGAACTTCTGATTCTGCTTATTTCATTTATTTTTGTAATTATTAACAGAAATTGATTTTCTGGGTTTAGGTGAAGACCATTTAATAGTAGATTTTGTAAATGTACATATTTAGAGCTGTTTATCTGAAAAAGGAGCAAATTAATCTTGGGGATCTAACAACATGTTGGAGAAGTTATAAATACCTTATGTTTGTTTTGATTTTTTTTTTTTTTTTTCTACCAGAGCACTGCTCAGCTCTGGCTTAGCATGGTACAGGGGATTGAGCTGGGGACTACAGAGCTTCAAGCAGTAGTCTCTGCATAACCATTAACTATCGACCCCCGCCTAAAAACAACTTTTAAAAAATATACTTATTTTAAAGTTAGTACCTATAGTACTCATTTGTCCATGTTTATTAGTAATTCATATGGGATTCTATCTCTTACATAGGTTACATAGAGTTCTTGGCGCTTTTTATGAGTACACCATAATTGGCTTTATTTAAATGCTAAAGTGTGGGGGAAAAAATAGCAGTTAAGCAAATTAATCTTGGACTTGAAGATTTGGCGATGTCCTTGGCAGTATCATATAATACTGACATAATACTAATATAATTTGATTAAGGAGATGTCAGTCTGTCAAAATTGAACAGGGAACTCCACTACTTACTATAGCAGCTGAGTGACTTTGGGCTTATTTCTTAGTTTCCTTGAGCCTCAGAATCATCATCTGTAAAATAGGTGTAATAATAATATCTGTCTGAGAAGGATGTTGTTTTGATTGTTGTGACATAATGTATGGCACTTCTAAGGGTGATTTAACAGTGTGTTAGTAGTGGTAGCTGAATTGGTGAATGCACTAGTTCATCTTCCAATGCTTATTCTTACTGTCTGCTTAGATCTAATCTCAAATAGGCTTTTTTTTTTTAACTAAGGTATTTTATCTTAAAATGCAACTAAGAGAATTTTAAAGTAGTTCTTTTAGTTAGTTTTTTGTTGTTTTTGCTTGTTTACTTTTGGAAACTACATGTTACGGCTTGTTTATTTTGCTTCTTTATTGCTGCTGTGAATTCTTCCTGCTAGTGGCTGTTAATTCTTCCTGCTGGTGGCTATGTACTTCTTACATAGATCATGTCCCGGTGTATATATTCAGCCACATAGAAGATTGCTGGGCTTAAAAATGAAAACTTTTCTTCCTTTTATTCTGACAGATTTTATTAGTACACAATAAAGTCCATGTAATATTTGATATAAATTTCAGCCTCAAATTCCTAGAAGTGAATATTATTTAGCATGTTTTTATTCAACATCCTCTGAACTGGTTGAGTGCCTTCTCCATAACATCTAGTTAGGAAGTTACCCATTTGTTTCATACTGTAGAATATTTTCTTTCTATCTGGATGGAATTGTTGATTAAAGCAACAAAGCATAGACCCATTTGGCATACTAATTGGTTTCATCCTTCACCAGCCAAGTATACTGAATGAGGCTGTTGAAGTTGTTGTCCACTAGCCCACATTCATCCACCATGTGATCTGAAACTGAGCTCCTTCCCTAATCCTAACAGCATAGTGTCTACACAGGTGTACTGCGCTGGTGCCTTCAAGACAGGGTTTGTGATTAATGGGTTGCTCCCATTTCCCAGACCATAGAAGTGGCAGGTGTTCATTGGTCCCTTTGCTGAGGATGCCAAAGCCTGTGTGTATTTAGCATCAGCATTCTTTTTAAAACATTATTAGCAATCGACTCCACACTTAAGATTTCTTAAGTTCTGTTTACTCTTTCTGAGTATTGGAATATTAGCCACATACAGTATTTCTGTACCTTTTCCACTTTATGTTTTCTCTCAGATTTGGCTGTTGTGGTCTTATAATTTTGTTTACAAATTCTATTTCAGGGTGTGATCCATTTAGCTTAAAGACTCGATCTTATTTAAGGTAGTCAGTGCCTGTACCTGTTTTGCAGTTTGATTGGTTTTAAAAACATTGCATTTTTGTCTTTCTGGCCTAAAAACTGTTTCTTGAAAGAGAAAAATGGGGGGAAATAGTAATTGAAAGGACTAGGAGATAACTTACCTAGAAGATCACATGCTTTACTGTGTGTGAGAACCCAGGTGGGAGTCCAGGCACCCACCGTATGGGAGACTATCTACAACACTGAGGAGGCTCCATACGTGATAGAGTGGAGTTGTAGTGTCTGTCTGCCTCCCGCCTCCATCGGAAATTAAGGGCATAAAAAGAACAACCCATAAACATTGAAGTGTGTGTGTGTGTGTGTGTGTGTGTGTGTGTGTGTTAAGTGCACGTGGCACAAAGCACAAGGACCGGTGTAAGGATTCCGACTCCCCACCTGCTTCACAGGCAGTGAAGCAGGTCTGCAGGTGTCTGTCCTTCTTTCCCCCTCTCTGTCTTCCCCTCCTCTCTACATTTCTCTCTGTCCTTTCCAACAATGGTGACATCAATAATAACTACAACAATAAAACAACAAGGGCAACAAAAGGGGATAAAATAAATAAATAAATAATTTTTTTTTTAAATGTTTAATGGGGTCAGGCGGCGTGCACCTGATTAAGTGCACAAGGACCCAGGTTCAAGCTCCTGCTTCCTCCTACAGGGGACAGCTTCACGAATGGAGTAGGACTGCAAGTGTCTCTCTCTCTTCCTCCCCTCAACTTCTCTAAGTATCTATCTAATAATAAATAACTATTTTTTTAATTTTTAAAAAATATTTATGTATTCTCTTTTGTTGCCCTTGTTTTATTGTTGTAGTTATTATTGTTATTGGTGTCATTGTTGTTGGCTAGGACAGAGAGGGGAAAGAAAGAAACCTGCAGACCTGCTTCACCACCTGTGAAGCTACTCCCCTGAGGTGGAGAGCCGGGGGCTCAAACCGGATCCTTGTGCTTTGTGCCACGTGCGCTTAACCTGCTGCGCTACTGCCTGACTCCCATCATTGTAGCCAAACTTATCTCCCTTCCCTAACCTTCTCCTATTTCTACTCTAGAGTTTAGGTGTTGTTTTTTTAAAATGGTTTATTGCCATGCAGAGAAATTGATAATATATTGTTTAAATTCTTTTTTTTAATTTCTAATTTTTATATTTATTTTCCCTTTTGTTGCCCTTGTTTTTCATTGTTGTAGTTATTACTGTTGATGTCGTCATTGCTAGATAGGACAGAGAGAAATGGAGAGAGGAAGGGAAGACAAAGACAGACACCTGCAGACCTGCTTCACCGCCTGTGAGGCAACTCCCCTGCAGGTGGGGAGCCAGGGGCTCGAACCAAGGTCCTTATGCCGGTTCTTGCACTTTGCGCCACGTGCGCTTAACCCACTGCGCTACCGCCCAACTCCCATTGTTTAAATTCTTGTCAGGAAGCTACATCATTTTAGCTTTGAGGATTATATTCAAGGTATATCCACAGAAACTGTTAGCCTATGTGATGTCACCATTGTTGGAAAGGACAGAGAGAAATGGAGAGAGGAGGGGAAGACAGAGGGGGAAAGAAGGACAGACACCTGCAGACCTGCTTCACCGCCTGTGAAGCAGGTGGGGAGTCGGAATCCTTACACCGGTCCTTGTGCTTTGTGCCACGTGCTCTTAACACACACACACACACACACACACACACACACACACACACACACACACACACACACACACGAGATTTAAGGTAAGAGCGATACGGATAATACTTACTTTATTTGGCTTTTTTTCCCCCCCACCCCCTCTTTTGCTTCTTTATTGCTGCTGTGAATTCTTCCTGCTAGTGGCTGTTAATTCTTCCTGCTAGTGGCTATGTACTTGTTACATAGATCGTGTCCTGTTATATATATTCAGCCACATAGGAGATAAAATGAAAATTCTTCTTCCTTTTATTCTGACAGGGTTTTGCTCTCTTACTAATAAAATCTGCTCTTACCTTAAATCTCCTGTGTTCCATGCATGCTAAGCTGCCAGTTTTCAACAGCAGATGTCTCCCATGAGCTGTTCTTAGACTTTGCTAAGATCTCTACTGTTTAGAGTGGTCAAAACTAATGAGTTGTTTTTTTTTATTTAATTTCTTTATTGGGGAATTAATGTTTTACATTCAACAGTAAATACAATAGTTTGTACATGCATAACATTCCCCAGTTTCCCATATAACAATACAACCCCCACTAGGTCCTCTGTCATCCTTCTTGGACCTGTATTCTCCCCACCCACCCCCACCCCAGAGTCTTTTACTTTGGTGCGATACGCCAGTTTGAGTTGGTTTTTTTTCTCGTTATTTCAGGTCCTTACATTGTAGTATGTGTGCTTAACCAGGTGTTCCACCACTCAGCCCCATGTTTGGTTTTCTTAAACCATGTTTTCAAGGATTATTTCTTTTTAATTTTTTTAAAAATATTTATTTAATTTATTTATTCCCTTTTGTTGCCCTTGTTGTTTTATTGTTGTAGTTATTATTGTTGTTGTCGTTGTTGGATAGGACAGAGAGAAATGGAGAGAGGAGGGGAAGACAGAGAGGAGGAGAGAAAGACAGACACCTGCAGACCTGCTTCACCGCCTGTGAAGTGACTCCCTTGCAGGTGAGGAGCCAGGGTTCGAACCGGGATCCTTATGCCGGTCCTTGTTCTTTGCACCACCTGCGCTTAACCCGCTGCGCTACAGCCCGACTCCCTATTTCTTTTTAATTTTTAAAAAGTTCTTGAAAATACTTTTTGGGCATAAATACTGAAGACATGTTACTAAACACATATTTTTACTTGAGCAACTGAAATGAAATTGTAGTGCCAGGGAGATGACAATGGTTCTGCAAAATACTTTCATGCCTAAAACTCTTAAGTCCTGGGTTCAATTCCGTGTAGCACCACCAGAAGCCAGCACTTTAAATAAAAAAATTAAAAAATAATAATAAAATGAAATTGCTTTTGTAAGAAACTAAAATTTTCATGTATGTTATCTGAGTGTTAGAATAGTCTAGAGAACTGTAGATTTCACTACTTCTATATGGTTTTTCTCCTCTCTGCTAATAAGAAATATAGAGTATTTTAAAGTTTTTACTTCCTGATCATTTTTTAAAGAGTACAGTCAAACTAATACAGTTTAGCCCTTTTGAGTAGAGTCCATTTGTTGTCTTAGGGATGGTAACATCTCGGGTTGCTTTAAAATGAGATTCCTAACATTATGAAATAGAAATGTCTGTTATGTGTCACAAAGTGGTAGAAACTTGCTATACTGTATTTTTTCAGAGATGTTTATTTTGGAGTTGTATATATATTTTTTTGAACCTTCTAGAAATCCTACCTTTCACTGAAGAAAGATATTAACTAACTAAAAGTGTATTTAAAAAAAATCTTTCAGGGGCCAGGCAGTAAGTAGCATACACTGGGTTATGGGCACATAGTGCGAAGCGCGTAAGGATTCCCCAGAACCTGGTTTGAGCTTCCGGCTCCCTACCTGCGGGGTGGGAGGTGGGTGTTGCTTTGCAAGCGGTGAAGCAGGTCTGCAGGTGTCTGTCTGTCTTTCTCTCCCCTCTGTCTTCCCCCTTTCTCAATTTTTCTCTGTCCTATCCAGCAGCAACAACTGGGGGTGGCGGAGTAGAGATGGCCGCCAGGAGCAATGGATTCATAGTGCAGGCACCGAGCCCCAATGATAACCCTGGAGGCAAATCAGATTTAGAGGTGGAGGTGGAGAAAGATACCGCTGCACTGCTTTACTGCTCATGTAGATTTCTCTTTACGTGGTGCTCCCATGGAATGAGTGACAACTTGAACCTAACTCTGGCCCCATCACATTTTTTAAACCTGGAATTTATTGAATAGTTTTAGTTCATTTGAATGTTTTTACATTGAACCTGAGTGTTGACTACTCTCCTTGGCAGCTGTACAAAGTTATTTTTTTCATGGGGTAATTTTGCCCAAATCAAGAACACTGGATAAACTTAATATACAATTCTTAAAGACATTATCTGATACATAATAAAAAGTTCTTTTTTTGGCACATTGATCTACCTCATCACCTTATTCATGTTAGTCAGGTGAAAACAGCCATTTCTGCTATACATAACTAACCTGCTCTTCAGTTTTATCACCTTCGTTTTCAGTTAGAAGAAGTGTATCTAGTAGAATGATTGATGAAGACTGAATGGTTGGACTTCGGAGCCTCATTGGACTCTGGTACACAGTAGAATTAATCCCATTCCGCACTCCATGCTTCTTTAAAAAATTGGAGTTTTCTGCTATTGAATTCCTAAAGTACATACTGCTGGAGCATCTCCTGAGAGTTTTTGCTGATTTTGTAGCCTGGTAATTACAGGTGATATACCGACCAAATGCATCCCGAAATGTCTTGTTGAAGAGAGTATAAACCAAAGGATTTACCCCTGAGGAAACATAACCTATCCATACAAATATCTCTAGTAGCTTTTCAAGTGTATTCTGATTGCAGGAATCACATAAAACTGAAGTTAGGTTTGTAATAAAAAAGGGGCACCACATAAGCAAAAAGAGGAAAAATACAATCCCTAGAACTTTTGAGGCTCTTTGTTCATTGGAGATGGTCTGCACTGACTTTTTCCCAACTGTGGACATTCTTCGCATAAGTATGTCATCACTGGAGTTGGGCAGAGTTCTGTCCTTTCGAGAACCATCCAGCATTGCCACCCTTTCGGGTGATGAAAAATACGTTTCATCCCTTTGGAAAACTGTGGACACGGTCAGCCATGTTAGCTGTTGAGGTGGCTTGTTTTTGACCAAGTATGCTTTTTTCTGTAAAGCACGGGTTGTGAGGAAGTAGGTGACAATCATGATAGCCAGAGGTGTAAAGAAGGAAGCCAGTGAGCCAAAAAGCATGAAGTTGCCAAAACGATCCTTTGTAATTATGCAGGTGATGTTTGGGTTACCCAGATCAGTCATATCTGTCCCTCTAATAGGGACCGGAATGGCAATGCCTGTAGAAGAGGACACAATATACAGAGTTAATTTTATGGCTTTGACTCTTAGATTAGAACCTTCTAGTGTTATTTTTAGTGAAATTATGCTGGTAGTAAAATTCCCCTTACCCAAAATGCAGTTTGTCAATGCAGTTACTCCATGCAAGATTGACAACTAGAACCTACATGTGCAGTCCTACTTTTAGACAGATTTAAGGTGATTTCAAATACACAGCCTCCCTGGAGCTGTAGTATATCCAGGAAATAGTAAGGAATGAGCTGTTGAAATAGCTCACTTGCATAATCAACTGCTTTGCCATGTGTGCAACCCAGGTTTGAGCCTGGCCCCCACTACACTGAAGAAGCTTGGGTGTTGTCTCTGCCTTTTCTGTCAAGAGACAGGGAGGAAAGATACTAAAGAAAAGAAGAGTAGAGAATGTTTTGCTTGGGAGTCAGGCGGTGGCACAGAGGGTTAAGTGCACGTGGCGCAAAGCGCAAGGACCAGTAAGGATCCTAGTTCCAGCCCCTGGGTCCCCACCTGCAGGGGAGTTGCTTCACAGGCAGTGAAGTAGGTCTGCAGGTGTCTATCTTTCTCTCCTCCTCTCTATCTTCCCCTCCTCTCCATTTCTTTCTGTCCTATCCAACAGTGACAACAGCAGTAACAACAATAATTACAACCACCATAAAAACAACAAGGGCAACAAAAGGGAAAATAAATATAATATTTTAAAAGTCTTTGTAAAAAAAGAGAATGTTTTGCTTATTTTCCATTTCACATAATCTATTTTTGTTTGATCTATCCCTTGTTAAAAAGGAATCATAGATATCTTTATCTTAATATACAGTGTAATTTAAAGAGACTTCAGAGTACAGTGTTTCTTAATTTTGAAGAGATACTTATTTTACTATCTTTCAGGTTTCAGTTTCACTTAAAAGACAGTCTTTTGATATTTCTGAATATCTTTTACTTGTTCTTTCTGACTTTGGAAAGAGCAAGTTTTTTTTTAACTTTTATTTGAATATTTTATTTATTTATTAGAAAAATAGGAGGAAAGAACCAGACATTACTCTGGTACATGTGCTGCTGGGAATTTAAAAGTTTAGAGAATGTGAATTACAAATTTCAATTTCAAGATTGAGAATTCCTGTAATAGGAACTGTGCCTTGTACTGTTTTCTAATAATTTAAATACTACGAAATAGCCGCTTAAATAAGATCTTGCTTAGTAAAGTAGTTTTTGTATTAGGAAGCCTGACTTCTTTGAAACAGTGGTTGCATAAAAAGCCTGAATTAAGTGATCTTTAGAAAACTCTAGAGTATTTGTGGCATTTCATGAATCTAAAATTAATCTATCACCTGTTTAGTCTTCTGATGGTATCTGGAAAGAAAAAGTACTTTCCTTAAGCACTAGAGTGGTTAAGGTGCCTTTTTTACTTTTTCTTAGACCACCAACAGAAAGAGGATCCTGTATAATCCTTTTACATTAGGAGTCACCACACAGCAGCTTGTGGGCCAAATGTGGAGGTCTCCTAGTTTTGTAAATTAAATTTTATTGGAAGATAGCAATACTTACCCATCAACTTATACTCTGTGGTTGCTTTTGTTCTGCTACTGCAGAATTCAGTGGTGGTATCCCGGCCCAAAATATTTAATATCTTGTCTTTTACTGGAAAAGGTGAGTAGTCTTTTCTCAAGGTTTGCATGTGTCTCTGTTCTAATTTGACCTTACTTTCTTCCCAAGCCAGAAGAGTGACACTCCTTAGTTTTACCCCCAAACTTCTCTTCTTTATATAGCTTTTTGTTGATAGAAACAGAAATTGAGAGGGGAGGGGTGGTATGGAGAGACAGAGGAAGCACTGCTTTACTGCTCATAAAGCTTCCTATTTACAGTTCAGAGCCAGGGGCTTGAACCCTGCTCATTGAGTGTTGTGACATGTGTACTCGACTGCTTGTGCCACCATACAACCCCCACACTTTATTGTTACCACCTTAGTATAACTTGGGTTCTGTGTGCTATCTAGGCCTTACTAATCTGTTGACAGATCAAAAAGCTTTTCAGAATTAGCCTCTCTGTATATTAAAATCAAAGTGGGGAGACATTTCAGTATAAAGTTGGTTCTTAGACTTGAACATTTCTGCACTTTTTTTAAATACATGTTTTGCTGATAGTGTTGTTTAGAAGCCACCCAATGAATGCAAAAGCAAACGAAGCTTCTTTTATTGGCAGGTTGCCTGACCTGTGTTTGAGTTTCACTGAGTAACAGACATGGCATTCTGCTAGCCAAAAGGAACATGGGGCTGTAAACACCTCCCCACACCCAGTCTGTCCCCCTCATACCTATGGAAATTAGCCACACCGCTGTAATCTTGATGAATGCTGTAGCTCGGGAGTTATATTGACTGGCCTGGATTGGCTTTTTGATGGCTATGTAACGATCCACTGAAATGGCACAGAGATGCATGATGGATGCGGTGGAAAAAAGGACATCAAGAAATAACCAGGCAGGGCACAGAACAAGTGGGAGGGGCCACCTAGCTTCTGAAAGAAAGAAAAACAAAAACAGTCTGCAAAATGACAACCTTCAGTCTGCGGTTTCTTTTTAAAGCAGCACGTGTTTTTTAACCTTTTAAAGCATTTACCTGAAAATTTTTTACTTGACTTTCACATCAGATTTTTAAATATGTTTTATACGTGGTACATTTTCTGTTTTTAATTATAGCCCCTGTTCTAAATCACAGTACTGTGTGAGGTTTGAGTGATGAAGTACAGGGCCTGAGCCTTAGTAGCACTACTTTGACTTTTGATTATGACACTTTCCTTCTGTGGCCTTTTTTTTTTTAATTTATTTATTTTTATTTTAATGAGAGAAAGACACAGAGAAAACAGCCAGAGCACTGCTCAGCTCTGGCTTATGATCATGCTGGGGATTGAACCTGGGAGTTTGCAGCCTTGGTCATGAAAGTCTTTTGCCATAACCATGATGCTGTTTCCACAGCTCCTTTTGTGGGCTTTTAAGATTTGCCACACAGTATTGAAACTGGAACTTTACTGTTAAAATGTAGTTTTAAATTTCTACTGTATGAAAAGAAATATTTTACCATATAGAGGAAGTATAATGTGGCAAAAAAACAAGAATATTAGAATAGGAGTCTTGGTGAGGCCTGGCATTTGGGCTTACTTCAAGCAATGACTCCTAGTCTGACCCCTTTTTATAGCAGACTCTCACTTGGTGAAATAATAGATGGGATGATTCTAGGGTTTTTGTTGATTCATTTTGACAGAAATAACTCTTATGTAAAGTTAGCAAAAAGAAATGGCTTCAGGTTGTCCTGAAGATAGACTGTTGTCCTTCCATTTTGGACCATTACCTCTAAGAATTGAGGATGTAATAAGCAGTGCAAAGCTTCTTGGTTTAAGATGATAGCAGAATAAGACATAGCGCTTACTTTGTTACTCTGTATTTCTTAAAAAGCACTTACTGTGTCACTAATATAATCTGGAACACTTTAGAAATACTTTTTCCTTTTCCTCTATTATAGCTCAATCTACAGTTAAAATGAAGACTTGCTAATTTTTTAAATACAAGAGAGAGACTAGAGCACTGCTCAGCGCTAGCATACAGTTGTGCTGGGGGTTGGTTGAACCTGAGGTCTCAGTTTCTAAGTGACACATATTTTTTTCTTTTTCTTCTTTTTTTTTTTTCTTAGTAGCCACCAGACTTATTGAATCCACTGCTCCTGGTATCATTTTTTTTCTTTTTTCCCCTTTCTATTTTATTTGATAGGACAGAGAGAAATTGAGAAGGAAAGGATAGGAAAAAAGATAGTTACATGCAGACTTGCATCACCACTCATGAAGCTTCCCCCCTGCAAGTGGAGAGCCGTGACTCAAACCCAGGTCCTTGTGCATGGTAACATGCATTCAATCAGGTATGCTACTACCCAGCTCCCTTGAAACATCTCTTCAGCCCAAGACTGTGCTTTAAATACTATTGATATGGCGGTTGGGCAGTGGTGCACCAGGTTAAGCACAAGGATTCCAATTTGAGCCCCTGGCTCCCCACCTGCAGGGCAGAAGCTTCACAAGCAGTGAAGTAGGTCTTCAGGTGCCTGTCTTTCTCTCTCCCTCTCTATATTCCCTCTCTTCTCAATTTCTCTCTCCTATCCAATAAAGGGGAGGGAGGCCACCAGGAGCAGTGGATTTGTAGTGCAATAACCCTGGAGGTAATAATAATAATAAATACTATTCATACAATGCATAAATGATGGTAAAATTCCTGTTCAGCTACCTAAGTTTCTGTAAGTCTTCCAGAAGGTTCAGCAACTTCATAGGGAAGGACCCATGTCCAAAATCTTTCTTAGAAAAGAGTTCTGGCAATCATCTCAAGGGTTCATGCAAATATTAAGACCCAAGTGTTCTGTATCATGTAATGTGAAATACAACTTTTTAAGATTTGGAGGAGGGAAGAGGTTACCTACTGCTACACATGTGGTGCTTATGTTAAACTCAGGGCTTGTGCAAATCCTGTTCTCTACCTGCTGAGCCACTTCCATGGCCACAGTGAAATAGAAACATTGAGTCTTCCATGTCCCTAGAGAATCTTCAGGCTTTCTTGATTGAAGGTTGAGTTATTTGCAATATAAAGATTGGCTTTATATACCAAATATAGCCCTTTTAGTTGTTAGACTTTTTCACTTGCATTCACAAAAAGTGATGTATGCCTTGTATCTTGGGCTTCCATTCTCTAAATTCATGTTCTTTGTTATATTTTTTAAATGAGTTAATTGTGTTCATTCTAGTGTTCATTCTGCTTGGTTCAGATCACATCTCTGCCATTATTCATTATTTTCCCCCCCATTTTATTTTATTTGGCTAGAGACAAATACAGAGAGGGATGTGGTGGGAGAAAAAGGGGACAGCACCGCCATAGCACTGCTCCCTCCATGATACCCACTTGTGGTGCTGGAAGGACAGGGGCTTCGTGTTTGCTAAGGCATAGGCCTTACTTAAGCCAGTTACTTCCTGGCCCCTTTACTTACCCCTATGTATTTGCTTATAAAATGAGAATGATAATACTAACTTTATAGGACTGCTCTGGGAATTAAATGTACTAATGCATATAAAGTGTTTAGAATAATGTCTGACATAGAGAACACGCTCAATAAATATTCTTATTACAGTTGTTTGACAGAAACTAGCCAACAAGCCTAGCTATTAAAACACTAATTATATTTGTCATAAAATTTACAAAAGTTCAGAGAGAGTGTGTGTATATGTGAGAGAAAAGTCAGCATAAAACAACTAAATCATTTGTTATTTCAGTTATCAAAATCTTGGTAAAATAGAAAATCATACAATATATTATCAGATAGTATACAAATCATTGTTTAAATAAAATATTACAGTTTAATCCCCTGCACCACCATAAGCCAGAGCTGAACAGTGCTCTGGTTAAAAAAATTTTTTTAATTTAAAATAAATAAATAAAATATTACTCAGCATGAGGGCCACGGTTGATATTTCCTTGCTCTTTCTTTCTTAAACTTCATTTCATTAAGGTGTTAGCTATTACAAAGTTCTTTGTTACATGCAATGGTATATACCATTTGTGGTGGTGGTGGTGGTAGTTTGCAGAGACTTGAAAAGACTGCCGTAGTTCTGAAAGCTATCCCTAAAGTAAGGAAGATATAGGAAATCTATTCCTGCTTCTTAAAATAATCAAAAGTTCTTAAGTCTTACTATATGCCGACATGTGAAAGACTATCAAAAAAGAAAGCCTTAGAATTTGGCACTACTCCCGATCTGTAACATAGACGACCAGTCCCAGTGTGTGAGTGCGTCCGTTCACATGCTGGACGACAGCGTGTATTTTCCCATGTGCTACTTCCCATAAATAGACCTGTTTTAAAAGTGAATTAACCCACCTGCAGGGTGAAAGCTTTGCAAGTGGTGAAGCAGAGCTGCAGGTATCTCTGTCTCTTTTCCTCTCTTCCTCCCCCTTCCCTCTCAATTTCTGGCTGTCTCTATCCAATAAATAAAGTTAATAATAATAAATGAATTAATACAGTAATCTGTTAAATATCATGGACCTCAAAAATTGAAATATAAACATGATTTTCAGCTACTGGGTAGCTGTAGTTCTGTTACCTTTTGTCTATTTCATCACACTGGAATGTTACAGAACTTCATTTAAAATTCCTTATCATGGTCCCTGAGGTGGTGCAGTGGCTAAGGCACTAGATTCTCAAACATGAGGTCCTGAGTTCAGTCCCCGGCAACACATGTACCAGAGTGATATCTGGTTCTTTCTCTCCTCCAATCTTTCTCATTAATAAATAAATAAATAAATAAAATCTCTTTTAAAGAATTCCTTATCTATTTAACTGATAATTTAAGGTTCTATCATATTTTTCTTATAGTAGATGCTTGAAATTTATAGATTATAAGATTAAAATCAAGATCTGTGAAGCTAAGGAGACGCCTGAAACTCTTATGCCCCAGCTTCAATCCCCAGCACCACCGTAAGCGAGAACTGAACTGTGCTCTGATCTTCCTCTGTATCTTGGCTTTCTTTCTGATTAAAATAAAATAAAAATATTCTTTAAAAATTAAATTCTATAAAGCTCATTCAGCATCATTTATCCAACATAGCAGTTAGATTTTATAGCACGTAAGATGAACATTTTCTATATGCTTAGCAATTTAACGTATTAAGTCACTATTAATGACTAGGGAATTTGTTAAAAAACTAGAACCTCATTTATTGCTGCTTGTGCAATCACAGAATTTAAGTCGTGTATAAATATTGATGTAGAATGGGATGTCTCATCCATCACCACCCAATTATATATGGGAGAAGTATCTAATTTTAGATACCTTTCTATAATTACTTTTAAAATGTAACATTTAAACATGAGCTTAAGTTTAAATGACAATTTTTCTTTGCTTTCTAATATTCATTGTAACTTAACATTTTTTACTTGTGGAAGTCGGGCTATAGCGCAGCGGATTAAGCGCAGGTGGCACAAAGCACAAGGATCCCGGTTCAAGCCCCCAGCTTTTACCTGCAGGGGTGTCGCTTCACAAGTGGTGAAGCAGGTCTGCAGGTGTCTATCTTTCTCTCCATTTCTCTCTGTCCTATCCAACAACAACTACAGCAAGGGCAATGAATAAATAAATATTTATTCAAAAGGGAATGAATAAATAAATAAATATTTTTAAATTTTTTTACTTGTATGATCTGAAATATTTTAATTTTCATGCCATAAATATAAGTTCAAGAAACCATGTATGATACAAATAACACTTCTGTTTAGGCTGGGCATTTAAATATGATAAATATTCTCTTACTACTGATTCCTCTTATTGCTTGATTATAAACCCTCATTATTCATCAACAAAATTATGCTTACCCAAAATCTGTAACTATAGGTAATATATCGGATACACATATAATTTATATGTCATCTGTTGATTATGATAAAATTATTTATGAGTAATAAATATGTTTAAGTGTAATGAAATATATTAATATTTCAACATCAAAACATTTTTCATTGTTGTAATAACTCAGATTTGGTTTAGTTATTTTATTAAGCTTGGAATCTAATTTCTCTTACACATGAAGAACACAGATGGTCAGAATTACTAATGAATAAACAGGAATTATTTCTTGGGATACTCTTGAGATAGACTATTTCCTTCAGCAGTGGAACATAATTTTTTTTCTTAACATGACATGTCTAGGAATTGTGTATAAGTCTGACATATAAAACTATAAAGAAATAAGACTTTTTAGAATAACTCCATTCTTAATTGAGGCTTTGTGATTTTAAATATAATTTTTACTCAAAAGCATTATTAATAATAACCCAGCATATAATAGTACAGGCATGTTCTCGCTGTTGCTCCATCCAGAAAACACACGCGTGTGGCCAGGTGGTGGGCTCAGTAGATAGTGCGCACAATACAGTATGTGTAGGGCTCTCTGCTCAGCCCTTGATACTGCTTGTGCGGAGAGCAGTGCCTTGTTGTCTGTCTCATTAAATGGATTTTTTAAAGATATGGATATTGAGAAAATTAAAGTACAAGGTTATCTTTGACTATGATTTTTAGATAGCATGCAGACTCTGTGAATGCTACTAACTCTTTTTTAAATGATGTTTTAGGTAACTTAGGAGGGAGTAGAATTGCTCTGTAAAAATGAGAACTGAGGGACTTTACTATGTTTTAAGTAGTCTTGTCTTTGAAAATTAAATGAATGTCCTTTTCTCTATCAGTAAATCATTGTTCAATGGCTTGATGGCAGGCACAAAGTAAAATACTTACCAAACATGATTGTCAAGAGAGCAATCGGCATCACAAACAATCCAACCAGCAGGTCAGCCACTGCCAAGGACATTAGAAAATAATTGGTAGCATACTGCAGCTTTTTCTCCAGGGAAACAGCCAGAATAACAAGGATATTTCCACCAATTGTGGGTATTATCACCATAAGTATCAGGAGAGCTGCCCAGCGTGGTTTACTTCCCTGTTCTTCAATCTGTTTCATTTCCTCTGGAATCAGTTCTGTCTGTGATACAGACCAGTTAGAAGAGACTAAGTGATCAAATGAACTCAGCAAAAGATTCTCAGGAATAGTTCTCTGTTCAGACATTCTACAAGAGAAAGCCATTCGCTGTTTTTCAGTGATTTGATCTGATTCTGTACAATGGTCAGCATGATCAGTAGTTGAGCTGGTCATCTGCTTATTTTAAGGCATTGTACCCTTGCCAAATGCTCAAAGCCAAATTGACTCTTTTAAAAAAAAAAAATTGAAGTTCTCCAAAATGAGAGCATCTGTCCATGTTCGTAGGTGAAGCCCACGTATTTATTATTTAGCAGAGGCTCAGATTTCAGAAAGCCTGGGAAAGAAACCAGTATCTGTGGGAGGAAAGAAGAATATTAGTTTTTCTTTTATTGGTTTTGGTTTTTGCTGTATTAACACAACACACAGAGGCATGTTTTTATTTTGAGTGCCAGAATCTATGGCCTAGGTCTGAAGTAAAGTAGAAGTATCGTATTGTTTCTTTTATTTCCAAAAAAGCAGTTTTTAAATCTCTTGGGCTTTGTAACCCCTCCCTTCTCGGTAGTCTCTTGTGCATTAGTGATAATAAACCAGTTCCCACAAACAATCCAGATATGCCTCAATTGATGAAACGGGAAATCATTGACTTTTTTTCCCCCCATGGTTATAATAAAATGTTTACTTTCCTGTAGACTATATTAAAAAAAAAATAGAAACATGCAGGCACTAAGTAGTTTCATATAAAACATTTTAGTACACACTGACCTCCCATGTAGAAACTGTCCAAGCCCATGTAAGGTTTAAATAAATGATTAAATAAATAGAAATCCTACTTGTAATTGAATTTTGTATGAGCAGGTATTTCTTAATACTGAAAAATAGATATTACTAGGTCTAAACGTTCTCAGTTTGCTTGGGAAGGGGAAGAATCTAATATTTACTTATAAAATACACAAGTCTCGTATTAAAATCTCCCCTTTAGTATTGATAAGTTTTTTTTGTTGTTGTTTTTGTTTTTCTTTCTTTTTCATATAAATCACTGAATAGAAATGAACAATTATGGTAGCACAGTTTCTGAAGAGAGAAAAAAGAAAGCTTTTAGATTAAGATATTTGTGAAATACCTACCTCTTATTTGCTTGTTGTTCTCCAAGGAATCATTTTATCTGAGCAGTAGACCTTGCTGCTGTGACTGAAATCCTCCTCCCATTGACTTATTCTAAGCCTCCAGCGTTGGTGCATGCAAGCAATGAAACAAATGTGTTCTATAGCTGTAAGCATGCCAGGGAAGTTATTTCCTCTTTGATAGATTCACTTTGAGAGGGTAGCAGCGTTCGTTATTATTCATAATATTCATAAAGCCAGCAGTTTAGTGTATGAGCCAGTTCATGGCCCTAATTCAAATTATAATCTTAAGAACTCTCTTTGAAAAAAAAAAAAAAGAACTCTCTTTGACATTTGGGAGTCTAATAAAACTGATTTTAGCTTAAGATAGTTTTGTTTTGGATTAACCCAACTGTTTATTCCCCATCTGAAAAAAATAAAAAGATATAATCTAGAGATTCTAGAGCTTTTATTCTATGAATATTCTGCTCTGTGAGCTGTATAGTGCTTTTCCAGAGTTGTACTTTCTAGTGACAAAACAGTTGTATCTAGTTTTATGCCTTTGCTATAGAACACAATTAATTTGCTCTGCCTGCAGCCTTATATAGAAGAGTACAGAAAGATCCTATCTACTTGTATACATAGGTTTTAGCAGAAACCTTTCATTGCTCAATTTTAAACACATGGCCTCAGGATTTGGGGGTGCCTCATTGCTAGGTTCCTTCTCCCTCAGTAGATTTTATATTGAGGGAAGTACACATGAAATTAAAATGCGGGAGTCAGGAGGTAGCGCAGCAGGTTAAACCCACGTTGCACAAAGCACAAGAACCAGCGGAAGGATCCAGGCTTGAGCCCCCGGCTCCCTACCTGCAGGGGAGTCGCTTCACAGGCAGTGAAACAGGTCTGCAGGTGTCTGTCTTTCTCTCCTCTCTGTCTTTCCCTCTTCTCTCCATTTCTCTCTGTTCTAACCAACAACAGTAAAGCAACAAGGGCAACAAAATTTATTTATTTATTTATTTTAATTTCCTTATTGGGGAATTAATGTTTTACAATAAATTTTTTTTTAACTTTTAAAAATTTTTAAAAAGAGAAAATGCATCTATGCCTTACTTCAGAAAATAGGTGTAAAAAAATCTTACCAGCAATGCTGACTTTTCTCTAAATTATCAAACCATTAGAAAATATTCTCTGGGGGTCGGGTGGTAGCACAGTGGTTTAAGCGCACATGGTGCAAAGCACAAGGACCAGCGTGAGGATCCCAATTCAAGGCCCCCTGCTGCCCACCTGCTGGACGGTCGCTTCACCAGCAGTCTGCTGATGTATGTCTTTCTCTCCCTCTTTCTGTCTCCCCCACTCTCGATTTCTCTCTGTCCTATTTAACAACAAGGGCAACAAAAGGGGAAAATGGCCTCCAGGAGCAGTGGATTTGTAGTGCAGGCACTGAGGTCCAGCGATAACCCTGGAGGAAAAAAAAAAGCATTCTCAAGGTTTCCTTTATAAGGCTCATCATAGGGCACTCATACTTCTTAATCAGTTACTCTGAGATCTGCAACAGCGTCAGTCCCCCTTTTTTGATTCATGTTTATATTTCTAAGCTTATATGAATGTTATTGAGAAACATTGTACTCTCCTAAGTTCTAAGCACTTCTGACTTGTTCAACATTTGCTGCCTTTTTGCACTCAAAATTCAGCATTTTAGAAAAATATTTGCTAATAATTTGGGCAAAATAAATTTAATAACACTGAAGAGTAATCAAATGGGTTTTAATGGACCAGAATTGATTTATGGGTTTGAAAATACTTTGAAGATAGTGCTTGAGCTGCCAAGGAGGTGGCAGAATGGCTAGAATGTGAACCCTGTGTTCAGTGCCCATCACATCATAAGGTTTTAGATTCTGCTTTATTCTTTTTTTTTTTATTTATTTTATTTATTTATTCCCTTTTGTTGCCCTTGTTGTTTTATTGTTGTAGTTATTATTGTTGTTGTCATTGTTGAATAGGACAGAGAGAAATGGAGAGAGGAGGAGAGAAAGACACCTGCAGACCTGTTTCACCACCTGTGAAGCGACTCCCCTGCAGGTGGGGAGCCGGGGTTTGAACCGGGATCCTTATGCCGGTCCTTGTGCTTTGCGCCACCTGCGCTTAACCCGCTGCGCTACAGCCCGACTCCCGATTCTGCTTTATTCTAAATCGCAGCTTAGCATCTGGGCTCATCCAGGCAGACAGGTCTACAAAGCAGTGTCAAATTTACAGTAGCTCCACTGTATTCCATGAGAAGACTTGAATGGAAATCATTGATTTGTGTTTACAAGATTAAAATGGGTTTAGTTTTTTATTTGAGTACATTATAAAAATGCCAACCATTATTATTACACATGCCAGTACTAACTGCTCACCCATGTTCACTCACTCTAAAAAAACAAAAAAAAAAACATAATTGTTAAAATTGGTACTTGCGTTATTTTCTATGTATATATACACACATTGATTTGTTGGTTAGGGAGTATAACTAGTTAGAACAAAGGACCTTGTTTACCTCTCTGATAATATCTATCAACCATTACCCATTAGTGAATTTTAACATTATATGAATTGTGTTCATCACTTTGTAAAACATACACTGAGATCCATTTCTTCATAGAGATACAGTGATAAACCAAATAAATATTTTCTGCTCAGGATCAGGTGGTGGAGCACCTCTTTGAGTGTAAAGGTTACAGCGTGCAGGAACCTGGGTGCAAATCCTGTCCCCACCTGCAGAGGGAAAGATTAACGAGCTGTGAAGCAAGCAGTACTGCATGCAGGTGTCTCTGTCTCCTCATCCCCTCTGTCTCTATCCAAAGGTCTGTCTCTATCCAAAAAACATGAGTAGTATTTTTTAAAGCAGACTTTTTAAAAATAGGTTTTTTTCCTGCCCTTTTTGTAATTTATAATCTTAGGAGGGGTACAAGCAAGAGTATCAGTAATTTTGTTTGAGTTTTCAACTTTTTACTTTTTTAGGGGGATTAATGGCT
This sequence comes from Erinaceus europaeus, assembly GCF_950295315.1. NCBI lineage: Eukaryota > Metazoa > Chordata > Mammalia > Eulipotyphla > Erinaceidae > Erinaceus > Erinaceus europaeus. The sequence continues at coordinate 12,235,108 of NC_080168.1, forward strand.
TACAGTTGACAGTAAAATGCAGTAGTTGGTACATGTGTAACATTTCTCAGTTTCCCACATAACAATCTAACCCCCTCTAGGTCCTCCTCTGCCCTCATGTTCCAGGACTGGAACCCTCCAAGAGTATCAGTAATTATAATGCAGACACGGGAAAGCTAAGACTAGCTGGCCACTTCCAGAGGGCCTACAGAGCTGAGTTTTTACTGACTTTTTCTGATTTCTGTGCAAGTTTTGAGTGAGATCATTCAGTATTTATCTTCTGGCTTGTTTGGTGGTTTTCCTCTTTAGGTTTTTATCACTTTCCTCACATGTCCCCTCCCCCCACTGGCAGTTTATTTGCTGAATAAACCAAGCCATTATTCCTATCGGGCTTGCCACAGTATGGATTTTGTTGATGTGTATCATAATGTGTAATAGTCTTGTTAACTAATAGTTCTATCCAGAGACTTGGTCTTACTCAAGTTCAGTTTCTCTCATCAGGGTGTCAGCCATGGTTGGTGATTATGCTGAGGTCCGTTAATTCACTCCACATGGCAAAATGGTGGTGATACAAGTTCATCATTTGTTAGCTGTTACTTTTACTCTCTATATATACATTGTGTGTGTGTGTGTGTGTGTGTGTGTGTGTGTGTGTGTGTGTGTGTGTGTGTGTGTGTGTGTGTGTGTGTGTGTAAACCAACAGACATTTTACCTTCAGTGTGTGTTTGCATTCCGAACATAACTTAGAAAGATTCCTTTGTCCTTTTAGAACTGTCTGCCAAAACATTGTACTAAACATAGCATATTAAAGTTTGGTTGTATTCTTGCAGAGATGTAATGTCTAAACTAATTTGTTAAGGAATTTACCATTCCTTGTCTTTCTTAAGACTTTTTTTTTTTTCTGAAGTTTGTGTCTGAGTTGGAATTGTTATAAGACTGAAAAACTTACAAGAACTGTGCGCTTTGGAGTTCATAGCCTTCATAACCCATTTTAGTTGTTATGGTAATAAGCTGGGTAATGCCCTGCACTAAGATACCTTTTCTAAACTTTGAGAACAGTTGTTAATGCCCTATCTCAGGCGTAATAATTTTTAACAAGCAGGGATCGTAAAATAAATGAAGTTTTCAGAATCAGAGTTGATTTTTTGCTGTATGTAAGTTCTCGCTGAGTTGTGCTGTCCTTGGCTGCATCTGAGGAGCAAGTAGGTAATTGTTTTGTGTCCTATTAACTTTATTTCCTTTTGTTGCCCTTGTTGCTTTGATGTATGTAATTATTATTGTTGTCACACCTGCAGAACTTCACCACCTGTGAAGCAACTCCCCTACAGGCGGGGGGGGGGGGGGGGGGCTCAAACCGGGATCCTTCCACCAGTCCTTGTGCTTTGCGCCACCTGTGCTTAACCTATAACTCTCTTAAGAAGTTGAGGAGGAAATCTGGTGCTGAGAACTCTGATTTTAACCAATTTTCTAGGTTTGATACCCACCGAGATTTCTATTGTTTTGAAGGAATATTTGGGTGTGAGTTTCTGTACCTTTTTTAGAACAAGGACCCAAACTACAGCTTACAAAGCAGCCAGATTCCTGGTTCTAATCCAAAGGCAATTTTTAGCTATGTCTGCAGACTTATTATTATTGTATAATATTCCAACTTGCCACACTACTAACTTTCCTGCATGAATATCGTAGAGCATAGAGCAGGTAGCATAGTGATATTTGCAGGGGTGGTTAAGATGGAAGGTAAGGGGTGGGGGAGAGACAACATGGCACTGCCCTGCCACTGATAAATTTCCCCTGCATGGTTCTATGTGGTGACTGGTGCCTCAAACCCAGGTCTTGATAAAGTGTGCACTCTCCTGTGTGAGCTGTCTCCTAGCCCAGGTACTGTTTTTCACATGTAGAGCAACTAAAGCTCTCTAGGTCGCTGCTCTGTTAGTAAATGGCTACACCGGATTTGAGATCTCATTCTTTCTGATTCCACGCTCTGCATCCTGCCTCACAACCTGCAGGTGAGAGGGAAATGAGGCAGAGAGGTTAATTAAGAATCACTGAATTGGGAGTCTGGCAGTAGTGCAGCGGGTTAAGCGCATATGGCGCAAAGCGCAAGGACCAGCATAAAGATCCCGGTTTGAGCCCCCAACTCCCCACCTGCAGGGGGTTCACTTCACAGCTGGTGAAGCAGGTCTGCAGGTGTCTGTCTTTCCTCTCTCCATTTCTCTCTGTCCTATCTAACAATGACAACTTCAGTAACAACAATAATAACTACAACAGGAATGAAAAAAGGGCAACAAAAGGGAAAATAAATAAATAAATAATTTTTTAAATTAAAAAAAAGAATTGCTGAATTATCTCCAAGAAGAGAAGATGGAGCCTACAACCGGCACATGGAAGCAGAAACAAGATTTTAAAATTTCATTTGACTCGGTGGTATGTTAGATGTAGGGCATGAAGAAGCAGAATGATTAAAGATGTGAGTTTCCTGGGTGTGTAGAGGATGGTCACAGCAGGAGGAAAAGCAGTTAGGGTAGAAGCGTCCTCTGTTCTTTTTCTGTATGGACCCTGTCAGCTGATTGCACTATTTCTTATATATTTAAAGATAGCAGACAGGTTGCAATTTAGGATGATAGTCAAGTTAATTGAAGTCTACTGATAGTGCAAGTGAGTAAAACAGTGTATTCTTAATTCCTGTGTTACAGTTATGTCTGTGACGTTTACCTCATGTGAACTTTAAGTTTATATTTCTACCAAGGCACTATAAGTTTATGGCTTCACCAGGCTTCTACGGCATTAGATTCTGTGAGCCTTGAGCAGCATTTTGTGCACCAATCTTAACTTTTCCAGAATTTTACTCCCGTACTGAAAATAGATTAGGAAAAAGACCATATTCCTGCAAGCATTTTGACTTATGATTTAATGTTGAGGTTACATAGAATACTCAATACAGAAACAGTGCTTATTTGCCAGTGAGTTGGAAGAAAGCAACTCAAATGTGCAGTTACGGCAGGCTGATAATAGCTTTGACTCTGTGTTTGCCCTTGGACAAATCCTGCTCTGTGAAAGGTTTGTACAAATACTAAGGTTGTCAAGAATAACTACAAAGCTAAGTTTTATTGAAACAGTAAATCAGTACTTAATTTACCTATGCAGTGTGTCTCATTTTTAAAAGAAGGTCGTTTCTTTGTCTTCTATGAGGTCCCCAACTTTGAATTTCAAAGGACTTAAAATTAATTAGCTCTCCCAGAGTGGTACTCCCTGTTTTTGATAGCTAACTCAATGATAAGATTAGAGAGAAGCAGGGTGAGGACTGGAATTATTCCCATTATTTAAAGATGTTTAACCTAGTAATAAATAAGTATCTTAAATATAGGTTTAGTTTGGCTTCCTTTGTCTTCTAAGAAGTAAAAATTATTTTAATCTTTATTTTACCTAGCTTTGTACTAGTAATTTGTAGGAAATAAAAATATAGAAGAAACTGTCTCCACCCTTGACCCTTGAAACTTGTGCCATCTTTCAAATGTTATTAATTGACAATTAGGTAACAGTGCACAGGTTTGCCAGAGAATTTAGGTGTCAGAATATGTGTTGAGATGTAAGTTCTTAGTCTGACAGGAGTGAAAGTAAAAGGAATGATAGTACAGTTGACTATAAGTTGGAAAGTAATTTTCAATAACCTCTTGAGGTAATGTCACTTTAAATTTTTTAAATATTTATTTATGTATTTATTCCCTTTTGTTGCCCTTGTTGTTTTTATTGTTATAGCTATTATTGATGTCGTCGTTGTTGGAATGGAGAGAGGAGGGGAAGACAGAGAGGGGGAGAGAAAGACAGACACCTGCAGATCTGCTTCACCGCCTGTGAAGCGACTCCCCTGCAGGTGGGGAGCCGGGGGCTCGAACCGGGATCCTTAAGCGGGTCCTTGTGTTTGGCGCCACATGCGCTTGATCCTCTGAGCTACCGCCTGACTCCCGACTTTAAATTTTATAGAAATATTTCTTAATGGAAAAGGTGTGGAAAAAAAAAAAAAAGAAAAGGTGTCATCCTGCAATAGGAGCTTTGGTTTAAACTCTTTGATGGTTCATTCATTTTTTCTTATTTAAAGTCACAGAATTGTGTAAAATAAAATATAAAGAGCAAATTCTAGTGTCAACTCTTTTTCAGATATGGAAAGGGTCCCTCAACATCTTTTTGGTTAGTTGACCTGGTCTTATTTATTCATCCTGGGCCAGGAAGATAGCATAGTGGTAGAAAACCAGACTTCCATACCTGAGACCACAGGATCAGTCCAAACCACCACTATATGCAAGAGCTGAGCAGTGCTCTGATATCCCTCCCTCTCACGCACACAGGAAAATAATTAAATCTATAAAAATAAAGTATCATTGCTATTCAGATTGAAACAGGAACTGGAGCGTGGTTTTGGGTGTGTGTGTCTGTGTTTTTTTGTTTTGTTTATCTTTTGCTTTGTCATATTACTATTATCTCAATACAATGTTTTTTTTTTTAAAAAAAAAAGCTTATAGGGAGTTGGGCAGGTAGCACAGCAGGCTAAGTGCAGGTGGCGCAAAGCGCAAGGACCGGCTTAAGGATCCCGGCTCCCCACCTGCAAGGGAGTCACTTCATAGGCGGTGAAGCAAATCTGCAGGTGTCTATCTTTCTCTCCCCCAGTCTTCCCCTCCTCTCTCCATTTCTCTCTGTCTTATCCAGCAACAATGACATCAATAACAACTACAACAATAAAAAAGGGCAACAAAAGTGAATGAATAAATAAACTATATATATATATATATATATACCCAAAAAAGGTTATAATATTACTATACATCTGGTAATTTGTTCCCTTGCTTTCATGTTATTCCTATAAATTCATCAAGAAGGGGCTGGGTGGTGGCACACCTGGTTGAGTGCACATGTTAACAGTGCTCAAAAACCCGGGTTCGAACCCCCAGTCCCCACCTGCAAGGGGAAAGCTTTGCAAGTGGTAAAGCAGTGCTGCAGGTGTCTTTCTGTCTCTCTTTCTATCTCCCCATTCCCTCTCGATTTCTAGCTGTGTCTATCCAATAAATAAAGATAGTACCAAAATAATTTTTTAAAATTCATCAAGAAAAGTTCTCGTTATAGAAAATAAAAGCGACTTGCCTAGTGTCACATAGTAACAAATTATCAAAGCTTGGACTAAGAACCCAAATCTTCCAATTCCTAATACAGTGCTTTTTACATAACACCATCTTTTTTCATACTGTTGCCCTGATATTACTTCCATGTTTTCCATACTGGAAAACTAGACTGAAGACATTTTCAAGAAATTGATGGAATCCGTTGTAAGGGAAATAATCCAACCTTTCCTTGTAGCAAAGGTTCACTTTTATAGACAGTTTTCATGAACTTGACTGTCCCATTTGAAATTTAAATTTACCATTCACTGGAGTTTGAGACTAGCGTACAGGAAGTGTAGATTAGTTGTCTAGAGGTAATAACAACGGCTTTTATTCACAACTACTGTACACCTAGAATCAGGCACATAATTATTACTCTACAAAGCTTGATGCATTTTTATAGCTGAGTGTAACTGTAACCAGGACCCATTCAAGAGTATGACATCACCAGTCTGCCAGAAAGACCCCTTATACCCCCTACCCAACTGCCCCCTCAGGGGTAACTGCTATCACTGGTTAATCTCTTAAAGCTGAGGTCAGGCACTCCACTTGTAAAGGTTGTCCTATGTTTTTGTTTTTGCTGTAAACATGAAGAGGATGAGAACAGAATGATTCCTCTATTACTTCTTATCAGTACAAAAACAATAAAGACCAAAAAATCAAAACTTTCTCATTGCCAAGGCTCATTTGTCAATTTAACACTCAACCAGAGTAATGCTAGGAGATTTTAATCTTCTACAACTTTGGACACATCCAGGAGACAAATGACTTGTCTTCTGAACCAAAATGCAGAGTCAGCAGGAAGTATAAGAGTGGATATAAAATAAGAAAACACACACACAGTAATCCCCACAGTGGAAGAGGCAGGTAGAATGGCTATAATACTATGATGCAGTGCTGCGGTTAGCGACCACTGATACATTCCTTTAGTTTCTGTGTATTCTCTGAATTTTGAAGGTAGATTTCTAATACCCCTTGTTAGAATTCCATGGAGGATTATTAGTTTTGCAATTTTTTTTTGCAATATATATGTTAACTTTCCCATAACTGGGCAGGGATGGGGGGCTGGTTAAAATACCTCTAGCTTCACTGTCTTCACTGTTTCTTCTCAGGACCCCTGAACAGTGCCCCAGTGTGGTGTCGTTGTTGTCCGAGAGTTACAACCCCCACGTGCGCTATGGAGCTGCAATGGCCCTGGGCATCTGCTGTGCTGGTACAGGAAACAAGGTAAAGCTCAGCCAGTGGGGTCATGGCTTTCCTGGCGCCAGACTGTTATTCTGCAGAAAAGTTTATTTAACAGCTGTAAAAGTACAAGTGTGGTATGACCCGTAAGATTTAACTTGCCTCACAACACTTCCCAGAACTTCCTTGCTTTGCTATGCTGGATTATCCAAAGCAGTTTAAGAAGAAACCACCACATTACATGAGTGAATGTAATGGAAACAGTGCTGTTGAATTTCATTTTGAAAGCAGTGATTTCTTTTCTAAAAATAGAAGATAAAAATCTTTTTTTTTCTTTGAAGAACTATGCTAGTCATTTTCATCTTATTTTATATGTTACATTTACATAACTGGTACCATAAGGAATGGAGCCACTAAAATCAACTGAGTTGGATTCTCTTTTTTTTTTTTAAGCAAACACTGAACTGTCACTTGCCTGTTTTCATCTTATGAATGCATGGGTAGACTAAATGTGTCAAGTCCCTAAGAGGGGAGACAGGGCAGGAGATACTTCACCGGCTAGAGTGCACACTTTACATGCTCAAGGGCCCAGGCCTAAGTCTCCAGCACCACATGGAAACTTTATAAATGGTGGAGCTGTGTTGTGGTTCTTCCTCTCTTTCCCATTATCTCAGTGAGTGTCCAGCCCACAGGCTGTATACAACCCTCAAAATCATTTGGTCTTCCTGCCAGGACAGCTGCAAGTGGGACTTAAAATTCATTAAATCTAGGAAGCTTTTTCTCATAGCAACATTAAGTACTAATTTTTAAGTTGGTAACTTACTATGGCCTAGGAATGATGTTATAAATATCCAAATGGATCAGGGCAGAAGAAATGGTTCCCCACCCTACTCTGTCTGAAATTAAAAGGAAAAAGGGGGCCAGGCAGTGGTGCACACACATTACAGTACAAAAGGACCTGGACCTGGCTTCAAGCCTCTGGTTCTCATTGGCAGGGAAGAAGCTTCATGGGTGGTGAAGCAGGGCTGTAGGTGTCTGGCTCTTTCCGTCTCTTTCTGTTTCCCCTTACTTTTCAATTTCTCTCTGTCTTTATCTAGTAATAAATAAATTAGCAGATATATATTAAAAAGAATCTACCAGGAATGGTGGATTTGTCTCTGTCCTATCCAACAACAACAATAATAACTACACCAATAAAACAATAAGGGCAACAAAAGGGAATAAATAAATATTTAAAAAGAAAAGAAATCTATAGATATCCTCTTCTATACATTTTTTTATTTTCTTTCCCTTTTTTTTAATAAAATGTTTTATTTACTTATTTTAAGAGATACAGAGATAGGGAAGATAGACCAGAGAGAGCACTGCTCAGCTCTGGCTTACGGTAGTGCTGGAGGTTGAACCTGGGACCTTGGAGCCTCAGGCATGAAAATCTCTTTGCATAACCATTATGCTGTCTCCCCAGTCTTCTTCTTCTTCTTTTTAACTACTGTGCTTTGTTTTCAGTCTGCTGGAGAAGACTGACATAATTTTACACCAGTTTATTTTTATTGTCTGACATCTAAAGTCCATATGAGCAGAATGTTCACTGCTAGAACATTTATAAATAAAGTCATACCCAGCATATAGTAGACATTGAAGTTAGTATTATCAGGTGAACAATGGAAGATCAATTAAGGATGTGGTGGTGAACAAATTGGACATGGTCTCTACCCTCAGAATTTTGTTTTCATTTCTTTCGTGCATGAATTTCTTAAATATATCTTAAGTTTCATAAGCAGTGTCAGTGGTCATATAAGAAGTATTTTATGAAAGTTGGCCCTTTTTTTTTTTTCTGGGACTCATCTCTCCTATAAACAAAGGAAAAATATAGTTGGACTTACTATTAACCCCCTTAGGTCTTCAGAAGATTTTTATGTCAGGACTCAGAAATTGAATGTAAATTAGATTTTTTTTCTTTCCAGATTATTCTAAACTTAATGTAATATCTAGGAGCAAATGTTCTTTGAGACACAGCATCTTACAAGTTAATTCAATAAAAAAATTATTTCTCATACTAAACAAGTCTGCTTTATTTCTCTTTTTTAATCTGTGTATCAATACCTATCCATTGTTCAATGCTTTATTTTTCTTAAAATCTGAAACATTTGTTTATTCTAAAATATCTTTGAGGTTATAGCACATCTTAAAATACATGCTGGTGTCTTTTTAGTCTATAAGTTAGAATTTTTATCTCAACTACTTCAGAAACGATGTTGACATCTGGAAAATCGATGCCTTATGATATCACTGTTCAGGGAAGAAGAGAGAAAGGATACACTTCTTTGATATGTGTATTATCTGTTAATTTTAAAATAAATAAATCCCCACATAAAGAAATTTAATTTCACCTCCTAGTCTTTGATACATTATATACATTTTGAATCTGCCTAATATATATAAATATATAGTAGGCAAAAGCTATATTCTTATTTAACTATGGAATGCCCTTTTTATAAAAACGATCATCTAAAAATATGATACTGGAAAACCTTGGTAAAACATTTTGGAAAATTGCATCACCTGTGGCCTTGTAAAGTGTAAACAAAAATCAATTCTAGGCAGTCAGCTGAGGTAAAGAACAAACACCTCATCACAGACCCCTGCAAGCGTCAACCCGGCTTTGACCTAGCACGTTATGATTGGACCCTCCTCAATCGCTATTGAACAGGCCATGGCCGGTGCGCCGCTATGTTCCATCACTGGGGAGCCAGAGACGACCTGAACTGCCCCTGCGGCTCCAGACAGACTATGACCCACATAGTCAATGACTGCCACCTCTCCAGATTCAAAGGAGGTCTCGAAACTTGACATCAGGCTCAACCTGACGCTGTTGACTGGCTACAGAAGAAGGGCAAACGCTAGAAGAAGAATTCTAGCCTAATTGCTTTAATTTTGTTTATCCATTCTACTAGCAAATAAAATCATTTTTGTTTCTTTGTTTCAATTTTTATTTTCTAGGACATTCCCTTACCCTGTTAGTTGAAGGAAGTTGGATATTTATTGCAGATTTTTGAGTCACACTGACCTGAGTTTGCTATTTATGTGACTTCAGGCAAATTACATAGTGTTTTCTAACTGTTTTTGTTTATCACATTATTTTGTGTTTTTGCTTTTAGGGACAAGAGTACGTAACATTTTTAAATGCCTGTGACTCGCATATCTAGAAAACAAGTTCTCATCAAGCCTTAATTTCACTTTCTCATACTTTCTTTTGACATAGTTTACCTCAAGACTGGAGCACTGGTGTTCTGCAAGCTACTTTTCACTTATGATCAGTTACATTCAAACTTGCTCATTTCTGAACTGTTGCAAGCAAGCAGTCTTAAATTAACTTGAATTTTATAATGTTGGTTGAAAATAATTGGATTAGTATGATAATAACTAATTTGAAAGTCTAACTGTATAACTTAAAGGATTCTTTTAATGCTTTCAGGAAGCAATTAATTTGTTAGAACCCATGACGAATGACCCTGTGAACTATGTGAGGCAAGGTGCTCTCATAGCTTCAGCTCTCATCATGATCCAGCAGACTGAAATCACTTGTCCAAAGGTGAGCAAACAAAAATAAAAATCCTCTAGGAGAGAGTTGGCTTGGGATTTTTTTTTTTTCCTTTGTGATCCATCTCCTTTTGCAGACATGTTGACTCAAAGTATGATGAACACTAGACTCAGAGGAAATAAAGAGATGGGAGAATGAGAGTGCTTGAATTAAATATATGATACTTTTTGCACTATTTATAGATTTATGGTCACTTTTGTTTTATTGCCACCAGGGTTATTGCTAGGAATCAGTGCCAGCGCTGCAAATCCTCTGCTACCCATGTCCTATTTTTCCCCCCCTCTTACTAATTTTTATTAGATAGGACAGAGAGAAACTGAGAGTGGATAGGAATATAGAAAGAAAGGCCTGCAGACCTGCTTCACCGCTTGTGAAGTGGACCCCTGCAGATTCAAGTAGGGGCTCAAATCTAGTTCCTTGCACTTGGCAATATGTGCACTTAACCAGTTGCACCAGTACCTGGCCCTCATCATTTTGTTTTTAAGATTATTTATTAAGGGAGAGAACTACAGCATCTGTAGCACATTTGATGCCAGAGATTGAACTTGGAAGAGAGAGAGAAACTGAACTCGGGGCCTCAAGCTTGAGAGTTCAGCACTTCATCCACTGCTCTATACCTGGTCACGATGGTCACTTTGTTAACTATATAAACTCTAAATTTTGTCACTATATAAACATACTTGAAAAATTAGAACTCCTATTTTTGCCTCCTACTATCCTTTTTAAAATTGATTCAGTTGAATAGCATGTTTCTGTGATAACGGGATGCAAACTCGGGCATTACATGACCGAACTCATCCTTCTGAAATTATAAAACTCAGCTTAGCAGTGAGTCCATTGTGCACAGCAAGGCAGGTGGCTCCACATGGAGAGCAGAGGACTTGAGTGTGTGAGACCCTGGCTTCAGTCCCTGGCACCTGTAGGTGCCAGATGGAAAGGAGGCTATCCAGGCGTCCGATTAGACTGGCACTGCCCTCTTGAGCAGGTTTATAAATGGCTCTTGGGCTGCTTTCATTGCCCTTGACTGACATCTGTCCACAAACACTGGTGCCTGTTTTGCTGGTGGTGTCAGAAAGACTGCAATCAATTCTATGGGTAGCTTTGCCTTTCCCTCTTACCCTCTCACCTCCTCACCTTCTCTTCCCACTGTGCTAGTCACCTGATACCTTATTTTACTGTCAGTTAATCAGTGCACAGTGACCAGCAGCCATACCATGACCTCCAAGTGGTCTCTCTGCAGCTTACAGTGAGGAAGGAAGGGACTTACAACCCAACTTGCCCTATAGAAATCCTCTGCACGTATATTCCTAGAACACAGTTCTCATACATGCTCTGTGGGTGATCATACAAATTTTTTTTATTTTTTTTTATTTTTCCTCCTCCAGGGTTATTGCTGGGCTCGGTGCCTGCACCATGAATCCACCGCTCCTGGAGGCCATTTTTGTTGCCCTTGTTATAGCTTCATTGTGGCCATTATTATTGCCCTTGTTGACGCAATTCGTTGTTAGATAGGACAGAGAGAAATGGAGAGAGGAGGGGAAGACAGAGAAGGGGAGAGAAAGATAGACACCTGCAGACCTGCTTCACCGCCTGTGAAGCGACTCCCCTGCAGGTGGGGAGCCGGGGGCTCGAATCAGGGTCCTTACACCGGTCCCTGTGCTTTGTGCCACATGCGCTTAACCCACTGTGCCACCACCCGACCCCCCCCATACAAATTTTAATACAGTTTATTTCAAAATTTCCCCCAGGATACTCTCACCTCGTGCTCAAGTTTGCTATCTGATGTATCTTGACCACTCAGCACAAGTTTCTCTTTTTGTTAAGAATTAGAAAATGCATAGGCTATTAATTCTTAAAAGTTAGAGCATCTCATGTTTTCTGTTAATTTTATTCTTTTTTTTTTTTTACTACTTTGTGAGGTACAGCCCCCAAAATTGACAAAAGTAAAAAACATTGCTATACTGGCTTCTTGAGCAGATGATGTAGAACACCCTTGTTTTCAGCAATGTAGATGGGAAGTAGAAAAAAGAAAACTGTCCAGAACTTGTTGGTTACTCATTCTCATTTTATGAAACTTTGCTTGGTTTAAATTTCTAAGCAGTTGCTGTCATTTTTGTTTCCTTTATCTGGTGCTTCTCTCTTGTCAGAATCATTTTTTAAGACTTCAAAAACTTGAGTTAATGCAAAGATAGAATCATACTTCAAACTCTGCTTTAATAACACATTACTTAATATGTTAATATCTCCCAGAACATAAACATCTTTTCAGACAGGCCACATTTCTCTTTTTTTTTTTTAAGTGTAGCAATTATAACACAAGTAACTTCTTTCATTTCTGCTTTTGATCTTCTGCTGAATTTTATCAGCTGGAAGTTATCCAACAGAGTAATGTCATTAAAGAAGGAAGCTTAGGTTATGGAATGTGCATCCACTAATAGCATTATAAGTATATTTATTAATTTTGGCTTCACGTGTTGCTTTCATGTTACTTGTATCATTAACAAGACAAATGTTTTACCATCTTCCCATCCGCTGCTGCAGGACTTCACTAGTTTAACAATGATAGCTCTGCAGCAGAATGCTAGAATACTTCAGAATGGGAGTGAGGCGTATAGTCTGTATAGGCTGAAAAATAATTTAACTGTAGTAAATCTCATACTTGGACAAAGTGAAAGAGCACACCAGTTTGTTTGTTTGTTTAATTATTCCCCAGAAATGTTGTTGAACTAAATCTGAAGAAATGATGTATCAGCATGTTGGGTACTGGCCAAGCGTGTTGAAACACAGTATAGCTCATGGTCTGTACCATTATATATAATTGGTAGAGAATGTTAAATTCCCTGCCCCCACTGACTACTAAAACAAAACTGCATATGGCAGTATAAAATTCAAGGGTTCCTTCCAGAAACACTGCCTCCTATAATGAACTTGAGTTCTTGAAATTTAAGTTCTCTGTTGTGTTGTTTTCTGCTGCTAAGCATAAAGAACCCCAGTCCCCACCTGAAGAGGGAAGCTTCACAAGCAGTGGAACAGGCTCCAGGTGTCTCCATTTCTCTCGTTCCTCTCTCCATATCTCTGCCCTTATTTTCTCTGTTAACAAGCTCAGGGAGAAGTAATTCTCAAGCCTGTGGTATCCTAGTCACAAGTTTGCAAACTAAAACATAATAAAAATAAAACAGAAATGACTCCAAAGTGAAAGAGCTAATATTAAGATGAGAAACCCTCCTCAGAGGAATCCAACAGGAATGTTTCTCACATATTTTGTGAGACTCCAGTGGAAATTTCCAAAGGAAATGTTTTCTATAATTGTGGTGTACATCATACCATTTTACAGAATGCCATCTCAACAGAATGCCATGCAGTGTGGTCTATTTCTTTATTTTGGATAGAGATGGAAATCGAAAGTGGAGGAAAAGAGACACCTACAGCACTGCTTCACTAGTGAACCTTTCTCCTTGTCGATAGGGACCAGGGTCTTGAACCTGGGTCCTTGCACACCGTAATGTGTGTGCACTACCACCCAGCCCCACTAACCTAATATAGAAAGCCTGTAGCCCAGAGGTTAAAGTAATGTCTTTTGTGTATCCTTGAAGCTTTTTCCTCCTAAAAGCCCCATTATACCCTTTGCGAAGGGTCTAGCTATGCTTTTTTATTACATGATATTTGCCTTTTGCAATTATTTGAACATATTCACAATTAGTAAACACTCCTTTAGCTGTAAAACCTAGTCCCAGTATGAGTTCACTTAAATCTTTATCCCACTTAGTATAAGTAGTCTTATTTTGCTGCTTGAGAAATATTAGTTTGATCATGGCATGTTGCTTCCACATTCCACTGAAATTATGCACAATATTATATGGTGTGTATACCATGTTAACTTTCTGAAATTCTGAACTCCAAAATTTGTCTCACCCTAAGGATTTTATTTATTTATTAATATTTTATTTATTTATGAGAAAGATAGGAGAGAAAGAACCAGACATCACTCTGGTTGGTACATGTGCTGCCAGGGATTGAACTCAGGACCTCATGCTTGAGAGTCCAATGCTTTATCTACTGTGCCACCTGCCAGACCACACCCTAAGGATTTTATGGCAGGAGTTATAGTTGAAGTTGTAGCTGATGTTATATGAACGGGTGTCTTAGTAATGAAGGCTGAGCAGTTACATACACAGTGCTATGTGCAAGAACCGCAGTTCAAGGCCCCACTCCCCATCTGCAGGAGGGACACTTCATGAGCAGTGAAGCAGGTCTTAAGTTTATCTTTCTCCCTCTCTTATTTCCTCCTCCCCTCTCAGTTTCTCTCTGTCCTATCAAATAAAATAGAAAGAGGAAGGGAAGAAGGAAGGAAAAAATGCTTGCCAGGAGCGGTGGAACTGCAAAGTACTGACACTGAGCCCCAGCGAAGAAGAAGAAAGTAATGTAATGTCATAGAAAGTAAGGAACTTTAAAATTGATATATAGCTGTATCTATATCCAGGAAGATAGGAGGAAAAAATGACAGAAGTAAAGAGACATACATAAGTATTGATAGAAATTATTCTAAGGAACTTTATTCCCTCCGCCTATCCTGTATTTTTCTCTCTGCCATCTAAGAGTGGTTGTTTGTTTTTTTTGGGGGGGGGGTTGGACATGAATCTTAGTATTATAAGGTATGCAATTCACAATATGATGAGTTCAAGAAAGTAGATTTTTGTATGATTATGCATAGTAGAATTTGTGGGTAATAGTTGTCTGAAATATTGTAGTTATTGCGAGATTATTATAATGTTAAATGATATTAATGCAGTTTTCTTGTACAAATTCTATTTTGAGGGTCATATCACTCATAATGAAGATGTTAGGTCAGAAAAATCTTAGCTCTGGTTTATGGTGGTGCTGGGGTTTGAACCTAGGACTTTGGAGCCTCAGGCATGAAAGTCTTGCAGAACCATTATGTTGTCTCCCCAGCCCTGTGTTTTTTCTGTGCAAAAATGCGTCCTGACTTTTCAACAACCCAGTAGTTGTTTGTGATTGCAAAGAAACCAATCCTTTTACCTATCTTACTTCAGTTTTCATATTCTTAAAATCTGTCAGATGATCTCAAAATTGTTTCAAGCTGAAGATAATATCCTAACCTACCAAAATAGTGAATCATAATGAAAATTAGTTACTCACAGGTAACTATTAAATGTTTGGGAGAATTTAAATGGTAAATAAAAACTATCTTTTTCAAATTGTCTACTTAACATTAGTAACTAGATAGACTCATTATATATTTGCATTGATTTTTCCCCCATCTCTTTCACTGAATTTGAAGCTATTGTTTTGGATGCGGTTTTATATTTAAATTCTTCCTTATAACATTATAAGCATCATTCAGTGCTGTATCTAGTGTTTCCTTTTATAACTTCATGAAATATTTCATAAACCTCTAGCACATAAAATTCCCATCCTATTAAGGTAATGTAAGGGTTCATCCATTAAAAAAAGAAAGTTTAGCGTCAAAGGAATTTGACCCGTCAAACCAGAGCAAAAGCATCTTAGACCTTAGGATTTTTATAACTAAGTGGGTTTTTGATGATCCCATCAATGCTGGGCTTTATAGTTAGAGAAAGGAGATCCAGAGAAGTAAGTTGCTTTCAGATGGTCACATGTGGATAGGGGCAGAGTTTGTTCATTATTTTCCCTAGCAACAGACAATGAGAACTATGTTTTAGCAGTATCATTTTGCTAGCAGACATAACAGTCAAGGAAGACTGATGGGATTCTGCTTCAGACAGTCATGTTTACTGAGCTGTGCTATCCCTTTGAACAGCCTGCATCAATATTACCTTACATAATTCTTGAAATTCTTCTGTGAGATGGGTGTTGTAATCCCTGTTACAATAAAGACACTGAGACTTGGAAAATTTAAGTAACTTGCCCAACAACTTCTTAAAACACAAGTATTTATAAAGCAGATTTGTCTGGTTCTATATTACTCTGCTCAGCATCACAGAATAGTCTTCCTAACCATAGTGAAAGGAAGAAACAACTCTGAGAAAATATGTACTGGAGAACAAGCCATCATGTTAGGAAACTCAACTTGATACTTTCCACTTTGGGCTGACGTGGGGAGCTCCATGGTCCAGCTTCTTGAACAAGCAGCCCTCTTTCTGGGGGCCTACCATTTGAAAAGCACTGGTGGGAAAACACAAGTGTAAGACACAGAAGAAGTATAAAATAGTTCCCTTATTGTCACAGTTTAAAGAAATCACAGATATATTGATAAGACCCTATTATCTTATAAGTATTTCTAATTCTAATGGCAATACATAACTTTAAGTAATGCAAGGGAGAGGAGAAACAAACAAAAATACGTGTAATCTCACCCCTCTGTGAAATCAACTTGTATTCCATTGTGTGTGTGTTCCGTTTGATAAGAATATTTACTCTGACATCCTTAAAAAAGTAATGGTTGTGGTGTGCTCCCAATGGAGCTCACACACTGTCATGCACACAGATGACACCCTGAGAAGGTGTTTGAGCAGGGCCTGGGTCTGCTGGCCAGATGGAGATGGAGAACACAGAAATAATACCAGGCCAGAAGCAAAAGACAGGCTGCTACAAGAAGCTGCTTGGGGGACCACGCAGTGGTGCATCTGGTTAAGTGCATACATTATCATGTACAGGGACCTGGGTTCAAGCCCATACAGTCCCTGCATGGGGGGGAGCTTCAAGAGCTGTGAAGCTAGTACTGCAAATGTCTCTCTGTCTCTCTCTACCTCTCCGCCCTCAATTTCTCTGTGTCCTATCAAATAAAATAGAAAGGGGAAAATGGCTGCCAGGAGTAGTGGATTTGTAGTGCTGGCACTGAGCCCCAGCGATGATCCTGATGACAATTAAAAAAAAAAAAAACTGGGAAGGGTGGTGGCTTCAGGTCCTCAAGACTGGTAACTGTTTTGTAAACCATTATTTCCCCCCCCCCAATAAATGGGTGGGGGGGAGCAGGGGAGGGAGAACTAATGTGGCAGTGACTAAGAAGGTGGGACAAATAGATAAAGCACTGGATTCACTGTTATAGGGTCCCAAGTTCAATACCCAGCACTGCATATACTGGAATGACCCTCTGCTTCTCTACTGTCACATTCTAAGGGAGACCAATGTGGAAACCTGGGAGGCAGCATAGTAGATAAGGCATTGGAATGTAAGCATGAGTTCCAGGTTTAGTCCCTTGCATTGCATGTCCCAGAGTCATGCTTGGTTCTCTCCACTTATTAATAGACATTTAAAAATGAATAGGTCTGCATAATGAAACTCTTTATTGTATATGTGCAGCCTAGTCCACAGTATGCTTCACACAACTAGAGTGAAGGGTGGTTTACTTTAGACAGAATTGAAGGACTCTTTTAGGAAATCTGTAAGGTTGATGGTAAGCAGAACAGCTGTAACTCACAGTGCAGTGAAAGCCTTTGTGTTCACTTGAATTGCTGACCTCCTAACAGTGATATAGTATGAAATCACATTCAACATTCCCTTGTGCCTGAATCATCCTCTGTGGAATGAGGACTGAAAACAGAGCTAATGTTCCCACACCAGAGAAGTCAGAACACCCATGGATGGTTTCAACCATCAAACCCTTCTGCCTTCAAATATGGTCCATATCCCTCTTCTTGAATGTTTGGAAATTCAGGTGTAGGTTTATTACCATTTGAATTGTATTTCCTGTTCTAAAATTAAGCAATCATTCTTTCCTCTAAAATGGCACTGCAAATGAGTAGAACCAAACTAATTCTTTCTTCTTATTTCTTCAGGTGAATCAGTTCAGACAGCTGTATTCCAAAGTCATCAATGATAAGCATGATGATGTCATGGCCAAGTTTGGCGCTATTCTGGCCCAGGGCATTCTGGACGCAGGTAACTATTTTTTTATGTCTTCCAGATTTATTTATGTATCTAACAATCTAATAAAGTATCTTTCTGCTAACTATACGATGTAGTAGAAACTGAGTCTGGACAAATTATTCCTGGAGATAATTTGGATCCTGTAATCCATAGAAATAATTTTGTGGAGTTGTTAAGCCTGTAGACTGTTCGGGTTTGTATCCCAACCCCTCTACAGTGGTAACTAGAGAACCTGGAGAAGTTATCTTCGCCTCTCACTCTTACCCCCACCCTATGAAATTATTTTGGTATTGTGAGGTCTATTTCTTGATTTTGGGGAAGATTAAAACACATGTAGAGCAATTAGAACAGTGTTTTTGCACTTTATTAAAATATTCCATGATGGGGGCCAGTGGTGGCACACCTGGTTGAGTGCACATGTCGCAAAGCACCCAGGTTTGAGCCCCCAGTCCCTACCCACCTGCAAGGGGAAAGCTCTGTAAGTGGTGAAGCAGAGTGGTAGGTGTCTCTCTGTCTCTCTCCCTTCTCTGCCACACCCTTCCCTCTCAATCTCTGGCTGTCTCTATCCAGTAAATGTCGTTTAAAAAAATGTTTTTCTTAAATTCCATGACTATTGGTTGGTGTTTGCCTAATGCATAGCACGCTGCCATGAGGCTTCTGAATTCATACTCTTCACCACTCCACTGTGGTTTATTTCAAAAGACAAGCTGCCCTTCTGGTAGAATGGTGTTTTTCCTGGCTAGCAAAATTTCTGCAAGGTTTCAACATGATCCATTTTATGAGAATAGTATTTTTCCAACTAGAATTGCCTAATAACTCTGGACCTAAGCCCATGGTAGCATACCCTCCTTGAAACATGATGCATACTTTCATCGTAATCCCCACAGTTCCCAGTCCAAGATTTCTCATTCTTTTACCTGACTGGTTTCTAAAGGCATTCAAGTACGCAACTTCTGTCAGCCTCTAAGATTTCAGCTTATATTGTTGCTTATTTTTGGTCGTCACTGGGACTTCACTGATCTGAGATGACTTTTTTTTTCCTGAGAAAGAAGGTGAAAGGGACCACAGCACCAAAGCTCCCGTCAGTGCAATCAGGGCCGGGTTTGAACCTAGGCTGCACACATGGCAAAGCAGTGTGCTATCCAAGTGAGCTATTTTGCTGCCCTGGTGACTTGGATCTTCACTCTTATTTGATGGTGCTTCTTTACACTCCTGCAAGGGCTAATCTAGGAGATAGGGCAAGAAGTAAATATCAGTGGGTCATATTCCAGGTCATACACCCTCTTAGCAGCCCAAATTTCTGGTTAAATAGAATTAGTTCTGGGCCTGTGAAATAGCTCACTTGCCTAGTGGGGCGGTTTTAACCTTGTGCACCACCCAGGTTCAACCCAAGCCCCCACTACATTGAAGGAGGCTTGGTGCTGTGGTCTTTTTCTCCTTTTTTTTTTTTTTTTTTCTTTCAGGGTTATTGCTGGGGTTTGGTGTCTACACTACAAATCCACTGCTCCTAGTGGCCATCTTTTTTTTTTTAATCCATTATTGTTATTGTTGCTGTTGCTACTATTGTTGGATAAAACAGAGAGAAATTGAGATGGGAGGAGAGGAAGATAGACACCTGCAGACCTGCTTCACTACTTGTGAAGCGACCCCCCTGCAAGTGGGAAACAAACTAGAAGCCTTGCATATATCCTTGCAGTTTGCACCATGTGTGCTTAACCCAATGTGCTACCACCTGGCCCTCTCTTTCTCTCTTTCTCCTTTTCTCTCTCTCTCCCCCTGTTCTGCACCTCTGTCTATATCTAAAAAACTAAAATTAGATCTGATTTTATGTACTTTACTTCCTAAAAATATTTTCAATTGAATCAAAAATTAGCATTCTTGTGTTTGTTTTTTTATTTTATTATCAGTATTGCTGAAGTGCAGGTGCTCTTTCTGCCAATGGGGTTAAAGGGCTTTTAGAGTTAAAGTTATTTATCTGAGGTTGCAGAGCTAGTTACTGTTGGAGCTGTTTTTAATGTTAGAAGTGGCTGAAGTAGAAAGAGTATGGATGAACAGTATCTCCTGCCTCTCTGCTGTTGTTTGAGAGCATGCTGTGTACGAAGGCTTCACTTTTATTAGCACATTAAAAGCTAGTGCGTGATATAGATTCTTTGTCACCCAACTTTGATCCTTCAGACTTAATTTTTGAAAAATACCTACTGAGATCAAATGAAGATCTCAGTTTACCTGAGTCCAGTTAAAACATAGCACTTCCAGTTTAGGAAGCCTTAGGTAGATTGCTGACTAATTCTGATTATTATATTTTATGAACTGTAATAATCATTGGCTTCTTTCCTTGTGCAGTACTTGGAAATCGTTATGATTGCCTAACTGGATTCATACCCGTGGGTTCTCTTTTTCTACAGGTGGCCATAATGTCACAATCTCCTTGCAGTCCAGGACGGGGCACACCCACATGCCATCTGTGGTTGGTGTCCTTGTCTTTACTCAGTTCTGGTTCTGGTTCCCTCTCTCACACTTCCTGTCCTTGGCTTATACCCCTACCTGTGTTATTGGCCTTAACAAGGACTTAAAGGTATGTTTGTAAGACCTCAATTTTCTAATGTATTTTCTTTACCTCATCAGCTTTTTACCCACTCAAAAATATTTTCATGATTTTTTGTTAAGTATTTTATTTACTTATTAATGAGAGAGAGAATACCAGAGATCACTCTGAAACATGCAGGGTCAGAGATCAAATTCAGGACCTCATATTTTAGAGTCCGATGCTTTATCGACTGTATCACATCCTGGACCACTTTCATGAAATTTAAAATAAAAGCTAGCATTTCATGTATAAAGTATTTCCCCTTAGGCTAAGTCATCGCTTTGTTGAGTGGTATGTGTCAGTAGAAGTGTTGAAAATCCAGTTGCCTTATTAACTTTAACCTGAAATAAATCAATTGAGAAGGAATAGCGTAGACTGATAGGATTACATAATGGTTATCTAAAGAAAGACTTGCCTGAGACAAAAGTCATAGGTTCAATCCCTAGCACCTTCATAAGCCAGAGCTGAGTACTGCTGGGGGAGAGGGGGGTGGCCAGAGAAGGAGCTAAATATAATAAAAGGATTTGTAGAATAATCTAGTGAATTTGATACTAAAAACTGTGGATGTTACTGAAGAATTTTAAGTAGATAAATGGCATAAGAGATGGCGTTTTAGAAAGTGCTGTTCTGATATCCATGGAAATCCATTGATTACTATTATGCAGGCAAAGGTGAAGAACTAAGCTAATCTTTTTTAATTTTTAAATTATCTTTATTTATTGAATGGAGAGAGCTAGAAATTGAGGGGAAAGGGGTTGATAGAGAGGGAGAGAGAGACACCTACAGTGCTGCTTCACTACTCGCAAAGTTTCCCTTTGCAGGTGGGGAATGGAGACTTGAACCTGGGTCCTTACGCACTGTAACATGTGCACTCAACCAGGTGTACCACCACCCAGCCCGAGAACTAAGCTAATTTTAGTGGGAATGAAAATTTGAAACAAGGACATGGTTTAGATTAATTAAAGCTAAGGTATTTGGTGAAAGATTATTGCTAAATAATAACAGTAGGAGAACATTATTTTGGTAGAAGCAAAGGAGCAGTGAGGAGCAAGGGCTTTTGTTTTAAGAGAGTGAAACCAGAGCATTGAAGCTTCCTTCAGTGCACTGGGGGGCCGGACTAAAAACTGGGCCATGCAAGTGAAACAGCAGCCTATCCCGGTGAGCTATTTTGCAGGCTCATAGAGGGACTCTTACAGAAAGAGTGACAACTCTTGAGTCTTTTACAGTGAGTGATGTGGTGATACGACCCCTGTCATCACACCAGCCACACCATCATTTTGTTTTGGCTTGTTGGCTTTGTTTGGTTTTTCACTGGGGCCTCACTCCACTCTACTGGTTTGGTTTTGTTTTTTAAGAGGATGAGAAGCAGAAAGGTGGCACTGTGTCACCATTCATGAAGTTTCCCCTTCCCCCTTCTCATGGTGCTTCTCTGGTCTGGTGGCCAGTTGCTCAAACATGCCCTCATGCATGATAAAGTGTGCCTTTTGCTTGTTGGGCTATCTCTCAGCCCCTATCCTTTTGTTTTTGTTTTGTTTTGTTTTTTAATTGGATTTTGGCTTGGTTTTTCTCGGCCCTCTGACCTAATGGTTGATCTTCTTGTTTTTTCAAGAAGACATCTTCCAGAAGTTTTTTTCATCTCTGATAGCACTTACATGTGATTAAATTTTCCAAGTAAATAAGCCTTAGACCAAAAGCGCTTAATAATACTGAGTATTTTGGTTTTTTTTCCCCTATAATTATTCAGCTAACTACCCTTTGAGTGTTTTAGTAGTTACATTACTCACATGAGTTACATTGAGCTATTTTATCTCTCAAAACAAGAGTCCTTTGGCTTCGTAGTTCTTGACCAATAACACTGGCTCTTTCAGGGATTAGTTTTTGTTTGTTTTGTTTTGAGTGATTTGATAACGATCAACAAGGGGGCCAGGCGGTAGCGCAGCGGGTTAAACGCACGTGGTGCAAAGCGCAAGGACCTGTGTAAAGACCCCAGTTCAAGCCCCCAGCTCCCCACCTGCAGGGGAGTCGCTTCACAGGTGGTGAAGCAGGTCTACAGGTGTCTATCTTTCTCTCCCCCTCTCTGTCTTCCCCTCCTCTCCTCTCTCCATTTTTCTCTGTCCTATCCAACAACAATGACAACAATAATATTAACAACAACAATAGACAACAAGGGCAACAAAAGGGAAAAGGTGGCCTCCAGTAGCAGTGAGTTCGTGATGCAGGCACTGAACCCCAGCAATAACCCTGAAGGCAAAAATAATGATGATGATGATCAACAAGATTGTGGGATAAGAAGGGTACAATTCCCACCACCAGAGTTCCACATCCCATCCCCTCCATTGGGAGCTTCCCTATTCTTTATCCCTCTGGGAGCATGGATCTAAATTCTGTATGGGGTACAGAAGATGAAAGGTCTGGCTTCTGTAATTGCTTCGCCACTGGGCATGGGTATTGACAGGTAGCTCCATACCCCCAGATTGTTTCTATCTTTCCATAGTGGGGTAGGACCCTGAGGAGGTATGGTTCCATGACTCATTGGTTAGGTCATCTGCCCAGGGAAGTCAGGGTGGCATCATGGTAGCGTATGCAACTTAGTGGCTGAAGAACATTAAGATATAAAGCAAAGGACTGGGGAGACAGCATAGTGGTTATGCAAAAGACTTTCATGCCTGAGGCTCTTAAGTTCCCAGGTTCAGTCCCCAGCACCACAATAAGCCAGAGCTGAGCAGTGCTCTGGTGTTTCTCTCTTTCTTCTATATCTCTCTGATTAATATATATTAACACACACATATCTTTTTTAAAAAGTATTTATAAAGCAGAAAACTTGTTTAGTAAGCAGGAACTTATAGGTAAGACTATAGAAGATGAGATTTGGGGTCTTCATGTTAGAAGAAGCTAGGAAGTCTATTTTAGATATATTTCAAGGAACCCATGACTTCACTAATTTTTGCCTGAGCCCAACAGATAACATGCAGATGGGCTGAAAGTATTGTCTGGGAAGATGGTGTCAGAGTTGGAAATAAGACTAGAAAGCTGGATCAAGGCAGAGAGTAGTTCTCAAATATGGGAAAAGTATACAAATACCATTAACTGTAAACCCCATCTATATGACCTGCGACCTGTGTCTATCCATTATCTGTAATATCATATACAGTTGTAGTATCTGTCCCAATGTGTTAGTGTATAAATGAAATGGATGAGATTCCTCTTCCAAACAAATAGGGTGCTTATTACCGGTCCTTTCCCATGCAAACTGAATAAACTGAGGAAAATTCAGACTAGAAAACTTTGATCCTAGTCTTTAAGTAATATAAAGCTTGAGCTTTCTATTTAGTTTATTTAATTGTACCTTCTGTAAGGTACAACTTTATGGTGTGAAATTAAATCAACCTTGTGGAAGTAGTATGTTGTAGGAAAAGGCATGGAAGTTACATATAAAGCTAGATAATTAGAACACTTTACAGAGGAGGTGACAGTTGCTCTGCTTTAACTGTGAGGGGACTGAGCCCAAGGAAGCAGGATTAATGATCAGTAAAGATAGTTTAATAGACTGCCTACTGAAAGAGAGATCTTCAGGACATTGCAGGGGCTGCCCCTAAAAAGTTCAATGAAAGAAGTGCCTTTAAAAGAGGAGAGAGAACGTAACTGAACGGCGAACCTCTAGCCAGGATTGAAACTTGAGGCTTCTTTGCATCTGCTTGCTTGTTAAACATTTAGAGTACTTAAATATTGGATTTGGTGATTGTAATAGAGGGGGCAACTCTCTCTCACTCTCTTCCTCTCTCTGTCTTTTTGTTCCAGATGCCAAAAGTTCAGTATAAGTCAAACTGTAAGCCATCCACATTTGCATATCCTGCTCCTCTGGAGGTACCAAAAGAAAAAGAAAAGGAAAAGGTGGGTTCGTTGCTTCTTGGAGCAGCGTCTAATATCCAGGAGCTGCTTAGTATTTTGCTTGTGCTTGCTTTAACTCCTATTAGGCTTTAAATGCGATTTTAAAGTAATGCTTTTCATGGTGAAATCTAACAACACAAGAATATAAAGCAAAAGCCCCTTTTTCCTCCTGGTTTTCCATGCTCCGTACCACAGGAGGTGAGATTTATGAATCCCTCCAAATTTTTTCTCTGCACATTAAATCTTGGGTTGCTACAAAAGTCATAACACATTTTTGCTTTGAAAAATACATCACAGTGGGGCCAGGCAGTGGCACACCTGGTTAAGAGCATACATTATAGTGCGCAAGGACCCGGGTTCAAGCCCCTGGTGCCCACCTGCAGGGTGAAAGCTTCACAAGTGGTGAAGCAGGACTGCAGGTGTCTCTGTCTCTTTCCCTCTCTGCCGCCTCCTGCTCCCACCTCAATTTCTCTATCTCTAGCCAACAATAAAGAATAACTTTTTTTTTTTTTATTAATGAGAAACATAGGAGGAGAAAGACAGAATCTTATTTCATCAGCTGTCTTTCAGATCCCCACCTACTGGGGCCTAAAGCATCATCAGCTTTACTATAATGCAGCTCTACATTTCAGAGTCCCTGTTTTACCTTTGATTTCAGTGATTTCCCATCAAGGAAGATTATTCTAAGCTAGTCATTCATACCACTGTGTTACCATTGTTGCATTGCGTTACCATCATAGATAGGGTCAATCTTACTGCAACCCGGTGAGGGTATCTTTACAACCAAATTAGTAATAAATTAGAATTATGTTAAACACAAATATGCAGAAACTGAAGGCTCACCTGATGACAGTAGTAAATTATGCAAATAAATTTCTTACTTGCTTTTCCCATTTACTCCCTCAGTGATTTGTTCTTTATGATTTGTCCTGGAACTAAGCTTATACATTTATGCATTGGGAAGGGATTACTGTGATTTGCTCTATTCACTTCCTCTAGGTTTCTACTGCTGTGTTGTCCATTACTGCCAAGGCTAAAAAGAAGGAAAAGGAGAAAGAAAAAAAGGAGGAAGAAAAGATGGAAGTGGTAGGTATAACTTGGTGGTTTATCTAACTGTTATATCCAGATTCTTCCTTAATTGAACATTGTTACATATGCTCTTGACTCAACTTTTGAGTAAATAGCGTATTTCATACTCAGAGGCCTATACTATTTCAATTAAAAGAGATTTTAGAAATTAAATTTATTTGTGGTAAGAAAAAAAAGGTGCAAATCAGTATTGAGTTCCAGGATCCTCATTTTCTGATCTCTGCTCATCCTTTATAAAGAAAATCATTACCATTCTCATCTCAAGCAGAGCTACCTTCCCTTCCAGCAAGTCTAGTATCACATGAATTGTGCTAGTTACTTCTAACTGCCTTTTGTACTTACTAGACGCATATTAGATTGTTAAATATTAGTAACTTTTTTTAAGTATTTATTTATTCCCTTTTGTTGCCCTTGTTGTTTTATTGTTGTAGTTATTCTTGTTGTCATCATTGTTGGATAGAAGAGAAAGAAATGGAGAGAGATGGGGAAGACAGAGAGGGAGAGAGAAAGATAAACACCTGCATATCTGCTTCACCACTTAGGAAGTGACCCCTGTAGGTGGGGAGATGAGGGCTCGAACCGGGATCCTTACACCGGCCCATGCGCTTTGCGCCACGTGCGCTTAACCCACTGCACTACCACCCGATTCCCTAAACATTAGTAACTTTATCAGGCTACATTAAACCTCAGTGAACATATCAGATATTATTTAGTGGTGTAGAACATAACTAAATTTCCATTGGGTTTTTGTTTACCCCTAGGATGAGGCAGAAAAGAAAGAGGAAAAAGAGAAGAAAAAAGAACCTGAACCAAACTTCCAGTTGTTGGATAACCCTGCCCGAGTTATGCCTGCCCAGCTCAGAGTCCTGACCATGCCTGAGACCTGTAGATACCAACCTTTTAAACCAGTAAGTTGCTCATGGCCTCTAGCTGTACAAGTTGCTTATTATTCTGTAGGACAAGACATACTGATAAAGACATCTACAAGACCTTGGAGAAAACTCTCTTATAGTAAGATGGTGAAAGAAAAAGGAAAAAGGGAGAGTGATCCTTTTCATTTCATGTAAGTTTAGGGAAAGAAAGGGAGGGAGAGAGGAGGGAAGAAAAAAATGTGTATAATCAATGTCTTTGATCTGCCAGAGCGTTGTAGCACACCATTTAATATCTAACTCAGTGTTGACTGGTACTGCACATCCTGAGTTAGAATCCTGACCTGACTCTACAGTTTACAGAGATGTGAAACCTCTCTCCACTGCAAAACGTGTTATTCCTATCTCAGAGGAACAGAAAAAAAGTTTACATAAGCACTAAGCATTCAGTTTTATAATTAGAAAAGGCTCTTCATGTCCTGAGCCCTGGCAGTATATTTCATGTTAGAAACAAATGCTGATCAAAAGTTTGACCGTGATAATGTCTTTGCTTCCAAGTTATTATATCTAGAAAGTTAGAGACCCTGAACCTGTCTAACTATCATAGGGCAGGTTTCTAGATCTTCACATTAAAATTAGCCCTGTCACTTCCAACTTAAAGGTAATCCCTGGTAGTAGTTAAGTGGAAGGCAGCTCTTACCAGCAGCTGTGAGCCAGAGTCTTACGTGGCTATATGATCAGCCAGAGGAGACAGGGACTGGAAGGAAGATCACTATTCAGTGGTGAAGAACTTTATATTCCATCTCTACCACTTCTTACCTGACAGGTCATTTACTCTCTTCATATTTCAGTTTTCTTATCTGTTGGAGTGTTAACAGCTAGGCAGTGCTGCCATGATTAAATGGGTTGTTGACTGTAAAACACTTGAAGCAATGTCTGGTGCATGGTAAATAATAACTGGAAATCTAACAAATGTAATGAGTACTGCTATATATCCAAGAAGCTCAGTAAATCCAAGTACCATAAATTTTTAAAGAGTTCCACACCTAAACTTAATCAAACTTGAAAGACAAAGAAGGAGGGACAGGAAATAGCATAATGGTTCTGCAAACAGACTGATTCATGCTTGTGGCTCCCAGGTCCCAGGTTCAATCCCTTGCACCACCATAAGCCAGACCTGAGTAGTGCTCTGGCAGAAAAGAAAGACAAATTTTGAGGACAGCAAGAGGTAGTAGCATTTCATCTTGTACCAGGATCCTCAGTGCATACACCAACTGATCCATAATAAGAAGCAGAAATACAAAATTCAAAGAGATATACAGAAAAGAAAAAAGGTGGGTGGTAGTAGTTGATGTGGGGACGTAATTTGCCAGGGAATGAACCAGGTTTATTACACTCGTGTGTGTAATAAAGTGGCATGTATGTTACCATCTCCCAGGTCTGAAAAAGACATTCAGCCAAGAACACTATCCAGAGATGGGGAGATAGCATAATGTCTGAGTTACAGTACTCCAGTTTCTCTTCAGATCACATGAATCTTTCACCTTCTACCAAGGGTCTCAGGTTCAGGTCCATTCCCCAGCATCATTACCCAGAGCTGAGTAGTGTTTTGGCAAAATGATCCTTCAAAGAGTGAAGGCATTCTCAGGTTTAAATTAAGAATTTGCTATACACTGTACTTTGCAATAATTCATATAGTGGTGTTTTGTTTGTCTTCTCCTGATTTAAAACACGGCTATATAAAGCAGTTATAAATTTGTGTTAATTTCTGTGCACTGTATAAAAAATGTAATTTGCATTACAGTCTTAGTTCTGGCTGCTACATAAAATGTGTTGGCCACTGTTTACTTAAGATGAGGTAGCTTAGAAACCAAACATTTATTTCTGACAGGCTAGAAGTTAAACATGAAGTAGTACCATTAAAACTAGTACTTCTGAAAATGGGAAGTTATTTTGTGAACGTGGTTATTTTCTTCTATTTGGTAGAACCAACTTCAGTTGGTCCTTTAAGAGGTTCGAGTAAACTTTTAGGTCAGGGAGGATTGGGACTCTGATTTATTTGGAGTGGGATAGTCCATTCATAAAATGACTCCTCTTCAAGAAAAGTTTGGGGCTGGGGGCTGGGAAATAACTCACTCGGTAGAATATGTCTCACCGTGTGGGAGTGAAAGGCCCTACGTTCAGCTCCAGGCTGTACTTGGGAGTATCGCGAACAGTATTTAGGAACATTTCATAGGTGGTTGGAGTACTGCTATGGTATCTCCTCTGTGTGTTTATGCCTGTCTGTCTTTCTGTTTCTCTCTGTGTGTATCTGAAATTAAAAGAATGAAGGAAAAGAAAATCAATCTGGTAGCAGTGGAATCACACTGGGATTTCCTTCCCAGTGCCACAAAGAAAGAGAAAGAAAAAAAGAAAACCTCTGGGGAGTGGCAGGATAGCTCATCTGGTAGGGTTCCTGACTTGCCATGCTCATGACCCAGGTTCAAGCCCCTGGAACACCACATGGGAGCACTGTGGCACTGGGAAAAGCTTCAGTGATGTGGTGTCTCTCCCTTTAAATAAAATAAAAAGGTTTTAAGGGAAAGGCTATTGATGATTAATGTGTATGGTTATGTGTGTTGGGAGGAGGGAAATGGTTTAGAAATTCATGAGGGCACACACCAGCTTTATAACCTGGCAGAGCCGAACTCTGACGAGTAAAAATCAGATTAGGCTGAACTGCTGAGACGCTTATGCATATGTGAATCATTCCACTAATGTACTTGTGCTTCTTTTCCTTCCCAGTAATGTACTTTGGTAGAAATGTGCTTTTTCCAGATGTGTCCTGCCACTGCTGACTGACTTAATTACAAGCAGCAGCTTTCCATTTCCTCTGACACAGGCAAGCAAGCAGAATAAGATTAGCACCCAGAGACAAGAGCATAGTTTGGTGCTTGCATTTACCTTCTGCTAATATGTTTGGGAGAGGCCTTGATAGAATTGCTTATTTCTTCATTGTCTCGCCTCACAAAGACTATAGATTAATGTGAAAAACAAGCATCTTGGTATTTATTTTGTGTGCCCTAAAATTGTGGGAGAAATTTTGCTTTACATTTGTGCATTGTCTGTCCAAAATTAAGATTTCCTTGCAGGTAATAAAGTACCCATTAGACTAGTGCACATCTCAGTTTCTTATGTCCCTACAAAGCAGGTGGAGGTCTCATTAAATTGCAGGTTTTGCACAGATGCATCTGCATGATAGTGGAGGAGGACCGAGTCTGGGGGGGAGAGCGTTTTGCAGAAAACTGAGAGCTTTACACATATACCAACAACTGTATCTACTGTGAACCACTAATCCCCCAATAAGAGATAAAAATAAAATTTTAAATGCTGATTCTGCAGGCTGAATGGATATTTCTGACAAGTTCTCCAATGATAGTGATGCTTCTAGTCCATTGAGTAGAAAGATATGTCTATTAGAATATGGCGCTTATGTGGCCGACCTTTCCCATGGGAACTGATTGGGATGCACCATCCACAAAGAGCAGCGCCACATGTTCAACCATCCAGAAGCACTGGGAAAATCCGCAGATACTCCTTAGGGACTCCTGTCCTCTCCGTTATTTGTAATGCACATTGCCAGTGTTTTCCTCACTCAGTCCTTAGACTGCCCTGATGGACTTGATTAGGAAGCTCTCATCTTGTGCTAAGCCAAACAGTCTGCTTAAGTCTCTACTATAGCATCACGCAGCAAAGTGCAGTTCTCTTTATGGTTCTTTGCTTCCAATCGTTCAAGCTGTCTTAAGGTTGGCAGCTTCTAACAGGATTGAACTCTAGATTCTGGAACCATCTGGAAGTTTGAGTGGTACCCCATTACTTCACCCCTCACCCTGTGTTTACAGCTCTCCATTGGAGGCATCATCATTCTAAAAGATACCAGTGAAGACGTTGAAGAGCTGGTGGAACCTGTGGCCGCCCATGGCCCGAAGATTGAGGAGGAAGAGCAAGAGCCAGAACCCCCGGAACCATTTGAGTATATTGATGATTAAGGACCAGAGGTGTGTGTGGAATACAGTGTATATCCACAGAGGCTCATTAGCTCCTTTCTCCCCTCCTTATATGCTTAATTCCTGTTTACCCAAGTTCTGTTTGAGCCCTCTCCCGCTTTTTTTAATCTGTACCTGCATATTCCTTTTCTTCTTTCATTATCTGCCCTCTCATATTCTACCACTGCTGTTCATATTGGCTATTCTGCACGCTGTTTTCCTGGTTTGTGAGGAGATACGGAGCCTACTTCAGTATATAAAGCTCCTCCATACTTCTTCGATTAAAAAATAAGTCTAGCTGCTCCTTTCCCCTGAATGTCAGCTAGATTAGTGGTTTGTTCTGTGATTGATTTACATCTGATGTAAACTTCTAGTTATGGACCAGTTACAGCTTGTGGATCACACTTTGAATAGCAGAGATCTCTCTGGACTCTTATCTCACAGATCCTTCTCTCTCTTCCTTTCCTTTGCCATTATAATTGGCCATAACAGCCATAAAATCGGGGCCGGGTGGTAGCACAGCATCTTTTTTTTATTTTTTTATTCCCTTTTGTTGCCCTTGTTGTTTTATTGTTGTAGTTATTATTGTTGTCGTCGTTGTTGGATAGGACAGAGAGAAATGGAGAGGGGAGGGGGAAGACAGAGAAGGGGAGAGAAAGATAGACACCTGCAGACCTGTTTCACCGCTTGTGAAGCGACACCCCTGCAGGTGGGGAGCCAGGGCTTGAACCAGGATCCTTATGCGGGTCCTTGTGCTTAGAGCCACCTGCGCTTAACCCGTTGCGGGTAGCACAGCATCTTAAGCGCACATGTCGCAAAGCGCTAGGCCGGCGTAGGGATCCTGCTTCGACCCCCCAGCTCCCCACCTGCAGGGGAGTCTCTTCACAGGCAGTGAAGCAGGTCTGCAGGTGTCTGTCTTTCTCTCCCCCTCTGTCTTCCCCTCCTCTCTCCATTTCTCTCTGTCCTATCCAACAACAACAGCAGTGACAACAATAATAATAACAACAATAAACAATAAGGGCAACAAAAATGGCTTCCAGGAACAGTGGATTCATAGTGCAGGCACCAAGCCCCAGCAATAACACTGGAGGCCAAAAAAAAGCTATAAAATCATGTATTTGATAAAGGTACTGAACACCCCACCATAGTTACAGATACTTTAAAGTCAGACTAGAACACAAAGCTTTGTCCAGCTGGAAAAGATTACTGTTATAGTGCTATAGAAATGTTCAGGAGTGGTCCGGGAGGTGGCACAGTGGATAAAGCATTGGCCTCTTAAGCATGAGGTCCTGAGTTCAATCCCCAACACCACATTTACCAGGGTGATGCCAGGTTCTTTCCCCTCCTGTGTTTCTCATTAATAAATCCTAAAAAAGAAAGGAAGGAAGGAAATGTTCAGAAATGGGAAGATAGCATAATTATTATGTATCGGGGAGTCAGGCGGTAGCACAGCGGATTAAGCGCACGTGGCACAAAGCACAAGGAACGGTGGAAGGATCCTGGATCTAAAAAATCCTTTTGGGAGTCAGGCGTTAGTGCAGCAGATTAAGCACGGGGCTCAAAGTGCAAGGACTGGCATAAGGATCCCGGTTCAAGCCCCCGGCTCCCCACTTGCAGGGGGTCACTTCACAGGCGATGAAGCAGGTCTGCAGGTGTCTGTCTTTCTCTCCCCCTCTGTCTTCCCCTCCTCTCCGTTTCTCTGTCCTATCCAACAACGACGACATCAACAATAATGACTAAAACAATAAAACAAGGCAACAAAAGAGAATAAATAAATTTTTTCTTTAATTTTTTTTAGCCAGAGAACTGTTCAGCTCTGGCTTATGGTGGTGCAGGGGATTGAACCTGGGACTTTGGAGCCTCAGTCATGAGAGTCTGTTTGCATAACCATTATGCTATCTACCCTCCGCCCAAATAATTTTTTTTTTAAAGCCTTTTATGCCTGAAACTCGGGTCCCAGGTTCAATTCCCAGCACCACCATAAGACAGAGCTAAGTGGTGCTGTGCTAAGTAATACTAACAGTAACAATAATAAAATTAAAAAGTGATCCTGGAGATGGCCCAGTGGATAAAGCACTGGATTCTCAAGCATGAAGTCCTGAATTCAGTTCCCGGCAGCACATGTACCAAATTGATGCCTGGTTCTTTCTGTCTCTCCTATCTTTCTCATTAGTGAATAATAAAATATTTTTTAAATAAAATAGGGGGTAGCGCAGCGGGACAACAACAATAATAATAACTACAACAATAAAAAAAAACAAGGGCAACAAAAAGGAAAATAAATATTTTTAAAAAGAAATGTTGGAACCAGGTGGTGGCACACCTGGTTAAACACATTACAGCATGCAAGGACCCTTCAAGGGTTCAAACCCCTAGTCCCCACTTGCAGGAGAACTTCACAAGCATTGAAGCAGGGCTATAGGTGTCTCTGTCTCCCCCTTCCTCTCAATTTCTGGCTGTTTGTATCAAATAAATAAATAAGAGGAAAAAATAACTGTTAAAGAGGGATCTCTAGATTGAAAAGATAAGATTATCTTGCAAGTGATGCCAAGGATAGAACTCGAGACCTTGTGTGTGAAACACCTCATCCATCTTCAGGGCCACTAATTTTAACACCCTCCCTTTTATATATATATACTTTTATTTTATGTTAAAGAGAGGAAGACCAGAGTATTTCTTAGCTCTTGCTTTTGAAAATTCTCTTTCAGCCCTTAATGGTTTCAGAAGCTTTGCCCAGTCAGCACAGACAAGATTCCTGTCTGAATGCTCAGTCTCTACAAGCCTGAGCTGACTCACACAGTCCCCCTCAAACTTTTCACAAGGCCTTCCCGAAAACCCCCTGATTGAGGCTTTCAAAGCAGCTAGACGCATGGTAACTTAATAGTTATAGCAGTTGGAAACTGGATTCTTAACCATTTTCAAAAGAGTAAAGCATTCAGTCCACTAGGAGCTTGGAAACTAGTTTTTCTTGGTACCAGCCAGTATATTAGGACTACCTACACCAGGCTGGGTCTGGTTTTAGACTTCAGCCAATAAAAAGACTTTTTTTGAATGATAAATGGTACCAGCTTCTCCTCTCTTCCCCCTTGCCAGAATCCCACTGCTCATTCGAGGAAAATCATCTGGGCTCATGCTGGACAAGCCTGTGAGGAAATCCACACTGCGCCCTGCCACCTACTGCATGTACCATTGCTTCTGCGCTCACCTGGGAAACCTTGTGTGCAAGTCTTTGGTTGAAAGAAGACCTGGGACTCTTCAGTGTGCTGTTTTCACAGAAGTTCATTTTCAAATAAATTTATTAAAACCTCCAGAGTCGGACTTTGTGTTTACTTATATGACTGGATGTAGAGAAGTCTATCTGACACCCCTCTCCCCACCGTAAACCTCTACTCCCAGAGAGCTAAATCCTTGACACCTAGCCTTAGTGAGTATACTTTTCACATCCATGGAAACCCAAACTAGTTTTGAAAATGGGGGTGGGGAGGGTCTCAAGACTTGTTCCTCATTTCAAGAACTCTCTAATTTGTGACTGATATGTAGGGTGTTGTTGTTAAAATTTCGGAGGCTCTTGCCGGGCCGGCTAGCTTCACGGTGGTGAACAGAGACGCGGAGACAACGGCTGGGCAGGGCAGCTGTATTTCTTTGTTCAGGAACAACGATTCACAAACTAAGACAAACTAATCACCAAACAGAACTCTGCTGTCTCTTTGCGGAACTCTGTCACTCTCGAACTCTGGCTAACTCTCTCTCTTACTCTCGAACTCAGAAACTCTCGCACCCTCGCACTCTCGAACTCCGGAACTCAGGAACTCTGTCACTGGGGAACTTAGGAACTCTCGGACTCAGGAACCCTCTCCCAGGGTCCCTTGGGGCGGGGCCAAGCAGGCCCGCGAAATTAACAGGACTCATCCAATTCTCTTGGAGGGGGAGGGCTAGAACAAGCCAATGTAAAGCATACGACAGGGTGTCATTTATTTTTCAGTTGCTTGATTAGAGAAGTAATGATTCTCAGGACCGTTGTCACAGGGTACAGTCTCCCTTCCGTGATGTGTCTGCACACACATCCCCCCACATTCCCCTACATAACTGATCACCTTAATCTAAGATAACTATGGTCTGTTTAGGCCGCTCAGAAGCATTACATGAGCTTTGCTTATTCTTGCTTTTTTTTTTTTTTAAGATTTTATTTATTTATTAATGAGAAAGTTAGGAGGGGAGAGAAAGAACCAGACATCATTCTGTCACATGTACTACCAGGGATCGAACTCAGGACTTCATGCTTGAGAGTCCAAAGCTTTTATCACTGCACCACCTCCCGGACCACCTTGCTGGATTTTTTTTCCCTTTATTTACTGTTGGATAGAGACAGACAAATTGAGAGGTATGGAGGAGGGAGAGAGACACCTGCAGCCCTGCTTCACTACTTGTGAAGCTTTCTCCCTGCAGGTGGAGACCAGGGATGTATGAGCCTGCATCCTTGCAAGCTGTAATGTGAGCGCTTAACCAGCTGCATACCACCTGGTCCCCTCTTGCTGGCTTTGAATCCCACTAAGGACAGTAGATTTAAATTAATTGGTTTCATTTAGTCACAGGGTCTGATAATGTACCTTTTCCCTTTCTTTCCATTATTCACTTGCGGTATCATTCAAATGTGACAATTGTTCATTTTAATTAATGGATAAGTTAGACTTGAGGGGAGTTTGTGGGACTCATATGTCTTGGTCTTCAGGCATGTAAATTAAGAATTGTTTTGGGGGGGTCGGGCAGTGGCGCAGTGGGTTAAGCGCATGTGGTGCAAAGCACAAGGACCGGCGTAAGGATCCCGGTTCGAGCCCCCGGCTCCCCACCTACAGGGGAGTCGCTTCACAGGTGGTGGAGCAGGTCTGCAGGTGTCTGTCTTTCTCTCCCCCTCTCTGTCTTCCCCTCCTCTCTCCATTTCTCTGTCCTATCCAACAATGAACACCATCAACAATGGCAATAATAACCACAACGAGGTTACAACAACAAGGGCAACAAAAGGGGGAAAAATGGCTTCCAGGAGTGATGGAGAGAGCACGTGGCGCAAAGCTCAAGGACCAGCATAAGGATCCCAGTTCGAGACCCCGGCTCCCCACCCACAAGATGGTCACTTCATAAGTGGTGAAGCAGGTCTGCAGGTGTCTTTCTCTTTCCCTCTCTGTCTTCCCCTCCTCTCTTGATTTCTCTACTATCCAACAACAATAGCAATGACAATAACAAGGACAACAAAAATGGAAAAAATAGCCTCCAGGAGCAGTGGATCCTGGTGCAAGCACCAAGCCCCAGCAATAACCCTGGATGCAAATAAAAAAAAAAGTGTTTCTGGCATGTGTGCATGGTGGCTCTTTCATCCTGCTTTGATTCTTCCACTGCATGTAGTATTAACTTTAAGAATCTGTAGTGTGTGTTTACCTGTGTCTTTCTGTCCTTAGAGGAAACAGACTCCTGACTATGTCAGCCCTGAAACATACATCTGTCACAGCTTTGTAATTTCATTGTATCCCCTCCTTTGTAAATGTCTTATTTCCTCGATCTCATGATGCTATAACAGAGATTATCTCATTTCCTAGCCTCATTAGCTATGTCCTTCCTGTTTAAGCTCTTAACATAGCTTGTATTTCAGACAGTTAGCTCTAACATTTCCCTTAATATGTGAAGTGCTTTAAAAAAAAAAAAAGTCTCTCCATAATGTCACTGTCTAAAATTGAGCAGTCTGGGAGAGGTGACATATTCACTGGCCTGCCAGGGTTACCAGATTCTTTCTGAAGTAGGTTAACCGAAGGGCAGAGTCACCATGGTAAGCTAGCAGTGCAACTGAGAATTTGTATCTTGGTTTTAAACCTTGAGCTCACAGCTTGAAAATCACAAACTAGAAAGTAAATATAGCCACTTGGATCAGATTCTGATGAGACTGCATCTGTTTTTGTGATGGCTTTTCCCTCTAGATTTCTTAGGACTGTGAATAGAGATGGTGGCCACGGAGCGGCAGCCTGGGAGTGGGTGCACAGTGGCCAAGTGCAGGACTGGGAAACACAAATTCATCCCCAGCACCACACAGACCAGAGTGATATGCAAGCAAAGCGCAAGGACCGGCATAAGGATCCCGGTTCAAGTCCCCGACTCCCCACCTGCAGGGGGGTCGCTTTACAAGTGGTGAAGCAGGTCTGCAAATGTCTGTCATTATCTCCCCCTCTGTCTTTCCCTCCTCTCTCCATTTCTCTCTGTCCTATCCCAACAACAAAGGCAACAAAAATGGGAAAGGATGGCCTCCAGGAGCAATGGATTTGTTGTGCATGCACTGAGCCCCAGTGATAACCCTGGAGGCAAAATTTAAAAAAGACACCGCAATAAATAATCTTTGAAAGATGCACCAAAGGGCCAGCAAACTAGCTCACTTAGCTAATTAGTGCTGCATTACCATGTGTGTAGCCCAGGCTCAAGCCCAGCCCCACCCACTACATTGGAAGAAGCTTCAGTGCTGTTGTCTTCATTTCTGTCTCTAAAAAGTGGTGAAAAAACATTGAAGACAGAGGTAAGGGGAAAAAAGGATAAGAGAAAATGGAAGGAAGGAAGGAAGAGACAGTCAGCAAGTAGCTTTGGACACAAGCATGAGGTCCTGCGTTTGATTCCGGCATCACATACGTTAGACTGATGTTCTGGCTCTCTTTCATTAGCAAATCTTGGTACCTGGGTGGTGGCACACCCAGGTGCAAGGATCAAGGTTCAAGCCCACAGTCCCCATCTGCAAGGAGCAAATTTCACAAGTAGTAAAGCTGTGTTGTGTTTCTCTTTATCTCTTCCTATGTCCCCCTTTCCTATCAATTTCTCTGTCTCTATCCAATAAATGAAACATTTTTAACAAAACGCAAGGATTGGCATAAGGATCCCGGCTTGAGCCCCCGGCTCCCCACCTGCAGGGGAGTCACTTCACAGGTGGTGAAGCAGGTCTGCAGGTGTCTTTCTCTCCCCCTCTCTGTCTTCCCTTCTCTCCATTTCTGTCCTACCCAACAATAACGATATCAATAACAACAATGAAAAACAACTAGGGCAACAAAAAGGGAAAATATAAAAAAAATTTAAAAAGAAAATATTTTTAAAAGTCTTTAAATGGTGCATAAATGGGGAGTTGGGCGGTAGCACAGCGGGTTAAGCACATGTGGTGCAAAGCACAAAGACTGGCTTAAGGATCCCTGTTCAAGGCCCCCAGCTCCCCACCTGCAGGGGAGGCGCTTCACAAGCGGTGAAGCAGGTCTGCAGGTGTCTTATCTTTCCCCCTCTGTCTTCCCCTCCTCTCTCCATCTCTCTCCTACCAGTGATGACATCAATAACAACAACTACAATAATGAAAAACAACAGGACAACCAAAGAGAAAATAAATAAATATAAAACTTTCATACCTGAGGTTCTGAGGTCCTGGGTTCAGTCCCTAGCACCACCAAAAGCCAGAGCTGAGTAGTGCTCTGGTCTCGGATTCTCTCTCTAAAATAAATAAAATGATTATTTGAGAATTTCTCTCTATCCTATCAAATAAAGGGGAAAACCTGGAAGAAAAGGCTGCTGGGGAGGGGGGATAGTCGGGCGCTAGTGCAGCGGGTTAAGTGCACGTGGTGCAAAGCGCAAGGACCGGCATAAGGATCCTGGTTCGAGCCCCCGGCTCCCCACCTGCAGGGGAGTCGCTTCACAAGTGGTGAAGCAGGTCTGGAAGTGTCTATCTTTCCCCCTCTCTGTCTTCCCCTCCTCTCCCCATTTCTCTCTGTCCTATCCAACAACAATGACATCAATAACTACAACAATAAAACAACAAGGGCAACAAAAGGGAATAAACAAAAGGTATAATTAATAAAAAAAATAAAAAATTAAAGGCTGCTGGAGGCCAGGTGTGGTACAGCTAGTTAGACACTCACATTACAGTGCACAAGGAGCCAGGTTCAAGCCCCTGGCCCCACCTGCAGGGGGAAAGCTTCATAAGGGCTGTGTGAAAGGTTCTCTGTCCCTTTCGCTCTCTGCCTCCCCCGCCCCTCTCAATTTCTGTCTCTATCCATGAATAAATAAAAAGGAAAAAATAATTATATATGTATATGTTTTTGTCTTTTTATTGGATAGGACAGAGAAATTGAGAGGAGGGGGAGGTAGGGAGAGAGACACCTTCACTGCTTGTGAAGCAACTCCCCAACCCGCAGGTGGAGAGCCGGGGGCTTGAACCAGGATCCTTACATGGGTCCTTGTGCTTTGTACTATGTGTGTTTAACCCAGTGCACCACCACCCAGCCCCCAAGAAAAAAACTATTTAAAAATAAAAGGCCACCGGGAGTGGCAGACTCAGTGCAGACAGCGAGCCCCAGCAGCAACCCTGATGGCAAAAAAGCAAAAGGAGAGAATGGTGGTGTTTATGCCCAGGGGTGCTGTCACCATTGCAAGGTGAAGGTAAGCGGGCGCACAGTCAGGTCGATGGAAGTGGCGTGATTGCAAAGACTGGACTTCATCTGGGACAGCCAGTCTTCTACCTCTCAGTGGCTGAGGGCTCTGCATTTTGAAAATACGCTCTCCGTGGCTTCATTGGCACTCTTACTTTCCTGTCTCACCTCACCTATATGTGTTGTTTGTTTATTTGGTGTTTTACCAGAGCACTCCTCAGCTCTGGCTTATGGTGGTTTGAGGGATTGAACCTGGAACTGCAGAGCCTCAGACGTGAGAACTCTGACTGGCCTTTTCAGAACTGGGTCTCTGGCCTTCCCAGTCTGCCACTCTCCAAGCAACCTCATCCATCCCTCACCTTTATCCACTCTCTGTGCTGTTAACTCCCAGTCCAGGGTCTGTGCGAGCTGCTAACATGCTTGTACACTGGGCTCCCCCGTTGAGGCTGCCTTCCAGACTCTTTACTGCACATCTGGCTACTTGCTTCTCCTGAGGAATAAGACGACCCTCCATCAGGCCAGGCTTCACCCTGGATTCCATACTGAAC
The DNA here is from genome assembly GCF_950295315.1 of Erinaceus europaeus. NCBI lineage: Eukaryota > Metazoa > Chordata > Mammalia > Eulipotyphla > Erinaceidae > Erinaceus > Erinaceus europaeus. The sequence goes on from NC_080168.1 coordinate 12,274,324, forward strand.
TTCTCAGAGACCTCTCTCTAATTTACTCCCTTCCCCAGTGTTCACTTACCCGCATTCAGACACATAACAGCATCTACCTTTAAACTTGACTCTATCCGATGTTCTCTCTAAAACGCGAATCCTGTTACTAGTCTCCCGATGTCGGTGGTTCTGCAGACCTGGAAATGGTGCAGTATTGGATAAAGCACTGGACACTCAAACATGAAGTTCCAAGTTCAGTATTCTGGTTCTCTCTCTCTCTCTCTCTCTCCCTCTCTCTCTCTCTCTCTCGGTTTTTGTTTTTGTTTTGTTTTTTGGCTTCCAGGCTGGGGCTGAGTGCCTGCACTAAGAACTCATTGCTCGGGAGTCCGGCAGTAGTGCAGCGGGTTAAGCGCACGTGGTGCAAAGCGCAAGGACCGGCATAAGGATCCAGGTTCCAGCCCCCAGCTCCCCACCAGCAGGGGAGTCGCTTCACAGGTGGTGAAGCAGGTCTGCAGGTGTCTGTCTTTCTCTCCCCCTCTCTGTCTTCCCCTCCTCTCTCCATTTCTCTCTGTCCTAACAACTACAACATCCGTAACAACAAGGGCAACAAAAGGGAAAATAAATAAAATATTTAAAAAATGAAAAGCTGTGTGGTCCAGGAGGTGGCGCAGTAGATAAAGCACTGACTCTCAAGCATGAAGTCCTGAGTTCAATCCCTGGCAGCACATGTACCAGAGTGATGTCTGGTTCTTTCTCTCTTCCTATCTTTCTCATGAATAAATAAAATACTTTGAAAGGGAAAAGAAAACTGGGAAATATTATGCATGTACAAACTATTGTATTTACTGTCAACTGTAAAACTAATCCCCCAATAAAGAAATTTAAAAAAAAATGAAAAGCAACTGCTCTTGGAGGGCTCCCCCCCCCATTTTGTTGCCTTTGTTATTGCTGTTGTTGTTGGATAGGCCAGGGAGAAATGGAGAGAGGAGGGGAAGACAGAGAGGGTAAAGACAGACACCTGCAGACCTGCTTCACTGCCTGTGAAGCGACTCCCCTGCAGGTGGGGAGCCGGGGGCTCGAACCGGGGATCCTTATGCCGGTCCTTGAGCTTTGCGCCATGTGTGCTTAACCTGTTGCGCGACCGCCCAACCCCCTCATAATCTTTTTTAAAATCAGTGGTACAGGGAGCCAGGAGGTGGCGCACCAGGTAAAGCTTACATAGTACATAGCACAAGACCCACACAAGGATCCTGTTGGAGCTCCCAACTCCCCACCTGCAGGGGGGTAGGATGGGGTGGGGGGGTGTAGCTTCACAAGTAGTGAAGCGGGTCTGCAGATGTCTTTCTCTCTCTCTGTCTGCCCCTCCCCTCTCAATTTCTCTCTGTTCAACTGGCCCTCCAAAAAAAATATATAAGAGTTTCCATGTTCTGGGAGTTGGGCGGTAGCGCAGCAGGTTAAGTGCACGTGGCGCAAAGCGCAAGGACCAGCTTAAGAATCCCTGTTCGAGCCCCTGGCTCCCCACCTGCAGAGGAGTCGCTTCACAAGCGGTGAAGCAGATCTGCAGGTGTCTTTCTCTCCCCCTCTCTGTCTTCCTCTCCCCTCTTTCCCTTTCTCTCTGTCCTATCCAATAACGACATCAATAACAATAATAACTACAATAATAAATAACAAGGGCAACAAAAGGGAATAAATAAATATTTTTAAAAGAGTTTACATGTTCTAAAGTGGATTGTTTTAAATTCAAAGACTTAAAATGATTAACTTCAGGAAACATAAGAAGTGAAGTGAGGGCTTGGGAGACCACAGCATAATGGTTGTTCAAAAAAAAAAAATGTGTCGGGGGGGGCAGTGGTAGCACAGAAAGTCAAACACACATGGCATGAAGTACAAGAACCAGAGTAAGAATCCCAGTTTGAGCCCCAGCTCCCCACCTGCAGGGGGGTCGCTTCACAGGCAATGAATCAGGTCTGCAGCACTGAACCCCAATGATAATCCTGGAGACAAAAGAAAATTGCTACAAAGCTGCACAAGACATTAGCTACTTGCTCACCTCTCTTCTCTCCCACCGCACATTCAGAACCACTTTCCCTTCGTCCAAAGATCTCAACTTTCTATCACCTGGCCTTTGCACGTGCCATTCCCTTGTACCTGAAATACTCTGCTCTCTTCACTCTTTCTCCCTCTAGGTCGGCTGAATCTACTAGTTAGTTCTCTAGGTCTCTGCTTATTAGACTTCCTCCACTGAATGCTCCCGTTACTCCCACCAGAACTGAACTGGTGAGTCTCTTCTGCTTTTTCAGCACCTGTGACTGCCCCTGAGATCCTGACTGAGGCCCGGGTGTAGCTGACTCGTCCACCTCCCCATCAGGTGTCATGCCTGCTATTACAGCCCAGCACATAACGTAGCATCACAGATTTCTTCATGACCTGGAATACTGAGGGAGACGAGACTTACCACAGGGCACTAACAGAATGCCTACCTACTTTAGGGGCAGAGTCCTCGAGAGAAGACAACTACTTCTCTCTTGGAGCTTCCTTCCAGGGACCTGCCAGAAATGCCTTTCCGTCAGTGTCATTCCTAGGGAACCTGGCTTTTCCTTTTATGTAGGCACAGATCATGTCTCTGAATCTATAACCACTATGAGAAGAAATGAGTGTTGGGAACAAAGCCTTTTGTGGTTTTGTCCCGGGTCACTCCCCAACCTCACTGTCAGAAATGAAAGCCAACATACTCATCCTTAGTTTCTGTAAAATGGGGAGAATTCTTTATGTCCCTGCAGAAGTGAGGGCCAGAGATGATCCCTGGGGGAGTGCCCAATATACAGGACCGAAATTTATTTAAAATTTTTGTGTATTTATTAATGAGAAAGGGGCAGAGGCAGGAGAGAGAACAGAGCATCATTCTGGCACATGTGATGCTGGAGATTGACCTCAGGACCTCATGCTTTTAAATCCAATGCTCCAGCCACTGTACCACCTCCCAGGTTCCCCTCATCTGTGACCATCATCTGTCCATCTAATAATCAGCCTATGGGGTCGGCAGCTGTGTCCTCTAGTAAAGTACACACCTTACCATGTGTGAGGACTTGGGTTTGAGCCCCAGGCAACCAGATGGGACTGCCTGAAGGTGGAGGTTTGAGCAGGGCAAGAGTGTTGCAAGTGTCTCTCCTCTCCATCTCTCTCCCTCTGTATCCCTCTCTGCCTCTCACCCTGTATCAAGAAGAAAAAGAAATAGCTACTGAGAGAGATGAAGCCCCAGCAATAACCCTGCTGGCAAAAAAATAAATAAATAAATAGGTGGAGGACAGATAGCATAATGGCTATGCAAACAGACTCTCATGCTTGAGACTCCAAAGTCCCAGGTTCAATCCCCCACACCACCACAAACTATAACAGTGTTCTGGTAAAAATAAATAAATAACAGCTTGCAATGAGCCATGGACTGTCCTAGGCACCAGAGATACAGCAGTCATCAGAAGCAAGCCCCCACCCCCTTTTTATAATTACATATTGTAATATATATATATTAAAATTTTCCATTTTATTGGATAGGACAGAGAGAAATTGAGAGAGAAGGGGGAGAGAAAGATAGATATTTCAATTTTTATTAACTTTATTAGATAGAGACAGGCAGAAATTAAGATGAAAAGGGGGATAGGAAGAGAGACAGAAATACCTGTAGCACTGCTTTACCACTTGTGAAGTTTTCCCCCTTCAGGTGGGGGCTGGGGGCTTGAACCTGGGTCCTTGCATATTAAAACATCTACACTCAGCCAGGCGCACCACCACCCAGCCCCCTATTTATTTCATATGAGAGAAGAAGAGAAAAGCTAGAGTCTGGAACATGGAGAGTTAGGGATCAAACTGAGAGCCTCTGGCATGCATGCCCTATACTCCACCAACTGAGCCATTTCCTCAGCATACAAGTGCCCTGTTTTTATGAAGCCCATGAGCTAGCTAGCTGATGGCAAGACAGGCAATTAAACATGGTACACGTATCACATCTGTGCACAGTGTGGTGCCCTGTGTGTGGAGGAGAAAAGTCAGTCAGGTCCCACAGTCCTGTCAGACTCTGTGAGGGGAACTGAAACCAATAGGCTTTATTTTCCAAACAAGGAGCTGGGGACTTGGGGGATTGCCTTGAAAGGGGGTTATTTTTAGGGTGGCTGGAAAGCAAAGAATCTGGACACACAGGAACCCACCAAAGACAAAGAGTCAGCCATGTATGTGCCTGACAGACTTGGAGCTGCTCAGAGAGGTGGGTGACCAGGCCCAGTGTCATGTCCCTCCATCACCTTGTAGCGGGTGAACTCCCCCACCAGGAACCCGGGGTGAATTAACTTTGTTTTACTACCCTTGCTTTGCAGAAGCCAGCTCAGACCCAGCGGACACGGCAAGTCCTGAGGGATCATAAATCTTCAGACATGAATCAGGACTTCTGAGAAAAGATCTTGACAAGAGACTCAGAGACTGCCCACACAGGTCATGGGAACAGAGCACAAGGGGAAGCTCTATCTCTGGCCAGCCGTTTGCCAAGTCCCTGCTCTGTGCAGTGCCCAAGCCCTTTGAAGGTAATTATCTCCCGGATGCAAGTTACTGATATTAATAAACAACCCCCTCAGTGGTTTGGAAAACTGAATACACGGTCCAAAGGAACCGTCTGGATCCCAGCAGGCAGATGGGGGGTGCCCACCACCAGCAGACTGGGAGACCCAGGCTGTGTGTGAGCATTGGGAATTGTTAATGTGCCGGCAGTTCCTGTGAAGGCATGCTAAGCCTGTGGAGGAGTACACGAAGTTGGGGTGGAGAGAAGGCAGGAAATGGCTGTTTGGAAATTGGCTGCCCCTTTGAACCAGACAAGTCCAGAGAGGTCAGAAGGAAGCTCGCCTGGTAGGGTTTGTGCCCTGTCATGTGCATGGTTTGGGCTTAAGCACTGGTACCACACAGCACTAGGGGAAGCTCTGGGCCCGTGGTATCTCTGCTCCTCTATCTGAAATGGAGAGAATGAAAAACCAGGCCTGGGAATGGTGAAATTGTGCATGCACCACAAAACATAAACGAACAAACAAACAAACAACAACCCTAGAAAGTTAATAGGCCAGAGACTAGCATGACAGAAAGACGAAGTACAAGAAGTCAGGGAAATAACATAGTGGTTAGACAAACTGGCTTTCATGACTGAGGCACTGAGGTCCCATGTTCAACCCCCAGCAACACCATAAGCCAGAGTTGATTGGTGTTATTTTATTTTATTTACTTATTTTTATTTTTAATATTTATTTATTCCCTTTTGTTGCCCTTGTAATTATTATTGTTGTTGTTATTGATGTTGTTGTTGTTGGATAGGACAGAGAGAAATGGAGAGAGGAGAGGAAGACAGAGAGGAGGGAGAGAAAGATAGACACCTGCAGACCTGCTTCACTGCTTATGAAGCGACCCCCCCTGCAGGTGGGGAGCCAGGGACTCAAACTGGGATCCTTATGCCAGTCCTTGCGCTTTGTACCACGTGCACTTAACCCACTACACTACCACCCAACTCCCAATTGGTGTTATTTTAATAACTGAATAAGAAGGAAGGAAGATAGAAAGAGAAAGGAAGGAAGGAAGAAAAGAAAAAGGTGAAGTAGAAAGGCAAGTGTGATGGGGCCAGGTGGTAGCACAGTAGGTTAAGCGCACATGGCGCGATGTGCAAGGAGGACTGGTGTAAGGATCCCGGTTCAATCCCCCAGCTCCCCACCTGAGGGTGGTCACTTCACAACCAGTGAAGCAGGTGTCTTTCTTTTCTCCCCCTCTCTGTCTTTCCCTCCTCTCTCAATTTCTCTCTGTCCTATCCAATAACAGCAGCAATAATAACAAGGGCAACAAAAATGGGGGCGGGGGGGAAACATGGCCTCCAGGAGCAGTGGATTCATAATGCAGGCAGGCACTGAGCCCCAGCAAGAACTCTGGATGCAAAAAAAAAAAAAAAAAAAAAGGCAAGTGTGAGAATGGTTCTCGATGTTCCACAAGTCACTTCACTCTTCTAAGCCTCCTCATGTGTATACAGGGGTTTAGGTCATGCCCATTCTGGTTCAGTTAATGCTCAGTGAATGCCTGCTTAAGTGTTAGGTTCTTTAGCGTACATTATCTCAAGATACTAGCGCTGACTTCAGAGGACGGCTGTGAGAAATGAGTATGTCAGTTCCCATGACTCTAAGAGCATCTAACACTGAGTAAGCACCCACAGAATGTCACTGACTGGCCATAGGCAACAGTGCAGTAAGTGCCACACCCACACCACAGCTCTTGCCGGCCCCATGTGGCCTGACACAGATGCCCCCTCAATCTTCAGGGATCCTGAGGAGATTAGGGATGGGTTTCTCACTCTAGGATCACAGGAGGATGGCAGGATCAGCATCCCATCCTCAGGCCAAGCCTGGGCTGGAGCCGACAAAGCAGAGGCCCCAGTAACATAATTTCATCTTTAGTAAAATAATTTGATCTACATATATTTGTGCTTGAAAAAGTCTTTATTAGAAAAAACATTATCAGACTTTGTTCAGCACCATTTTTTTATTTCTTAATTTTTTATTTGATTGGAGGGGTTAATGTATCATACATTTATTTTGTTTCCTATAAATTTTTTTTGTAATTTTATCTGAATATTTGACTTAAGTTTCTGTTATCTCAAGGAAGGCCAGGGGGAAAGAGTTTCTGCTAGTTCTAAGAATTTTTAAAATATTAAAAATATTTTTATTAAATATTATTATTTTGGATAGAAACAAAGATAAATTAAGAGGGAATAGAGGAAATATAGAGGGAGAAAGATAGGGTGGGGTAGATATCATAGTAGTTATGCAAAGAGACTGCCATGCCTAAGGCTCTGAGGTCCCAGGTTCAATCCTCCACTCCACCATAAACCAGAACTGAGCATATTCTGGTGAAAAAAAAAAAGGTGGGAGAGGCAGGCAGGTAGTGCACCAGGATAAGCACACAGTGCAAAGCTCAGGGACTGATGCAAGGATTCCAGTTCAAGCCCCTGGCTTCCCACCTGCAGGGGGGTCACTTCACAAGCGGTGAAACAGGTCCGCAGGTGTCTATCTTTCTCTCCCCCCTTTGTCTTCCCTTCTTCTCTCAATTTCTCTCTGTCCTATTCAACAACAGCAGCAGCCAAAACAACAATGGATTAAAAAAAAAAAAAAGATGGCCTCCAGGAACAGTGGATTCATAATGCAGGCACTGAGCCCCAGCGATAACTCTGGAGGGGAAAGAAAAGCAAAAAAGAGAGCTACAAATGCAGCACTGATTCACCACTCATGAATCCCCCCAAAGGTTAGAACCAGGGACTTGAACCAGGTCCTATGCACTATAATGTGTGTGCTCAACCAGGTGTGCCACTACCTAGCCCCAGCAATGTTTATTTTTTTTAAATCTTCTTTTTAATATATTTCCCCTTTTGTTGCCCTTGTTGTTGTTGTTGTTATTGATGTTGTTGGATAGGACAGAGAGAAATGGAGAGAGGAGGGGAAGACAGAGAGGGGAAGAGAAAGATGGACACCTGCAGACCTGCTTCACCGCCTGTGAAGCGACTCCCCTCTGGTGGGGAACAGGGGCCTTGAACCAAGATCCTTACACTGGTCTTTGTGCTTCGCGCCATGTGTGCTTAACCCGCTGCGTTACTGCCTGACTCCCATGCTTATGTTTTTTTTTTTTTTATGAATCCAAGGAGGTGGTGCCATAATCTTTTTGGCATGTATAATGTTTTTAAATTTATTTTATATAGTATTTTTTAAATATTCATTTTATACAAGATACAACAAGCAAAACTGTCACGTGAGAGAAAGAAGCTCACCACGCCAGCACTTGTGGTGGCAGAAGTGGAACCAAGGGGGTCGGGCTATAGCGCAGCAGGTTAAGTACACATGGCATGGAACTTGAGGACCGGCAAAGGATCCCAGTTCGAGCCCCCGGTTCTCCGCCTGCAGGGGAGTCACTTCACAAGTGGTGAAGCAACTCTGCCGGTGTCTGTCTTTCTCTCCCCCTCTCTGTCTTCCCCTCCTCTCTCCATTTCTCTCTGTCCTATCCAGCAACAACAACATCAATAACAACAATAATAATAACCACAACCATAATAAAAAAGGAAAATAAATAAATAAAATATTTTGAAGAAACGAAAATGGACGGTCGCACAGCAGGTCAAGCGCACGTGGCGCAGAGTGCAAGGACCGGCGGAAGGATCCCGGTTCGAGCCCCCAGCTCCCCACCTGCAGGGGAGTCGCTTCATAAGTGGTGAAGCAGGTCTGCAGCTGTCTGTCTCTCTCTCCCCATCTCTGTCTTCCCCTCCTCTCTCCATTTCTCTCTGTCAATATCCAACAACAACGACATCAATAACAACTAAAACAATAAAACAACAAGGGCAACAAAAGGGAATAAATATTTTTTTAAAAAATGGAACCAAGAGCCTCAGGCATATAAGTCTTATGCTCTACCAGCTGAGCTACTTTCCCAGTCATGAATTTAGTCCTAATCCAGGGGGGCCAGGCAGTAGCACAAGGGGTTAAGAGCATATGGCATGAAGTGCAAAGATCAAGGATCTATGTAAGGATCCTGGTTTGAGCCTTCTGCTCCCCACCTACATGAGGGGGTCGCTTCATAAGTGGTGAAGCAGGTCTGCAGGTGTCTTTCTTTCCCCCACCTCTGTCTTCCCCTCTTCTCTTGATTTCTCTCTGTCCTATCCAATAACAACAACAATGGCAACAAAAATGGGAAAAATGGTCTCCAGGAGCAGTGGATTCATAGTGCACGCAATGAGCCCAGTGATGACACTGGAGGCAAAATAAAGTCCTAATCCAGGGACCAGAAGATTTCTTAGCATGTAGATTATATGCCTTACTCAGCATGAAACCCTGGGTTTGAGTCCCAGGGTCATATGAGAGCCCTACGGATGGCACAAGAAGCTCCATGGATAGTGGCTTTTCTCCTTCCTTTCACTCTCTGTCTAAAAAATATATATATATAGAATAGCAAATTGGTCTGGAGAGGTGGCTCAGTGGTATCTCACATGCACAGCCCTGGGTTCTTTACCCTGTGTTGCACTGAAAAAAGAGAAGGGGTCCCATGGTGGTGAGCCCAGTAGGTTGCACACTTTACCTACACGAAGACCCAGGGTCAAGCCTCTAGTCCCCATCTGCAGGGGGTAAGCTTCACAAGTGGTGGAGCAGAGTTTCAGGTGCCTCTCCTCTCGGTCTCTTCCCCTCTATAGCTCTCTCTTTGTCTGTCACCCTTAATCAAAGAAAAAGTGGTCCCGGAAGCAGCAGAGTTGTATAGGCACAGAGCCCCCATGACAACACCGGTGTCAGAATAAAGGAGGAGGAGAGGGAGAGGGAGAAACAGATGCATAGATTTAAAAGCATGTTGGTCAGGGCTGGGCCGTGGTTCACCTGCTTGAGCATACATGTTCCCACGTGCAAAGAGCTGGACTCAAGTCCCCAGCCCCCCACCTGCAGAGGGAAAGCTTTGGTGAAGCAGGTCTACAGGCATCTCTCCCCCCAACCCCATAGCAGCTGTACTGTAAATTGTTAACCTCCCAATAAAGTGGAGAAAAAAGAGAGAGAAGTTTGGGTGGCAGCCAGGAGGTGGCACAGTAGAGGTCCTGAGTTTGCTCCTGGCATCACGTGCCCGGAGTGATACCTTGTGTGTGTGTCCTCTCTCTCACCCTCTCACCGTCTCCCTCTCTGTTTTCCTCCTTCCCTTTCATTAATAAAGACAGACTCATGCCTGAAGCTCTGAGGTCACAGGTTCAGTCCCCAGCTCCCCATAAGCCAGAGCTGAACTTTCTCTCTCTCTCTCTCTCTCTGTGTATCTTCATCTCTGTATCTCTATCATAAAAAATGAAATAAAAAAATTTAATGAAATAAATAATATATTTTTTTTTGTGGTCTGGGAGGTGGCGCAGTGATAAAGCTTTGGACTCTCAGGCATGAGGTCCTGAGTTCGAACCCCAGAAGCACATGTGCCAAAGTGATGACTGGTTCTTTCTCTCTCTTCCTATCTTTCTCATAAATAAATAAATAAATAAATAAATAAATAAAATAATTTTAAAAATAGAAATAAATAATATATATTTAAAGTTTTTTAAAATATTTATTTATTTATTGCCTTTTGTTGCCCTTGTTTTATTGTTGTAATTATTATTGTTGTTGTTACTGATATTGTTGTTTTTGGATAGGACAGAGAGAAATGGAGAGAGGAGGAGAGAAAGATAGACACCTGCAGTCCTACTTCACCACTTGTGGAGTGACCCCCTGCAGGTGGGGAGCCAGGGGCTTGAACTGGGATCCTTATGCTGGTCCTTGCACTTTGCACCATGTGTGCTTAACAGAAATAATCTATTTTTAAATGAATGACTTTGGGAGTCGGGCGGTAGCACAGCAGATTAAGCGCACATGGTCTGAAGTGCAAGAACTGGTGTAAGGATCCTGGTTTGAGCCCCCAGCTCCCTATCTGCAGGGGGGTCGCTTCACAGGCGATGAAGCAGGTCTGCAGGTGTCTATCTTTCTCTCCCCCATCCGTCTTCCCCTCCTCTCTCCATTTCTATCTGTCCTATCCAACAACACCACTAATAACAACTATAATAATAATAATAACCACAACAACGATAAAACAACAAGGGCAACAAAAGGGGAAAAAGTAGCCTCCAGGAGCAGTGGATTTGTGGTGCAGGCACTGAGTCCCAGCAATAACCCTGAAGGCAAGAAAAAAAAAAAAAAAAAAAAAACAGCTTTCCTTGTATTCTCCTGATTACAGTTAGGACCATAGCATGATTACTTTAAAAGGCCAGAGCACAGGACTTGCATGTGTGAGGCCCCAGGTTTAACCCTAGTACTAGGTGCCTGAGCAGTGACCTGGCCCTCACTCTCTCTGTCATAAAATAAATGAGTGAAAAGACACCTTGCAGTTGGCAGCTGAGGAGATGGCCCAGCGGGTAGGACAATGGACTTGTAAGCATAAGGTCCTGAGTTTGTTTTAGGATGAACTTCTTTTTTTAGGACACAGAAATGGTGAGAGGAGGGGAAGACAGAGGGAAAGAGAAAGGCAGACACATGCAGACCTGCTTCACCGCCTGATAGACACCTGCAGACCTGCTTCACCGCCTGATAGACACCTGCCGACCTGCTTCACCGCCTGATAGACACCTGCAGACCTGCTTCACCGCCTGATAGACACCTGCAGACCTGCTTCACCGCCTGATAGACACCTGCCGACCTGCTTCACCGCCTGATAGACACCTGCCGACCTGCTTCACCGCCTGATAGACACCTGCAGACCTGCTTCACCGCCTGATAGACACCTGCCGACCTGCTTCACCGCCTGATAGACACCTGCAGACCTGCTTCACCGCCTGATAGACACCTGCAGACCTGCTTCACCGCCTGATAGACACCTGCAGACCTGCTTCACCGCCTGATAGACACCTGCAGACCTGCTTCACCGCCTGATAGACACCTGCAGACCTGCTTCACCGCCTGTGAAGCAACTCCCCTGCAGGTGGGGAGCCGGGGGGCTCAAACCAGGATCCTTATGCCGGTCCTTGTGCTTGGTGCCACCTGCGCTTAACCTGCTGCACTACTGCCCGACTCCCATAAGGTCCTGAGTTTGATACCCAGCACTGCATGTGCCAGAGTGATGCTCTGGTGTTCTCTCTCTCTCTCTCTCTCTCTGTCTGTCTTTCCCTCTCTCTCGTGCATAGTCATGCAAGTAGGGAGGTTCTGTTTCTGGGAGGCTGGGAAAGAGCACAACAGACATGGGGGTACTAACAGGGAGTCTGGGGGCGGTAAATCACCCCCAGGGAGCTGGGCAGCCACCTTGGGGAGCCCCCAGGCCTCCCCCTGTCCTCCCCAGCAAGCCTGTCCTCCTCCTCTGCCCTATAAGGCCATGGGGCTGAGCAGGCAGGAAAATGAATGAGTGCCCCTGGCTGGTGCCTCCAGCCTCAAAGCTTCACCCAGGGGAGCAGAAGTGGGGTAACCAAGCCTGGGCCCCTCCAGAGCTTGGGGGTCCATTGAGCCCCTATCCCTGGGAGGGTCCTGGGACCAGAAGCCATGTCTTCCTTACTATGAGCAAGGATCACTGCCTGCCCCCTGTCACTTCCCTCCAGCCAAATGCACACTCATTTATCTCCCTGGGACAGAGGGTTCTAGAAAATGTGGGTCATATCAGAGCATGAGGATTCTTGGGGCTAGGGTGTCAGGCAAGAGGGAAGTCTGTGCTTGGCCCTGGCTCCCTCCCTACCCATGTTCTGGGCTGGACAGGGCTGGCAGAGATGGCAGGGGGCCCGCTTGGATGGAGGTGGTGTGGCCCCAGCTACCTGAGACCTGGCCTTCCACAGAAAAGTGGCTTAGATGTGAGGTCTGTGGGGTCCAGGTGGCATCCAGACAACCCAAGGACAGAACCTCCAATGAGCAGCACCCCTGCCATCATTTCCAGACCCTGCTCCTCCTCCAGCACTTCTGGCCCAGCCCCTCCTCCCTCCGGGAGTCAGTGCTGTCTGTCTCCTAGCCTTCTGGAGGGGTAGGCAGAGGGGGCTGGGGTGCTGCCCCCTGTCCCTGAATGCTGCCCGGGGGCCCATCCTGGGTTTCTTGGTCGGACCACCAAGGAGCATGGCCTGACCAAACTGATGCTGACACCTGCTCTGAACAGTGACAACAACATGCACAGCTAGACAAGCTGTACAAGTTGCTGCTCGCTGTGCCACAGAGAGCCACGAGTCAGAACTAAGAGGAGTCTCCAGGGCCACCAGCAACTCACCGGGTCCTCCTGCAGTGCCTGCCCTCCGCTGCTCCAGCACTTCCCCCCACCCTGCAGGCATCACCCACAGGCCCACACCCTGGGTGCTTGCCGCCCTTTTCCAGTCCTCCCCAAGCCAGAGCAGGCGGGGTGAAGGGCGCTGCAGGTCCTCAGCTGCCTCCTCCCCCCATCCGGGGAAAGAACCAGCTCCCATCCAGACACCCCCACCAACCCTCCCTGCCACTGAGTGCACAGTGGCCCAGCCTGCGTGAAGCCATCTGATCTCAGGACTCTAAGCAGCCACAGGAGAGCAGCTTGACTCGGACTTGGGCTGCCCAAGGTCCAGCAATTCTGTGGGGACAGAGGGCAGAGCTGGCTGGTGTTTTGGTCGCGCCCTTCCGTGTCCCCCTATGCTGTGCTAGTGTCCCCTCCTCCCAATGCATCTATCCAGAGCCTCCTTGAGAATGTGACCTTATTTGGAAGCAGGGTCTTCACAGAAGTCATTCATCAAGATGAGGTCACTCCGAGCAGGGTGGCCTTGATGGCAAGGGTGTCCTTATAAGAAGAAGAGAGGACATGCAGAGACACAGGCAGGGGTGGGAGGTGGGAAGGGCTGGCTGTGGGGGTCCCACCCAAAGGAAGCAGGGGAGAGGCTGGGGGCAGATTCCTCCATCCTGCCAGCCTCTTCTGAGAGGAAAGAGGCATCAACCCAGTTTGCTGCTGTGAGGAGGTGACATTTCTGGTCATTTGAGCCCCACTCAGCTCTGGCTGTGGGTGGAGCCAGGGATGAAACCCCAGGACCTGTGCCTTCCAACTGTACTATCGCATTTGCTAAGTGGCCCCCGCAAACCAAACCAAGCCATCTTTCCCAAGGTCCCCTCCTGTGGAGTCAGGGCTTCAGGAAAAGCATGTGCACCCCAGCTTCAAGACAGAGAGAGGAGCTAGGTGCAGGGACAGCCCTCCACAGCCCAGAGGTCCCAGCATCATTCTGCACCCAGCTGGGAGGGACTGTGGGGGTAACAGGAGCCCAGTTACCCACTTCCCACATTGCACAACATGCTCCCCAAGTTCCCTTGCAGGAACCCACTGCCTCCCCCTTCCCTCCAGCAATACACCCCCAGTGGGTCCCCACTTCCTCACCATCAAATTCCACTCTGTTGGGAGTCCGGTGGTAGCGCAGCAGGTTAAGTGTACATAGTGCGAAGTGCAAGGACCGGCGTAAGGATCTGGTTCGAGCCCCCAGCTCCCCACCTTCAGGGGAGTCCCTTCACAGGCGGTGAAGCAGGTCTGCAGGTGTCTGTCTTTCTCTCCCCCTCTCTGTCTTCCCCTCCCCTCTCCATTTCTCTCTGTCCTATCTAACAACAACAATAATAATTACAATAACAATAAAAAACAACAAAAGGGAAAATAAATAAATAAATATTAAAAAGAAAATTAAAAAAAAAAAACCACTCTGTTCCAGAGTCCAGCTCTCCCCCTTGAACCCTGAAGCCTACCCCTCCCTCCCCATAGTCTAAGTCTGAGTCTGGCTGTCATCCACCCTCACTCCACTCTTAGCCCAGAGGACGGGTCATGTATTTCTTTTATTTTTCCCCAGAGATTTATTTATTCATTTATGAAAAAGAGAGAGGAGACAGCATAATAGTGATGGCAAAAACTTTCATGCCTGAGCTTCTGAGGCCCCAGGTTCAATCCCCAGCACCACCATAAGACAGAGTTGAGCAGGACACAGGTGTGTGTGTGTGTGTGTGTGTGTGTGTGTGTGT